>NC_041384.1:634490095-634528534 GCF_002162155.2 Triticum dicoccoides | reverse complement strand
CCATCCCCGGCCGCCCCTCCGCCTCCCCGCGCCGCCCCGCCGCCCACTTTCTATCCCCCACCCCCCATGCGTTTCGGCGGCGACCACGAGACGAGGAGCTCCGCAGCACTGCGGCGGCGACGAAGAGTGGCAGGTCCTGCGGCAGCCGCGCGACTCCACCCGACGACTACCGCATCCGCCGCGTGCATCGCCGGTTGCCGCGCGTCGAGGAGTCCCGCAGGTCCCGCAATGGCCTCGGCGGGAGGACCTCGGCAGGCACCTAGCAACGGCAGCCGAAGTGCGAGGAGCGGGCACCAACGGCGGAGGCCTCGAGTGCCGCGTGAAGCACAGCACCGCGGCGGCCTCGAGCGATTTGCGGAAGAGGATGGGTGGGAGAGATGCTTGATGTTGGGAGTAGCGGCGAAACTGCGCTCTCGGTGAGCCTGTGCACCGGCATGCCAAGTATTCCTCAAAGAGGAGTTGCAGCGTGGGCTGTGCTTGATGATGGGGAGCAGCAGCGTGGCCACTGAACTGTCACTGGCTTCAGATTTTCCTCAGGTATAAGTTGATGTTTTTCTTCCGTTTTGCCATACAAAAAGGTTAGATGCTATCAAATTGCCATGCCAATCTCAAGATAAATATGAACAAAACAAACTCTTAGATAAATTTGCCATGCTATTTTACAGAACACACGAACATTTTGCCACCTTGATACATAACTGAATTTTTGGGCAGTAAGTTCAGTTCTCATTTTTGAGTTATCACGCTTTTTTTACACAACTATAATCTTTTTGCCATGGCAAATTTTGGGTCCCAGGTCACAAGGCAAATGTAGGATTGCTCTTATCTAAAAACACGACAAATGTAAAACATGGCAAATTCTGAAATTTCTACACCATGTCAAACTTTGCTCAAACATTGTTGTAATAATTTGAATGATTATTGTTTTATTCGGTGTTGTAATAATAACTAGAATGATTACTGTTTTATGTCAATTGTGATGGAATTTGTGATATGTCATATGATGAAATGTGTGATATATGAAATGACAGTTTTAAAGGTTGGGGTTGAGGCAAAGACTAGAACCCTCAAATCCAACCCTTAAAGCAGTTTACGGGTTGGGTTTGAGGGTTCTAGTCTTTGCCCCTGTTTTTCAACCCTTAAAAGTGTCAAAAACTGGCACTTCTCAACCCTTAAAACTGCTACAAGTGTTTGAGGGTTTGAGGGTTCTACTAGTAATGCTCTAACTTACCGATGTTACTAGTCTATGTTACTACCTTCATAGTGAGTAGTAACATATGAGTGGTATCATGAAGGAGTTCATTTATTAGGCTATAGACTCATTATGTCTTGAAATGTGTGATGTTACAGTAACTAGCTAAGTTACCACAAACCCCTCTCTCCTCATTAATTAGCTGCCACATAAGCAATCTTGTATTGAAATGTGTGATGTTACTAGTTAAGTTACTCCCATTGTGACTAATCTTACTGGATATTGATTCATCTTCATCTCCCCGACGTGGAAATCTGAGGTGTACTAATTGATTTTCGGTGTTTAGGTTTTATTCCATCTCCTTGGCGTAGATAATCATTGAAACCCAACGCATGCATAGGTTCTGTACTACCTCTGTCTAGGTATGTAAGTCATATTACGACAATCAAATAATCCCAAAACACTTAGGCACGGTGCATTATCTTCTACCTCGTTTCTTATTTCTTGACATATCAACCAATAAGAGATGAGGGGTGTGCATGCTTTTAATGACTTGAGACTACCAAACACGACATGCAGTGGTTAGTTCATTGCATGCAATGCTATTAATTAGCAAATAAACATTAAGATCTCTCGTTTTCCCCTCCTCCTTGGTCACGATGCACAACCAAAGATAACTTAATCACCTAGACGGAGGGAGTAGTTCGTGTTCATTGGCCTATCTGTGTTGGGGAACGTTGCAGAAAATTAAAAATTTTCCTACGGTTTCACCAAGATCCATCTATGAGTTCATCTAAGCAACGAGTCAAGGGGAAGAGTTTGCATCTACATACCACTTGTAGATCACGAGCGGAAGCTTGTCAAGGGGATGGTGATGATGGAGTCGTACTCGAACGTGATTCGGATCACCGATGTCCAAGTGCTGAACAGACAGCACCTCCGCGTTCAACACACGTACGGGACGGGAGACGTCTCCTCCGTCTTGATCCAGCAAGGAGGAAGGAGAGGTTGAGGAAGGCAGCTCCAACGGCAGCACGACAGCGTGGTGTAGTTGGTGCAGCAGTACTCCGACAGAGCTTCGCCAAGCACGTACGGAGGAGGAGAGGTGTTGGGGAGGGGAGGGACTGCGCCTTGAGTTGTGGTGTATTGCAGCCCTCCCCTCACCCCTCTATATATAGGGGAAGGGGCAAGGGGGGCCGGCCCTCTAGGGAAAACCCTAGGGGGGCGGCGGCCAAGGGGTGGGGGGGCTTGCCCCCCAAGCAAGGGGGGTGCGCCCCCTTTAGGGTTTCCCCCCCCCCCCAACCCTAGGCGCATGGGCCCAAAGGGGGGGGCGCCAAGCCCATCAGAGGCTGGCTGCTATCCCTACGCAGCCCAAGTGCCCCCCCCGGGAGGGGTGGTCCTTCCCGGTGGACCCCCGGAACCTTTCCGGTGGTCCTGGTACAATACCGGTATGACCCCGAAACTTTCCGGTGCCCGTTTAACAACTTCCCATATATAAAACTTTACCTCCGGACCATTCCGGAACTCCTCGTGACGTCCGGGATCTCATCCGGGACTCTGAACAACATTCGGTAATCACATACTTGTCTTCCTGATAACCCTAGCGTCACCGAACCTTAAGTGTGTAGACCCTACGGGTTCGGGAGACATGCAGACATGACCGAGACTCTCCGGTCAATAACCAACAGCGGGATCTGGATACCCATGTTGGCTCCCACATGCTCCTCGATGAAGTCATCGGATGAACCACGATGTCGAGGATTCGATCAAACCCGTATACAATTCCCTTTGTCAATCGGTACGTTACTTGCCCGAGACTCGATCGTTGGTATCCCAATACCTTGTTCAGTCTCGTTACTGGCAAGTCACTTTACTCGTACCGTAATGCATGATCCCGTGGCCAACACCTTGGTCACCTTGAGCTCATTATGATGATGCATTACCGAGTGGGCCCAGAGATACCTCTCCGTCATACGGAGTGACAAATCCCAGTCTCGATCTGTGTCAACCCAATAGACACTTTCGGAGATACCTGTAGTGCACCTTTATAGTCACCCAGTTACGTTGTGACGTTTGATAAACCCAAAGCATTCCTACAGTATCCAGGAGTTACACGATCTCATGGTCGAAGGAAGAGATACTTGACATTGGAAAAGCTCTAGCAAACGAACTAACCGACCTTTGTGCTATGCTTAGGATTGGGTCTTGTCCATCACATCATTCTCCTAATTATGCGATCCCGTTATCAACGACATACAATGTCCATAGCCAGGAAACCATGACTATCTGTTGATCACAACGAGCTAGTCAACTAGAGGCTTACTAGGGACATATTGTGGTCTATGTATTCACACGTGTATTAAGATTTCCGGATAATACAATTATAGCATGAATAAAAGACTATTATCATGAACAAAGAAATATAATAATAACACTTTTATTATTGCCTCTATGGCATATTTCCAACAGTCTCCCACTTGCACTAGAGTCACTAATCTAGTTACATTGTGATGAATCGAACACCCATAGAGTTCTGGTGTTGATCATGTTTTGCTCGCGAGAGAGGTTTAGTCAACGGATCTGCGACATTCAGATCTGTATGTACTTTGCAAATTTCTATGTCTCCATCTTGAACATTTTCACGGATGGAGTTGAAACGACGCTTGATGTGCCTGGTCTTCTTGTGAAACCTGGGCTCCTTGGCAAGGGCAATAGCTCCAGTGTTGTCACAGAAAAGTTTGATTGGCCCCGACGCATTGGGTATGACTCCTAGGTCGGTGATGAACTCCTTCACCCAAATAGCTTCATGCGCTGCCTCCGAGGCTGCCATGTACTCCGCTTTACATGTAGATCCCGCCACGATGCTCTGCTTGCAGCTGCACCAGCTTACTGCTCCACCATCCAACATATACACGTATCCGGTTTGTGACTTAGAGTCATCCAAATCTGTGTCGAAGCTAGCGTCGACGTAACCCTTTACGACGAGCTCTTCGTCACCTCCATAAACGAGAAACATGTCCTTTGTCCTTTTCAGGTACTTCAGGATATTCTTGACCGTTGTCCAGTGTTCCTTGCCGGGATTACTCTGGTATCTTGCTACAAACTTACGGCAAGGTTTACATCAGGTCTGGTACACAGCATGGCATACATAATAGATCCTATGGCTGAAGCATAGGGGATGACACTCATCTCTTCTTTATCTTTTGCCGTGGTCGGTGACTGAGCTGAGCTCAATCTCACACCTTGTAACATAGGCAAGAACCCTTTCTTGGACTCATCCATTTTGAACTTTTTCAAAATCTTATCAAGGTATGTGCTTTGTGAAAGACCTATGAGGCGTCTCGATCTATCTCTATAGATCTTGATGCCTAATATATAAGCAGCTTCTCCAAGGTCCTTCATTGAAAAACGTTTGTTCAAGTAGGCCTTAATGCTGTCCAGAAATTCTATATTATTTCCCATCAAGAGTATGTCATCCACATATAATATGAGAAATGCTACAGAGCTCCCACTCACTTTCTTGTAAACGCAGGCTTCTCCATAAGTCTGCATAAACCCAAACGCTTTGATCATCTCATCAAAGCGAATATTCCAACTCCGAGATGCTTGCACCATCCCATAAATGGATCGCTGGAGCTTGCATACTTTGTTATCGTTCTTAGGATCGACAAAACCTTCCGGCTGCATCATATACAGCTCTTCCTTAAGATGCCCGTTAAGGAATGCCGTTTTGACGTCCATCTGCCATATCTCATAATCATAGTATGCGGCAATTGCTAACATGATTCAGACGGACTTAAGCTTCGCTACGGGAGAGAATGTCTCGTCGTAGTCAATCCCTTGAACTTGTCGATAACCCTTAGCGACAAGTCGAGCTTTATAGATGGTGACATTACCATCCGCGTCCGTCTTCTTCTTAAAGATCCATTTGTTTTCTATCGCTCGCCGATCATCGGGCAAGTTAGTCAAAGTCCATACTTTGTTTTCATACATGGATTCTATCTCGGATTTCATGGCTTCTAGCCATTTGTTGGAATCTGGGCCCGCCATCGCTTCTTCATAGTTCGAAGGTTCACCGTTGTCTAACAACATGATTTCCAGGACAGGGTTGCCATACCACTCTGGTGCGGAACGTGTGCTTGTGGACCTACGAAGTTCAATAGCAACTTGATCCGAAGTACCTTGGTCATCATCATTGGTTTCCTCTTCAGTTGGTGTGGGCATCATAGGAATATTTTCCTGAGCTGCATCACTTTCCCGTTCGAGAGGTAGTACTTCATCAAGTTCTACTTTCCTCCCACTTACTTCTTTCGAGAGAAACTCTTTTTCCAGAAAGCATCCGTTCTTGGCAACAAAGATCTTGCCCTTGGATCTTAAGTAGAAGGTATACCCTACAGTTTCCTTAGGGTATCCTATGAAGACGCATTTTTCCGACTTGGGTTCGAGCTTTTCAGGTTGAAGTTTCTTGACATAAGCATCGCATCCCCAAACTTTTAGAAACGACAGCTTAGGTTTCTTCCCAAACCATAATTCATACGGTGTCGTCTCAACGGATTTAGACGGTGCCCTATTTAAAGTGAATGTAGCTGTCTCTAGAGCGTATCCCCAAAATGATAGCGGTAAATTGGTAAGAGACATCATAGACTGCATCATATCCAATAGAGTGCGATTACGACGTTCGGACACACCGTTTCGCTGAGGTGTTCCAGGCGGCGTGAGTTGTGAAACGATTCCACATTTCCTTAAGTGTGTGCCAAATTCGTGACTTAAATATTCTCCTCCACGATCTGATCGTAGGAACTTTATCTTTCGGTCACGTTAATTCTCCACCTCATTCTGAAATTCCTTGAACTTTTCAAAGGCCTCAGACTTGTGTTTCATTAAGTAGACATACCCATATCTACTTAAGTCATCAGTGAGAGTGAGAACATAACGATATCCTCCGCGAGCCTCAACGCTCATTGGACCGCACACATCGGTATGTATGATTTTCAACAAGTTGGTTGCTCGCTCCATTGTTCCGGAGAACGGAGTCTTGGTCATTTTTCCCATGAGGCATGGTTCGCATGTGTCAAATGATTCATAATCAAGAGACTCTAAAAGTCCATCAGCATGGAGCTTCTTCATGCGCTTCACACCAATGTGACCAAGGCGGCAGTGCCACAAGTATGTGGGACTATCGTTATCAACTTTACATCTTTTGGCATCTACATTATGAACATGTGTAATATTACGCTCGAGATTCATTAAGAATAAACCATTGACCATCGGAGCATGACCATAATACATATCTCTCATATAAATCGAACAACCATTATTCTCAGACTTAAATGAGTAGCCATCTCGTATTAAACGAGATCCAAATACAATGTTCATGCTCAAACTTGGCACTAAATAACAATTATTAAGGTTCAAAACTAATCCCGTAGGTAAATGTAGAGGCAGCGTGCCGACGGCGATCACATCGACTCTGGAACCATTCCCGATGCGCATCGTCACCTCGTCCTTCGCCAGTCTCCGTTTATTCCGCAGCTCCTGCTGTGAGTTACAAATATGAGCAACGGCACCGGTATCAAATACCCAGGAGTTACTACGAGTACTGGTAAGGTACACATCAATTACATGTATATCAAATATACCTTTGGTGTTGCCGGCCTTCTTATCCGCTAAGTATTTGGGGCAGTTCCGCTTCCAGTGACCCTTCCCCTTGCAATAAAAGCACTCAGTCTCAGGCTTGGGTCCATTCTTTGACTTCTTCCCGGCAACTGGCTTACCGGGCGCGGCAACCTCTTTGCCGTCCTTCTTGAAGTTCTTTTTACCCTTGCCCTTCTTGAACTTAGTGGTCTTATTGACCATCAACACTTGATGTTCTTTCTTGATTTCAACCTCTGCTGACTTCAGCATAGAAAATACTTTAGGAATGGTCTTTATCATCCCCTGCATATTGTAGTTCATCACAAAGCTCTTGTAGCTTGGTGGGAGCGACTGAAGGATTCTGTCAATGACTGCCTCATCAGGGAGGTTAATATTCAGCTGGGTCATACGGTTGTGCAACCCAGACATCTTGAGTATGTGCTCACTGACAGAACTATTTTTCTCCATCTTACAACTATAGAACTTGTCGGAGATGTCATATCTCTCGACCCGGGCGTGAGCTTGAAAAACTAGTTTCAGCTCTTCGAACATCTCATATGCTCCGTGATGCTCAAAACGCTTTTGGAGCCCCGGTTCTAAGCTGTAAAGCATGCCGCACTGAACGAGGGAGTAATCATCAGCACGAGACTGCCAAACATTCATAATGTCTTGGTTCTCTGGGACGGGAGCGTCACCTAGCGGTCCTTCTAGGACATATTGTTTCCTGGCAGCTATGAGGATGATCCTCATGTTCCGGACCCAGTCCGTATAGTTGCTGCCATCATCTTTCAGCTTGGTTTTCTCTAGGAACGCGTTGAAGTTTATGTTGACATGAGCGTTGGCCATTTGATCTACAAGACATATTTGCAAAGGTTTTAGACTAAGTTCATGATAATTAAGTTCTAATCAAATTATGAACTCCCACTTAGATTAGACATCCCTCTAGTCATCTAAGTGTTACACGATCCGAGTCGACTAGCCCGTGTCCGATCATCACGTGAGACGGACTAGTCATCGTCGGTGAACATCTTCATGTTGATCGTATCTTCCATACGACTCGTGTTCGACCTTTCGGTCTCCGTGTTCCGAGGTCATGTCTGCACATGCTAGGCTCGTCAAGTTAACCCTAAGTGTTTTCACTGTGTAAAACTGTCTTACACCCGTTGTATGTGAACGTAAGAATCCATCACACCCGATCATCACATGGTGCTTAGAAGCAACGAACTGTAGCAACGGTGCACAGTTAGGGGAGAACACTTCTTGAAATTTTGTAAGGGATCATCTTATTTACTACCGTCGTCCTAAGTAAACAAGATGCATAAAACATAATAAACATCACATGCAATTATATAAAGTAGTGACATGATATGGCCAATATCATATAGCTCCTTTGATCTCCATCTTCGGGGCTCCATGATCATCTTGTCACCGGCATGACACCATGATCTCCATCATCATGATCTCCATCATCGTGTCTTCATGAAGTTGTCACGCCAACGACTACTTCTACTTCTATGACTAACGCGTTTAGCAATAAAGTAAAGCAAGTTACATGGCGTTCTTCAATGACACGCAGGTCATACAAAAATAAAGACAACTCCTATGGCTCCTGCCGGTTGTCATACTCATCGACATGCAAGTCGTGAATCCTATTACAAGAACATGATCTCATACATCACAATTCATCATTCATCACAACTTCTGGCCATATCACATCACATGATCAATCGCTGCAAAAACAAGTTAGACGTCCTCTAATTGTTGTTGCATCTTTTACGTGGCTGCAATTGGGTTCTAGCAAGAACGTTTTCTTACCTACGAATAACCACAACGTGATTTTGTCAACTTCTATTTACCCTTCATAAGGGCCCTTTTCATCGAATCCGCTCCAACTAAAGTGGGAGAGACAGACACCCGCCAGCCACCTTATGCAACTAGTGCATGTTAATCGATGGAACCGGTCTCACGTAAGCGTACGTGTAAGGTTGGTCCGGGCCGCTTCATCCCACAATACCGCTGAAGCAAGAAAAGACTAGTAGAGGCAAGCAAGTTGACAAGATCCACGCCCACAACAAAATTGTGTTCTACTCATGCAAAGAGAACTACGCATAGACCTAGCTCTGACACCACTGTTGGGGAACGTTGCAGAAAATTAAAATTTTTCCTACGGTTTCACCAAGATCCATCTATGAGTTCATCTAAGAAACGAGTCAAGGGGAAGAGTTTGCATCTACATACCACTTGTAGATCACGAGCGGAAGCTTGTCAAGGGGATGGTGATGATGGAGTCGTACTCGAACGTGATTCGGATCACCGATGTCCAAGTGCTGAACGGACAGCACCTCCGCATTCAACACACGTACAGGACGGGAGACGTCTCCTCCGTCTTGATCCAGCAAGGAGGAAGGAGAGGTTGAGGAAGGCAGCTCCAACGGCAGCACGACGGCGTGGTGTAGTTGGTGCAGCAGTACTCCGACAGAGCTTCGCCAAGCACGTACGGAGGAGGAGAGGTGTTGGGGAGGGGAGGGGCTGCGCCTTGAGTTGTGGTGTATTGCAGCCCTCCCCTCACCCCTCTATATATAGGGGAAGGGGCAAGGGGGGCCGGCCCTCTAGGGAAAACCCTAGGAAGGGGCGGCGGCCAAGGGGTGGGGGGGCTTGCTCCCCAAGCAAGGGGGGTGCGCCCCCTTTAGGGTTTCTCCCCCAACCCTAGGCGCATGGGCCCAAAGGGGGGGGGCGCCAAGCCCACCAGGGGCTGGCTGCTATCCCTACGCAGCCCAAGTGGCCCCCCGGGAGGGGTGGTCCCTCCCGGTGGACCCCCGGAACCTTTCCGGTGGTCCCGGTACAATACTGGTATGACCCCGAAACATTCCGGTGCCCGTTTAACAACTTCCCATATATAAAACTTTACCTCCGGACCATTCCGGAACTCCTCGTGACGTCCGGGATCTCATCCGGGACTCCGAACAACATTCGGTAATCACATACTTGTCTTCCTGATAGCCCTAGCGTCACCGAACTTTAAGTGTGTAGACCCTACGGGTTCGGGAGACATGCAGACATGACCGAGACTCTCCGGTCAATAACCAACAGCGGGATCTGGATACCCATGTTGGCTCCCACATGCTCCTTGATGAAGTCATCGGATGAACCACGATGTCGAGGATTCGATCAAACCCCGTATACAATTCCCTTTGTCAATCGGTACGTTACTTGCCCGAGACTCGATCGTCGGTATCCCAATACCTTGTTCAGTCTCGTTACTGGCAAGTCACTTTACTCGTACCGTAATGCATGATCCCGTGGCCAACACCTTGGTCACCTTGAGCTCATTATGATGATGCATTACCGAGTGGGCCCAGAGATACCTCTCTGTCATGCGGAGTGACAAATCCCAGTCTCGATCCGTGTCAACCCAATAGACACTTTCGGAGATACCTGTAGTGCACCTTTATAGTCACCCAGTTACGTTGTGACGTTTGATACACCCAAAGCATTCCTACGGTATCCAGGAGTTACACGATCTCATGGTCGAAGGAAGAGATACTTGACATTGGAAAAGCTCTAGCAAACGAACTAACCGACCTTTGTTCTATGCTTAGGATTGGGTCTTGTCCATCACATCATTCTCCTAATTATGTGATCCCGTTATCAACGACATCCAATGTCCATAGCCAGGAAACCATGACTATCTGTTGATCACAATGAGCTAGTCAACTAGAGGCTTACTAGGGACATATTGTGGTCTATGTATTCACACGTGTATTACGATTTCCGGATAATACAGTTATAGCATGAATAAAAGACTATTATCATGAACAAAGAAATATAATAATAACACTTTTATTATTGCCTCTAGGGCATATTTCCAACAATTTGCAATATCATTTGCTGGCATATCTCTCATCAGTGATGGCAAAGCTGCCATCGGCCACTCCATTGACGTCGCCGCAGCTAGCAGGTACCACCTGCTTGTGGTTAATGGCTACTCGCGTATCAAAGCCACTACACCTAACGACATGAAGATCCTCTCTCTCGCTTTCATGGTAGGAGGCCATCGTTGGTGCATGTGGTTCTATCCTAATGGCGACCGCTCAGAGAGTGCCGACTCAGTATCTCTCTTTCTGCACCGTGTTGATGAGAATGCTGCAGAGGTTCTGAAGGTGCAGTACGAATTTAGTTTCATTGATGAGCTTCAGTATCAAGGTTCAGCATTTATTCGTGCAGGAAAGGCCGACAATTTCTCTAGCAGTAAACCATCTTGGGGTTACAAGATTTTCATCAAAAGAGATGACCTTGAGAAATCAAAGCACTTAAAGGACGACTGTTTCGCCATCCGATGTGACCTCTCCATTGCCACCACCATGGATCTCTTCATCAAAGTATCGCCTTCTGGCATACAACAAGATATCAGTGACCTTTTCCTGTCCGAGGAGGGCACAGACGTGAGGTTCATGGTGTCTGGTGAGAAGTTTGCGGCCCATCGATGCGTGCTTGCAGCTCGGTCTGCGGTCTTCAGGGCAGAGCTGTTTGGCCCCATGAAGGAGGGCCCAGTAGCAAGTGTCATAGATGTACTCCCTCCGTTTCTTTTTACTTCGTATATAAGATTTGGTCAAAGTTAAACTACACAAATTTTGACCAAATTTATATAAAAAAATATGAACATCTACAATATTAAAGCTATATAGTATGAAAATACATTTCTTGGTGCATCTGATAATATTAATTTCATATTGTCAATGTTTATATTTTTTAATATAATGTTAGTCAAACTATACAAAGCCTGACTTTGACCAAACCTTATATGCAAACTAAAAAGAAACAGAGGGAGTAAAAGACATGGAAGCAAAGATGTTTAGCGCCTTGCTTGAATTTATTTACACCGACACGCTACCTGATATGGAGATAGACATGGGGGAGGAATGGAGAGCCCAAGAAGCATTGTTTTTGCAGCACTTGCTTGCAGCGGCGAAAGGTACGATCTCCAAAGGCTGAAAGCACTATGTGAAGAAGAGCTATGCGAACACATAGGTGTTGGCTCAGTGACGACTATTCTTGCTCTGGCTGAGCAGCACAACTGTTCTGGATTGAAGGAGGTTTGTTTTGAGTTCATCAAGACTCCTGCTAATTTGAAAGCGATAACGCTGGCTGATGGCTTGGAGGGCATAACTAGAACCTGTTCCTCTCTTCTGAAGGAGTTTGCTTCCTAAAATCTATAAGAATGGTTAGTTTTTTTCTGTATTTTTTAATATACTGTTTTGATATCTATATTTCTACTCCCTCCGTTCCTAAATAATTGTCTTTCTAGAGATTTCAACAAATGACTACATACGGAGTAAAATGAGTGAATCTACACTCTAAAACGTGTCTACATACATCCGTATGTTGTAGTCCATTTGAGATGGTTAGAAAGACAATTATTTGGGAACGGAGGGAGTAGGTTGTAGTTTTGTTTTCTTGTCACCAGTCAGTTAGTGTGACTTCATGTTATGCCAGAAAAACATTTTAATTGGTTGCATTATGTCTGCTTTGGCAAGAAATAATTTGGATACATCGTGCCCAGCCCATCAATTCAAGATTTTATTTTCCAATTCAGAGAAGCAACGCACTGTCATATCTCGCCTTAAGTGTGTATTTTCTTAATCATTTCTGCGACATGAACTTTTCTTTCTTTCTTTTCAGGCAACGATTCTGGTGGCAAAAAGTCATGGCGATGGATGATGACCTGGACTGTCAAGCTACGTGATGGTGCCCTTCGGTTGTCGAAGATATCATCACTAAACTTTTGCTGAACGATGATTAGTGGTTTCTATGTTAGAATAAATCCGAGGCATACCGTTGATCATCCGAGGACTAAGCAATCACACGAGTATGACACCGAGATTTGTTAACGAGGTTCACCGATATGGCTACATCCCCGGGGCCTTACTACGGGCGCTTCTCCCCGTGACACCGTCATAATACCGCACACCGGCCACCCGAGCGCCGGCACACGCCGCCGGCTCCCCCTTGCGCGCCTATGCTATTATGTTGGCATTCAATATGTGAGTTGTTCACTTTTCACGCAAGTCAGTGATCAGGGTGTGATGGCGTTGGACTGATACTCTGAAAGTTGGGAGTACAAACAAGAGTAACAAAGAACTTAATTTTGCTCGAGTGTTGACAGTGGTCAAGAAAAGAAGGGACTACAAGTTGCAGGTGGAGTCATATGGAGTCTTTGGAGTAGCAGCGGTACTCATGGGATAAGCTCAGGTCCAATGTACATGGAAGTTTGACGCATTGACGAATTCAAAGTGGTGGAGAATATTCGCCAAGGTGGAGTTTGTTAGAGTTGTGTCGAATATAGTGTACAAGGTAGGTTATAGTTGGACTAGGAGTTGTATTGTGTTTACATAGGACACTTGTATCCTAGGCCTCTCATATATAGCGGGGGTAGACACACGATGTAACATATGCCAACATAATAGCACAGGCGCGCAAGGGGGAGCCGGCGACGTGTGCCGGCGCCCGGGTGGCCGGTGTGCGGTATTGTGACGGTGTCACGGGGAGGAGCGCCCGTAGTAAGGCCTCGGGGATGTAGCCATATCAATGAACCTCGTTAACAAATCTCGGTGTCGTGCTCGTGTGATTGTTTGGTCCTCGAATGATCAACGGTATGCCTTGGATTTATTTTAACAAGTGGTATCAAAGCTAGGTCGTTTGGAGGCTGTGGATCGTTGGTCTAGAGGATGAAGAAGCAGTAACGTGGTTGGATGTCTTGGCGGCGGCGAGTTGTAGTTGTTTGGTCGATTCGGTGATCAGACGAGTTCTTGGTGATTCAGGCGTGAACTCGGGGAGATGCAATCGACGACGGCGGCGTGTCGCGCGCGACTTGCAGACAGCACATCGGTTCGGAGCGCTGGCTGCGAAAGTGCAAGGCAAGTGCGTGGGCTGCGGCCCAGGTGGAGAAGCCGCACGGCTGCAGCAGGCGGGCAACTCACGGGCTGAACGGCAGCTGGTGGGCTCAGGTGTACGTGTCCGTATGCAAAGCGATCAGGCCAGGTCCGCGTACAAGGTACATGCATGAGATTTGTTTTGGATAAAAAGAGGACCGAGTCCTCACGTGACATACGACGCAAGGCAGCAGATTATTTTGAGCGAAAGGAAAATCCGTCAAGCGATATCCATCCATTGGAATAGCAGGAGGCTGAGGCAAAGCAACAGATAGCATTGGAGGTTGAGCTAGAGCTACTACACATTGAAGATCAAAAGCGTTTTGGTTGGAATTGCTATTAGTACGCGGAGGCTGTTCATGTACTTGGGCATCGCGTTAATAGCTCGGATAATTTTTCACAGTCAGTCATACAAAGAATCATGGCGCCAATGGGTACTAGGTTTGAGGTGAAGAAGTTTATGGAATTGAAAACCTTGGGTTATGGCAGATAAAGGTGAAGATTTGTTGGCACAACAGGGATGCTTGAAGGCGTTGCAGGAAGCCAAGCCAACTAAGATGGAATTATCATGTGATGGATGGAAATTCGTGAAAGACGATTTGGAAGCCTCGAGCGTGTCATGCAGTCGGAGAAGTTCGGCTTGGTTGGACTAGATAGTCTGACAGATCGACGTGAGTCGGTTGATACAGAAGATGGTGGTGAGATCGGCGATGATGACATAGGCGCGTGATGCTGATGGTGACTGGCTTTTGGGCGTGGAAACACGCGGCACGGACCAGAGGGCTTGTGTGGCTTCGACAAGACTATGGCGCGGGGTTGATTCAAGGTGGTGTATACACGGAGCTTGAAGTCGATGAGGCGCAGGGGTGGACTGATCATCTACCATGAAGTCATGTTGAAGGTGGAGCTGGATTGAGGGGCTATGGCGTAAGAGTTCAGAGAGTCGAAGCCTATTCAGCGGGAAAAAGCAAGGGACGCATAGTTCGGACTGGAGCCCAGTGGTCTGATGGAAGCGTGAAACTCGTCATCGGTTGGTTATGATCGGTGGTACTCTGCAGTGGGGGTTGAGTGGTGTGGGTTCGCGGCCCTTGAGACTCGACCGGGATAGCGGAGGCTCAACGCGGTAATAGCGGCGAGGCGTGCGGTATGCACGGACATGGAGACGGGCCAGGGCTCTGGTGGTCATACATGTGATAAGACAACTGCGAATTTGACTCAGGATGACTACAAGCAACGGTGAAATTCCTTCAAGTTTCAGACAGGCGGTCAAGAAAGGAGCGGTGATGTTGAGTTCAGGTAACTTTTATGTGTGACATCCAATATGTGAGTTGTTCACTTTCACGCAGGTCAGTGATCAGTATGTGATGGCGTTGGACTGATACTCTGGAAGTTGGGAGCACAAACAAGAGTAATAAGGAACTTAATTTTGCTCGAGTGCTGACAGTGGTCAAGAAAAGAAGGGACTACAAGTTGCAGGTGGAGTCATATGGAGTCTTTGGAGTAGCAGCGGTACTCATGGGATAAGCTCAGGTCCAATGTACATGAAAGTTTGACGCATTGACGAATTTAAAGTGGTGGAGAATATTCGCCAAGGTGGAGTTTGTTAGAGTTGTGTCGAATATAGTGTACAAGGTAGGTTACAGTTGGACTAGGAGTTGTATTGTGTTTACATAGGACACTTGTATCTTAGGCCTCTCATATATAGCAGGGGTAGACACACGATGTAACATATGCCAACATAATAGCACAGGCGCGCAAGGGGGAGCCGGCGGCGTGTGCCGGCGCCCGGGTGACCGGTGTGCGGTATTGTGACGGTGTCACGGGGAGGAGCGCCCGTAGTAAAGCTCCGGAGATGTAGCCATATCGGTGAACCTCGTTAACAAATCTCGGTGTCGTGTTAGTGTGATTGCTTGGTCCTCGAATGATCAACGGTATGCCTCGGATTTATTCTAACATTCTACCGTTGTTAGTTCCTAGCTGAACTTGTTTTTGTCAAGAAGGTGTATTTTACCCTAGAGAGAGATCAACTGCGGTAATGTGTACGAGGAATTTTTAAGATGCGCCACTAGCACCATTTGATTTCGGTTACAACAGTTTGGCAACTGAACAGTTTAGGCATAAGTATTCCTATATATATCCAATCTCCGTGACTTGTACTTTCAAATTGCGTCCGTGTCTTAGTTGAGAGAGGGCTGCTGGTTAGTCTCCATGTCCGTCTCGGCTTCAAGTTAAGAGTCCGGGTGCGTTATGCTGTTGTGTTTTTGCGTCCATATAATACACGGCATGATGCGAATCAGCCATTGAGAAAAGCTCTGGCTAGTTTTGCAGAGGACCAAATCGGCTCTTCAACTCCGAGGACTCGCTAAGGCGGTGACGCCACCGGCCACGCCGTCGACGCCATGTCGTTTGCCGGCGTGTCTATCACCCGCTACACTGGCGACGCTGCCGGCCACGCGTCGACGTCTCCACGGGCAGCGGGTACCACCTGCTTGTGGTCGCCGATTACTCGCGTACGAAAGCCTATGCATCTACTGGCAAGGCGATCGCGTCTCTCCCTTTCACGGTAGGAGGCCGCCGCTGGTGCATCCGCTACTTCCCTAACGGCGACACCTCGGAGAGCCACCAATACATCTCTCTCCATCTGCACCTTGTTGATAAAGATGTCACAGAGGCTGTGAAGGCGCAATGCACTTTTAGCTTCGTCGACGAGCTTGAAAACCAAGGCCCCGCATGTGTTCGAGCAAAAGAGGCACACGATTTCTCCAGCTGCCATGCGACATTGGCCCATCGGTATTTTTGGAAAAGAGACGACCTCGAGAAATCAAGTCATCTCAAGGGCAACTCTTTCACCATCCGATGTGACCTCGCCGTCACCTCCATGTTTGATCGCTTCATCACGGTGCCGCCGTCTAGCATACAACAGCATATCATGAACCTCCTCTTGTCCAAGGAGGGCACTGACGTGATGTTCAGCGTCGGCGACGAGACGATCATCGCACACCGGTGCGTGCTCGCGGCCCGGTCTTCGGACTTCAAGGCGGAGCTCTTTGGCCCCATGATGGAAGGCACCATAGCAAGCGTCATACAGATAGAAGACATGGAGGCGAGAGTGTTTAGGGCCTTGCTTAGCTTTATTTACACCGACTCGCTACCCGACATGGAGGTCGACAACGTGGAGGAAAGAGAAGCCCAAGAATTGTTGTGGCTGCAACACTTGCTTGCAGTGGCAGACAGATACGATCTCCAAAGGCTGAAGGTACTATGTAAAGAAAAGTTATGCAAACACATAGTCGTGAGCTCGGTCAAAACTATTTTTATTCTAGCTGAGCGGCACAGCTGTGGTGGGCTGAAGGAGGTATGCCTTGAATTCCTCAAGACACCATCTAATTTGAAAGAGATAACGGCGACTGACGTCTTCGACAATATAGTTACAACATGTCCCTATCTTTTAAAGGAGCTCATTGCCAAGTTTGCTTCGTGAAATCGACAAAAGTGGTTAGTTCCTGAAATCTATGTTTCTATGTTGAAGCCTTACTTTCTTGCCAACATTCGATGTAGTGCCTCATGTTGTCTGAGTAAGCATTTTACTTGCATGCATCGTGTGTTAGATGACTGCTTCCCTATTTACCTAAGCGACGCACCGTCCTATGTTGATCTGTTCCTTTGAGCCAAGACTTGAACCATCTTGTTCATTTTTCTCTCTCTTTCAAGCAGCAGATCAGGCGAAGGCGATGGGATGTTCTGGACAGTGTAACGGCATGATGCCTCTCCGTTCTCAAAGATAATATTACCAAACGTGCTCCCTTGAAGGATTCCTAGTTACGGACTTTGTACCAGTGTTTGTTTTAGTTCAGATTTCAGAACATGTCCTTAATTTTGTCAAATTTGAACCACCATTCGATGAATGGGTACGTAACCTTGTTACTTAAAGCTACATAATTTCCTTTCCTCAACTTTTTTTTTTGAGAAGAACATTTCCTTTCCTCAACTAATCAGCCCCGGCTTGAATTTCATGGGGTGGGCCTGGGCCTTTTTTTTCTTCAAATCAAATCAGGCCAGCTCATCACGGATGTTAGTTACGTAAGAATTTTTACTTAGGTGTGGCAAAGCTCTAGGAAGATTACCCGTGGTCATTTTTATTTTGCGTGAGAAACTTTTAATCTATTCATCTTCAATAATGGCAATACAAAGAACAACCAGGTCTATGGACCACCTAGCGACGGCTACAAGTAGTGGAGCAAGCTGAAGGTGTGCCGCCGTTATCGCCCCTCCTTGACTGAAGCCGGTCAAACCTTGTTGTAGTAGACAGTCAGAAAATCATTGTGCTAACGCCTCGTAAGACCAGCGCACCACAACAACAACTATTGCCGATGAAAAAAGTCGTAGATTGAAAGAATCAAACTTGTAAACACCTAAATGAAGATGAACGAAGACTGGATTCAAACAGATCCACAACTTATGTCGGGGTGGTGACGCCGAAGTTGGTGCGACGACCATGGTCTACACTCGCGCTGTGGCCTGCGGGTGGCCGGGTTGTGTGGAATTGCAACTCAGAGAGGCGAGTGGTGGTACGTCGGGGTGACGGCCCCAAAACGTCATTTCGGCGGATTGCACAGGGTGCAACGGAAAGGTAAATGTTGGGGTGGCGGCCTTGAGAGTTCTACAACTTTGAGGGCATTGGCCTTGTGTCACGCGCGCGGTGAGTTTGCCATCGATGTTGGTCGCCAGAGTGTCAAGTGAGGCACTTGGCACATGGTCTTGGAGGATGCTTGTTTTCTCACCTTTGCGGGGGAGTTTCGGTCTGCTCCTCCAGTAGCATCGACTTCTTCTCTCCAGCAATGGTGGAAGGCCGACTAGTTTTGGTGGAGCGGATCTTCTGCTTGTTTGTGCTCAGAAGGTTGGTGTGTTTTTGTTCAGTTTGATGGGTCGTTGAACAGAGTAGGCTTGGTCTTGGATGTATTCTTCTTGTTCAGTTTTTCACAACTAACTAGGCAAGAAATCTTCATTTTTTCAGCATTTTCTCCCTTTCTCCTAGGCGGCTAGAACAGACTCTCTCTCTCCTTCAGGCTATGCCCGCGACCTCGTGGATTCGTCTTCCCTCTTCTGCCGCTCGGTCGGCCGGTGGTGGGGTGGGGAATCCTGGTGCCTTTGCTCTAACTAATAATTTAGGTTAGGATTTTTAGTCCTTATAGGTGTGATGCTCAGGCGGATGACTGCGCTTCTTCTTCAATTTGTCTTTCGGGCTTCTATCTTCCTCGCGGTTGTCCATCTGAACGTAGTCGACAGAGCTCGGTGTAGATTTTTGCCGACTACTTGGGGGGGCGATGTTAGGGTTTTTCATCGTGCCTGTGCGACAACGAGATTTAGTGCTAGTTGCTTCAGATCTATTCAAGCTTCAACGACGACGGCTGCGGCTCCAGGGCGCTGATCCTTAGGGGCACATGTACGAAGACTATTCGGCTTTTATCGACAAGGTCATGCCAACTCGGTAAGGGAGCAACCGCAGTGGCGCATCGACAACTCAATCTGGCAGCAATAGCGGTCGTTCGGTGGTCTAGAGACCTTGATGTATTTTTTATTAAGTTTGAGGTGATTTATACTTCTAATGAAGTTTTATAATAGTTCTGAATCTTTTTGAAAGAAGAAAAATCTTCTTTTTAATTTTTCTGCGGGGTCTTTTTAATCAATGATGAAGGCAAAACTTTTGCCTTGGTTGTAAAATAATGTATTAGGGCATACCAATTTCTATGACTATATATACACGGAGAATCGCCAAGATGTTGCGGCGGCCATTCTGCACCTTTTTTTTGAGAATTTTTTCATTCATATCACGAATCAGTACAAAGCAGTTGACCCTTACAAGCATAGTGAAACGCAAACACAAAGGACCATAAACACCTAGAGTATCCTAAGACAACCATAAAACAAGAAGATCTCCGGAGCCATGTGTCATCATCCGTGAATCTTGAGAGAAGACCCTTGCAACAGAAAGATTTGCAACGAGTCGCAAACAAGTCATCATCTTCGACCACGGTACAATTGTCGCCATGCTGCTTCCTCCTTTCTTGACACCAGCACTGAGAGGGGATGGACATCAATCCAACACACCTGCAACAGCCGTCGCTATCTTTGACTTTGAGTACCGCGAAAAGTGTCCCTTCGAAAAGTAAGAGAAATCGAGTCATCCGACCGGTCCAGCACCGCGGTCGGGCTATCTGCCCGGACAAAGCAGGATCTCCCACTAGCATCAACACAAAGGAAGGAGAAGAACAGCAGCAACAAATCATACCAACAAGGAAGAAGGAAGGTCTTCGTCTCTCTGCATCCATCGCCCATCTGAGGACCCAAACGGCCAGTGTCGATGGACCTCCAACTACCATAGCCCGCGACCTCGACGAGATCCGGGGATTCCCAACCCCGCTGGCTCCTAGACGAAGGCAAAAGCCTTGCCTGATCATGAACGAAGCCCAGAGAAACTTATTCCGACGCGACACCACCGCAACGGCCTCGGCAGCGTCTCCCTCAACCCTAACCCTACCACACACCCACCTAGCGAACAGACCCGAGGTCCCCTCCTCCCGCCGCGGGAGCGGCCGACGAAGAGAGAGGGAACCGGCGGTGTCACCGGCGGCGCACAAGGGAACCCTCTAGCCTCCCTTGATAGCCTGGAACGATCCTACTTTTCCGGGGCGGTTTCGTGGACGGAAGACCGACTTGGTAAGGGAGCAGCCACAGTGACGCATCGACAGCTCAGTCTGGCAGCAATAGCGGTCGTTCGGTGGTCTAGAGACCTTGAAGTATTTTTTATTAAGTTTGAGGTGATTTATACTTCTAATGAAGTTTTATAATAGCTCTGAATCTTTTTGAAAGAAGAAAAATCTTCTTTTTAATTTTTTTGCGGGGTCTTTTTAATCAATGATGAAGGCAAAACTTTTGCCTTGGTTGTAAAAAAATGTATTAGGGCATACCAATTTCTTTGACTATATATACACGGAGAATCGCCAAGATGTTGCGGCGGCCATTCTGCACGTCGTTAGTTGAGAACTCGTGGAATAGATCTGTTTCCAGTTTTCCACGCGCTGGGCTTGGACGAGTCGATCGACTCTACTCTAGTAGCCGCGCGAGGCCGACGGCGCTCATCCAGCTGAATCCGCACGCATCCGGTAAACTTAGCACTGAATTTATTCGTGCGGTCCGCTGATTGCTTGCCGTAAGTTCCTCTTGCTGCTGGCGTACGAAGAAATTGCTGTCATCTTTGGTTGTTTGCCGCTTGCATCGTTGCTCTTGTTGCCCGATCGTCGCTTGAATCAGTTGCATCTGGTACTGGTAGTACCGGTTTCACTGAAAGATTAGGCGGCTAGTCCATACGACTCCAATCGCCCAGTGTGCGTGGCACATAGTCCATACCAGATCATCTGTCATGTCATTTACCGGCGTGTCTATAGTCGGCCAGGGCCAGGCCACCGGCCACGCCATCAACGTCGACGCGGCCAGCGGGTCCCACCTGCTTGTGATCAATGGCTACTCGCACACTAAAGCCACTGCAGCTGCTGGCGCAGTAATCCTCTCGCTCCCTTTCATGGTAGGAGGACATCGTTGGCGCATCTTCTACTGCCCGAAAGGCGCCCCGTCGGGCTGCGCCGAGGACTCTGTATCGCTCATTCTTTCCCTTGTTGATAAAAATGTTACGGAGGATCTCAAGGTGCAGGTTGGATTTAGTTTCCTCGATCAGCATGAGAAGCAGGATTCAGCGTATATTCGTGCAAAAGAGCCGTGCAACTTCTCTAGCGGTAATCGATGCTGGGTTCACAAGAATTTCGTGAAAAGAGATGCCCTTGAGAAATCAAAGCATCTAAACGATGATTGTTTCACCATCCGATGCGACCTTGCCGTGGTACCGCCTCCTACCATACAAGAGCTTATCAGGCCCCTCCCAATGCTCCACCGTGGACAGGTGCTAAGCATGCCACATAAGAAAAAAATGACATGGCACTACATTTAAGGAAGAGAGAGAGAGTACTTTGGTGACCTCAGAAAGAACCAATGCTAAGCGCAAAAACCTAGACAAACCATTTAAATGAAACAATTTGACCAATACATAAAAGATTTTAGGTGCTAACTCATTAAATAATGTGTGCTTAGCAACAACAAGCTAAGCACCTATGCATTGGGGTGTTGAGTTGCTAAGGTATTTAATGCACTTAGCACCTCATCTAAGCACCTTTGCATTGGAAGAGGTCTCAGCAACCTCCTCATGTCCAAGGAGGGCACTGACGTGACATTTAATGTTGGCGGCGAGACGTTCGTTGCACACCGGTCCGTGCTTGTGGCCCGGTCTTCGGTCTTCAAGGCAAAGCTCTTTGGCCCCATAAAGGAAGACATGATAGCTAGTGTCATACAAATAGAAGACATGGAAGCAAAAGTGTTTAGAGCCTTGCTTAGCTTTATTTACACCGACTTGCTACCCGAGATGGAGGTGGACATGGTGGAGGAAAGAGAAGCCCAAGAAGTCTTGTGGCTGCAACACTTGATTGCAGCGGCAGATAGATACAATCTCCAAAGGCTGAAGGTACTATGTGAAGATAAGTTATGCAAACTCGTAGACGTGAGCTCGGTGAGGACTATTTTCATTCTAGCCAAGAGGCACAATTGTGGTGGATTGAAGGATGTATGCCTTGAATTCCTCAAGACACCTTCTAATTTGAAGGAGATAACGGCGACTAACGTCTTCGACGATATAATTAGAACATGCCCCTATCTTTTAAAGGAGCTCATTGGCAAGCTTGCTTCCTAAAATCCACAAAAACGGTTAGTTCCTGAAACCTATGTTTCCAAGTTGAAGCGTTACTTTCTTGCCACCATTCTTGTTCACCATTTGATGTAGTAGCTTCATGTTGTTTGAGTAAGACATTTTATTTGCATGCATCTTGTGTTCTAGATGCATGACTGCTTCCCTATTTACCTAAGCGATGCACCATCCTATGTTGATCTGTTCCTTTTAGCCAAGACTTGAACCATCTTGCTCATTTTTCTTCTCTTTCAGGCAGCAGATCAGGTGGAGGCGATGGAATGTTCTGGACAGTGTAACTGCATGATGCCTCCCTGTTCTCAAAAATATTATTACCAAATTTGCTCCCTTTAAGGATTCCTAGTTATGGATTGTACTAAGTGTCAGGTTCAGTTCAGATTTCAGAACATGTCCTAAATTTTGTCATATTTGAATCACCATTCAATGAATGGATAGAGTTATGACGATTGCTTGTGGTCGATTAACAATATGGACTTAATGGTTAAATGGTTTTTAGTTTGTATTTTATTTAATGTTACCCAAGGCCAGACGTAAAATCCTTGCCCTGTTTTTTTTTGGGGAAAGCCACCATGGCGAGCTTTATTGGTTGGATAAAAAATCCCTGGCCTGTTTTGTTTACGATTTGTTTTGGTTGGCGCAAAATCAGGAACTTAATTGAGTCTGATAAAACAAGAGTCCTAGTCGTGTCCATCAAGTGCTTTGCCTATACTATATAGTACTCCCTCCGTCCTAAAATTCTTGTTTTAGATTTTTCTAAATACGGATGTATATATCCGTATTTAGACAAATCTAAGACAAGAATTTTGGAACGAAGGGAGTAGAAGGGTAGGTGTCCTTTGCTCTGCCGGTAAACAACAGTGAAGAATAAAACATGCCCTATTGCCAAGGGCTTTAACCTTTGAATTGCCATCAAGTTTTAGTCTTTGTTTCTTAGGTGAGTGACAAAGGGTATAATTTTCATTCCATAAAAAATTAGTCATGGTTACATCAACATATAAAACAAGAAAGTGTGCATTGCATCAAAACAGCTCACAAACATTTTAGGACATTCATTATAATCAAAACGCTCTTGAAATTCTTGAGCCTTCTAGCTTGCATCTTATTCTGCAAAGTGTGCTCACAAACAACAAAGTTAGACAATGGTGGGCAAACAAGCAATACTTTGGAGTCTTGATAACCACTAGCAAAAAAAGTCGGTTCCAAATTCTTTAGTGTCTTGAGAATATAATCTATGAGCTCCAATCATAAAGTTTCCTATTTTATTTACATGGGTATAGTAGGAAAAACGAATCCCAACAAATACACGCAGTTCACCGAAAAGGGAAGAAATAAGGGTTAATTATCCTTTTGCCCTTAGTGGTGTCCATGTGCTCAGTTTTGCCCTCAGATGCGAAACGTGCTCAGTTTTACCCCCAGTCCATGCGCAGCTACTCGTTCCGTGAACAATGCCGTCTCCGTCAGGTCAACCTTTTGACTCGACCCTTACAGGTGGGACCAGGCGGCAGAGACACGCTAGAAGATCAGACCGTTGCACGCGTGGCTTGTGGGACCCAGCAAAGAGCCGTTGAGCAGAGAGCCGTTGCAGGTGTGCTATATAAGCGGGTGACAAAGAGTGGCGGTGACCACGGTGACAGAGAGCACGACAGTGACCACGGCGACAGAGAGAGCGGCGGTGGGAAGATAGCTGTGGAGGGCGCGACGGCGTTGAGATCCCCTTTGGCTTCAAGCTCCATGTCTTCTTCAAGCTCCCACGCCACCTCGCAGATGTAGAGCCCGACATGCGTGGAGATGCCTATCTTCGTATGTCCGCGGTGCCGGGCGGGCGTTGATCGGAGGGTTTCTCACACACCAAAGAACCAGAATCGTCAGTTATACGTGTGCAGCGAGAATGGAGTAAGAATCGGGGCAATTGCACTATTTTCGTGGTCGGGATCTTTGAGCAATGGGTTGATCTGTTTGGCGTTCATGCAGGTGAAATGTTTCCTTCTTTGGGTCGATGCTCTGGCCAAGACTCTGATAAATGAATTGCAAGAAGAGCATGAAGAATGGTTGCGCATGCTGCCACGAACAGAAGTGGCCGCAACAGGAGCTCCGGAAGAAGAGATGGAGGGCGAAGCACGCACTAACAGAGAGCTAGCTGTTGAGCTTAGGATGTTGAAGAAAAAGGTTAGGAAGCTTGAAGATCAAGCACAAATACCAATACCCATTTGCAATTACTTTTGGACATTTTTAGATACGGTAACCGCACTGGGTGTAATGTTGAAATTGTATGGAAATGCATGAATTATGGAGGAATTTGTAAGCTTGAAATTGTATGAGAAATTCACCTTGTTTAAATCTTGATCAAAGTTGCTTAAATGTTGAAAAAAGAGAAGAAATGACCAACGTTTAAATATGTTGAAAAAAGGGAGAAGAAATGAGAAGTTCAGAATCCTTTGATCAATGAAATGCAGCTCTCTGCTCTGCCTTTCTGTCAAAAAAGGTTCATCTGTGGGCCAAATTCAGAGCGGAGAGCCAAATGTCGGCTAGACTAATGGGCCAACTGCATCCAATTAGGCCCATACGGGAGTGGGCAAATGAGATCTCTTGCGTGTTTTTATGTTTTCTGTTCTAATTTAATTTAGGTAGTAAATCATTTTATTTAATGCTGAAACTTTTTGTGAAAGCTAATTGAATTATTCCAGAGCCAAACAATTAAGTTTAGAATTTTTTTTGGAGCTGTTAAATATTCAATAGCAATTTAATTACTCCAATTTAAATACACCATGTTTTAAATCAAAGACCAAAAAATCATGGAAAATATGCCTCGGCTCTGATAGAGGTTTACACCTGGTGCCAAAATTAATGAACATTTTTGAAGGGCATTACATTGAGAAAAAATAATTTGTCTAAAAATGAAGGGTGGAAAATGCACAAAAAATTGGTGCGGCTGGGACTCGAACCCAGGACCGCGTGGGTTTGTGGTGTTTAGGGCCGCGCTGGTAGCCGCTAGGGCAAATGGAAAGGCTTTGACATGGCTAGGGAAGGAAGCTATACATAGTGAGACCGTGACTTGGTTTAGGGTTTAAAAACGCATGTTTGTACTAAATGTTTGCACATGCGTCAGAGTGGTTTTCCTTTGTTTTGCACTGAACTTTTGGAGAGTTGGAAACGTATGTTTGCACTGCCACATGGTTCTGGTTAGAGTGCCACTTCGTTTAGGATTTAAAGGGAATAAATTTGCATGTTAGTTCATGACTTGGTTTAGGAGAGAAATGATATGTTTGGGCACGAACATTTTTGAACACACATAATAATTTGGACAGATAAGATGCAACACACCGTACCCTTACATAGATGGGTACCAAGTTCAGGGACACGACACGACACGACATAGAAAAGCAACAAATAAAAACGATAAAACTAAAACATGACGAGCTTGACGAACAACTTCACTCCGAGCTTGCACCCCTTCTTGAACATCTTCATCTTGACCTTTCTTCCACCTTGACCGCGCGCCCCTTCAACACCGTCTTCAACTTTACTCCTCCTCCTCCTCGTAGGGAAGAGAGTGCATCTGGTTCTCAGTGGGGAAGATGCACTCGTAGTTGGTGAAGATGTTGTACACCGTGAAGAAGATGGACTCGCTGCCGCACCAAAACACTTGGCCGAGGAGCTCGCGCGCGTCAGATGGGTTGGCGAAGGTGACCGTGAGCAGTAGGAGGATGCCGGCGCGGTCACGAACCTCATTGATGGTGTACATCCTAGGCAAGCCCCATGGGAGGTGAGCATAGCAGGCTCTGAGGAAGGTGCGGGTGAGCTCGACGGACCCCCCCCCCTCCACCTAGAAGTCGCCCACACACGGAGCTCCCTCTCCACGAGCACGCCCGGTGGGTAGCGCAGCTCCCGCACGACACGCGGACGAAGGAAGGTCGGCCCGTTGTACTACATCTTCACTTGGTCGCTTGGAGGGCTCGGTCGCTTGGGTGTTTGAAGTTGGAGAGAATGGATCTGGCTTTTGGATGGTGAGTGGGAGAGGAAGAGAGGCGCCCCATTTATAGGCCTGTGGGTGGGAGAGGAAGAAAGAAGGGATGAGAATGGTGCGTGTGTGAATCCGGACGCGTGTGTGTATCCGTTAAGTTTTGGACCCTTAAATTTTTGCACGGAAATGATGCATGGGGCGCATGTGTGCATCTGAATCACTGCATAGGGAAGCTCTTTGACTGGGCGCGTGCATCTGAATCGCTGCCTTAATCTGAATCACTGTCGTAATCTGAAACAATGGCCTAATTCTGAATCAATACGTGCATGGCCACGTCCCTCGCCTCGCTTGCATGCATGCACGTCCGCCTCCCGCGCATGCATTCCCACGTCGCCGCCCTTCCCATGCATGCAGGCCTGGAAAGGCTGAGACGGGCAATTAACTGTGCTCTCAGGCCCGGATAGTGAGACGGCCCAACGGTCCATCCAGCGCGCCCGGTACTTGTTGAGAAAAAAATCGTCCAGCCAATCAGATTGCATCTTGCGGATCGGCCCCCTCCTCCTCTCATATTCCTTCTAGAAGGGTTAGATCGACGGTTTTTGATCGCCGCTAGGGTTAGATGGACGGTCCTTGTTCAGCGCTAGGGTTAGCGAAGTTTGGGAGGGATTTGGAGCAGTCAAAGATAGGTTTGACCAGATTTCAAATAAGCATAATAAATTAAATAAAAATCAGAAAAATGAAAAACATGCGCACATAGTCTTCTTATGTCATATACTAACGATTTAAGTTGATAAACAATGTTTACATACATTTAAACAAAAAGTTCATGTGTCTTATGTGATATCTCAAGTATCTCAAACTCTTTTGTATGAAGCGAAGAGAAATGTTTTGGGGAAATGAACATGAAAATTTCAAAAAATTCACCACAGCTTCATTTTGGAGTGACTAAGAAGGATCCAGGCTTATTTTTTTATTTTGATGTTTTAGACTTGTTTAAATCTTGGTCAAAGTTAAGTTTAACCAGAATTCAAATGAGCAAAAGAAATTAAAAAAATCAAAAAATAGAAAAACCAGCGCACATAGTCTGTATACATAGAATATACTAGCACATATGCCCGTGCGTTGCAACGGGAGATTTTCTTTTGCGAGAAGCATCAGAAGAGGCAAATTGATGTGTCCATCAAAACAGTCTCCGCAGCGATGGGACGACAGAGTGAAGGAGTTGCGGTGTTCTCATGGGTCATTTTTGGCCCGCGAGGTTTTTGATAGTGATGGGGTTGGTTGGTGTGGTGGCCACCACTCAACTCGTGCCTTTTTTTGCTCCGGGTCCATCTCCATGTCTAGATTATGCTTGCCTCCTCATTTTGTGGTTGCACGGTGATCTTTGGGGCATAGTTGCTTCGACCACTCTCTCCTACAATGGCGTAACCGGATGGATTACTAATTCAGTGAACCCCATTTCATTGCCATAATCAGCACATAACCAGGTAGTCCCTGCTTTATCAGGGTTTATTCTTTTTGATTAATTTAGCGCTTACTTGCCTACATTTGTTTAATTAGAGCCAAACCAGCATATTCTCTTTTATTGGCATGTGCCAATAATTTCTTTTAACTATAGGCAACCAGCATATTCTCTTTTATTGGCATGTGCCTATAATTTCTTTTAATTATAGCCAACCAACATATTCTCTTTTATTGTCAAATGGCATGTGGGACGCACAACAATTCGCGTATGCGTTAGGCCATTGGCAGTTATCAAAACGACGTGTGTTTGTATGACATGAATAAAAATCCAAAACAACCGCTGAGTTGAAGGATTAGACTCATGACCTCAATATCTTAGCCGTTCAAACAAACAGCTCCTGCTAAAAAATGGCCAACACTAATGTTTAAGAACATAATGTAGCGAAACATTTGAAACATTTTTTCATTTTTCTGATCTTTTTTGAGCTTTCAAAAACTAAAGTAATAATTATGAAATTCTGAATATTCTTAGAAATGTGAACAATTTTTTAAATCTTGATTCTTTTTCTAAAAAATGCGAGCATGTTTTCAAATTCCATTAAATTTGGAAAAGACGAACAAAACTTGGTATGTTTTTTTTTGAAATTCACAAACATTTTTTGAAAACATGAACCTCTTTTTAAGAAAACACTTTTTTCCAGAATTTATGAACAATTTTTGAAAATGGAAACATGTTTTCAGCATTAAAAACAATTTTTTAAACGTGTTTTCTAAACAAAAACAATACCTTAAATTTGCGAGCATTTGAATAAACATGAATATTTTTCGAATTTGTATTATTTCCTACAATAAAATTATTTTGAAAATCTCAAACACTTTGAAAAACGTAAACATTTTTTTATTTTGAAGAAAAATTGGAACGAGAAGAAAAAAAATTAAAGTCAAAACATATTTCTAAGTGGATTTTTTTAAACAATTCTACTGATTTTATGAAAAATTAAACAAAAATGGAATTATGAAAAAAATTGAAAAATCAAATTTACGAAGAAAGGAAAAAAATAAACATGGACAAAATTAAGTATAAAAAAGGAAAACAGAAATAAAATTAGAATAGAAAAAATGAAAACGGTCCGGCCCAACCATTAGCTCGATGTGCGAAATTCTGACAGTTATTCGCCCCATCGGTTAATGATAATTCTCAGATGCATGGGCAGGAAACCAGTGGGCTTGCTTTTCTGGGCCGCAGCGTGCATGGACCACGTACAAAATTCGGAAAATTTAGTACCATCTTGGATAGAACAAAAAGAAATCAGTGGTGAATGGATGAAAAAATTGAGGAAGCACACCTTACTTTAGTAGTAAATATAGATATAGATATAAAAATTTGTGAACATTTCAATAAACATGATTATTTTCCGAATTTCATCATTTTCTAAAATAAAATGGGAATTTAAACTTGGAAATTCCACTATTTTTCGAATTTCATCATTTTTCAAAGTAAACATCATTATTAAATTTTTCATCCAATTTGTTCATCATGATTATATTAACCAATTTGTTCATCCAATTTTAAACTTGGAAATTATTATATTTATCATTTTTTCATAGATTTGATTCCTCAATTTTCCAGAATTCCATTTTTTGTTTAATTTTTCATAAAATCAGCAGAAATTCAGAAAAAAAATCCCATTTTGAAATATGTTTGAACTTTAAATTTTATCTTCTCGTTCCAATTTTTCAAAACTAAAAAAATGTTCGCATTTCTAGAAAAATGTTTAAGTTTTCCAAAGTTGTTTGAGATTTTGAAAAATGATGAAATTCGAAAAATAATGATGTTTATTTTTATATTTGGAAAATAAACTTGAAAATGAGAATTCAAATAAAAATATAATTAAACTTGGAAATAAAAAATAAAAAATAAGGATACAAAAAGGAAAAAAATAGAAAGAGAATAGAGAAAAACGAAAATGGGCCGGCCCAATCTTTGGCGCCATGTGCGAAACATGTACTATTTGTCGCCCCATGTGGTAAATAATGATTCTTGGATGCACGGGCAGGAAACCAATGGGCTTGCTTTGTTGGGCCGCAATGTGCGCGGACCACGTACAAAATTCGAGAAAAAACTGTTTTTCTTTTCTAATAGATAGATGCACAAAAATTTAGTACCACCTTGGATGGAACAAAAATCTTTTCGGTGATGAACGGATGAAAAAATTGGAGAAACACAACTTGCTTTATTAGTAGGTATAGATATAGATGTGTAGAAAAGTTATTTGGCTGATTTAGACAAGGTCGGAAAAAAAACCTTGCTTAGAAATAAGGCCGTTTACTCTACCTTTGGACCCCTCTTTTTAAGCATATTTTTCATGAAAATTTCAAAAACCTCACCACAGCTTCATTTTGGAGTGACTAAGAAGGATCCAGGCTTAGTTTTTCATTTTGATGGTTTAGAGTTGTTTAAATCTGGGTCAAAGTTAGGTTTGACCAGAATTCAATTGAGCAATTTTTTTTTAAAAAAAATCAAAAAAGGAAAAATCAGCGCACATAGTCTGTGTATATACAATATATGTGTAGGAAAGTTATTTGGCTCATTTAGACAAGGTCAAAAAAACTCTTCCTTAGAAATGAGGCCGTTTACCCTACCTTTGAAGCTCTTTTTAGCACATTTTTCATGAATGTGAGTTTACTAAAGTTTCAAAAGAATTACAACATCCATATAGCATGTCAAATTTGAAGGTCTAACATAGGTCCAACATCATTCAAACATAGTTCTAACATAGGTCCAACATCATTCAACAGAAATACAACATTATTCATAATGTTTCATAAATAGCGTTGGGGCTTCTGTTTGTTCCTTGAGCTTCTTGCCATCACTTTGCTCCTCGTGCACCTTGTGCTCATTGCTTCTTCTCTTCTCCTCTTGGTTGTCGATATCTTGCATGTCTTCTTCAAACCTACCACAGAGCTGTGCAAAACATAAAGGGTAATGAGATCATGTCAAGTGATAAATGTACAGTAGTATTTGCAAGATTTACATACCTAGAAGAACTTGCAACAACAGAAGATTGGTCACCATTTGGAGCCTCACTTGGGTCACCATTTGGAGCCTCATTTGGATCACCATTTAGAGCCTCACTTGAATCATCATTTGGAGGATATTTTGGATCATCATCAAAATCATGTGGCTGTTGACCATCATCATTTGAACCTCGTCAAAATCCTCAACTGATGCAACCGGCTCTTGACCATCATTTTCCTTATCTGTTGAGGCAACCGGCTGCTGACCAACATTTTCATCGAAGCTTTCATCGTAACTCTCTCCGAACACTGGATCTACTGTGTTATCACAATACTCACCGAAATGACCAGACCACCACACCTTGTGCACTTACTGTCGTGGATCTAAGACTGACAGTAGAATGGGGGTAGGTATGAGGAGGCAAGATCCTAACTATGGAGGAGTTGTACACACGAGTTTACGAGTTCAGGCCCTTCTCGGAGGAAGTAACAACCCTACGCCTCAGTGCCCTGAGGCGGCCGACTGGATTGTATGTGTGTGTGAGTTTACAAAAGATGCGAACCCTTGTGCCAGTGGAGGGAGCTGGCTTATATAGAGTGCGCCAGGTCCCTAGCCAGCCCACGTTACAAGGGGTTTAAGGTACATTAAGAGGATGGGGCGTTACTGGTAACACTAGTAATTAAGTGTTATAAATGACAATTAAGCCTATAGGTAAATGCTCGACCGTTGTTCATGCAGAGTGACTTTAGATCTTCTGCTCGTCGAGTGGATTCTGCGACGGTTGAGTGACATTGATTCTTCCGAGTGGAACGTCTCTGGTCGAGTGGGTGATGGTACCCTTTGAATGATTCTGGCTTTAGGGTGATGTCCTAGGGGAGGGTGTCTAGGTCAGGTCTATGACCCTACCCTAGGTACATAGCTTCATCATTAGCCCCGAAATGGTTCAGGGTTCAAGTGGAGAAGGAGTTGATAACCTCTCCGATTCAGCTTTTGCGCTTCGGAAATGTCTTGTCCGGAGGTCGAATGAAAACTCATGATGACTTCAACTGCTTGTTCAGTCGCCTTGATCCATTCTTGGTTTTGTCGAGTGAACTTTTATTGTTGAGCTTCGAGTGTTGATATGGGAAAAATCTTCTGTCTGATGGGTTGCTCTGCTATCTGCGAATTTCCTGGGATTCGAATTTTGGGAAGTGCGCCGGACGGGGGAGGCCGCAGTAATCGGGACGGATTAGGCAGGCCGCCTCGATCTCCGTGCCACCTTTTTCGCCACGTATCGCGCACGCGACTGTTGCGGGATTTGATCGGATCGCCTGGGCCCACGAGTCAGTCACTCGGAAATGCCCTCATAGGCGTTGGACGGGGATTTTCGCACAGTGCGTTCTCATTGTTTCTCTTCCTCCTCTGTTTTCTCTCCCGCATCCGCCTCTACTCTCGGCGTCGTCGCCCTGCTTGAGCTCGATCTGCTGCCATGGGGAAGAAGAAGACAGTGGCGTTGGAGCGTGCGAAGAAGGCGACGGCGAAGGCGAAAGGGAAGAGGACCAGCCGGGGCAGATCTTTGTCGAGGTCCGGCCTGTCGCCTGGCTGGATCCAGGGCGACTGGATCCGTTCGACAATCAGTCAAGATGATATCGATGACTTGGTTGAGGGGGGACTGATCCCCCATGGATCGGTGCGGCTCCCGGGGAATGAGATCAAGCCGCAGCCGCAGGCGGGTGAGTGCGTTCTTCTTGCCACTCACGTCGACCGTGGGTTCTCTTTGCCTCCCCATCCTTTCTTTCGCGGCTTCTTGAACTTATTTGGGGCTCAACTCCACGACTTCTCTCCAAACACCATCGTGTACCTTACCGCTTTCGTGTCCATGTGCGAGAACTTCTTGGGTTGTCGACCACACTGGGGTCTCTTCAAGCACATCTTCATGTGTCGTTCTCAGACGGTCAAAAAGGCCAACCCGAGTGACGAGAGGACGCACGTGATATAGATGTGCAGGGGTCTTGGAATTCAGATGAGGAACAAAAGCACTTTCCCAACCATGATCCTTCCCAATTCAGTCCGGGGTTGGCAGTCGACCTGGTTCTACTGCAAGGACCAACCGACTCCGGGTCAGTCGACTGGACTTCCCCCCTTTTCCATGGCTCGAGTGGAGAAGCCCTCCATCTTGAGAGTGACCCCAGAGGAGAAGGTGCAAGTGAAGGTGTTGGTCGAGCGGGTTGTCCAACTCGTCCGCGACGGAGTGACCGGCATGGACCTGCTAGAGGTCTTCCTCAGTCGGCGTATCCAACCGCTCCAAGCTCGTGACCATCCGATGTAGATGTACTCGGGACTCGAGGATTCCACTCGGATCCACCCGGAGGATGTCAGTGAGGACACGGTGGAGCAGTGGCTGAGAGGCATTACTAGCAACAAGGATAACCCTTGGGGGTCCAGGAGGGTGGTTCCATTCGACCATTTGCGCCAGCCGAAATAGGTACGATTCTGCATTGTCGAGTGTCTTCTAGATTTACCATGTATCATCTTGTTGACGGCCAACTGTCTTTCTTTTGTTCGTTGTCTTTCAGGCTCTTGTTGATATGTACTCAATGCCCAATGGAGTGCAGGAGCAAGATCTTGAGGGAGAGGCGAGCGGAGGCGAGAGTGGCGAGTGGCACTCGGATGCAGAGGAGGACGAGGAGAGCGACGACCAGAGTGACTAAGAAGAGGTCGACTTGCCTCCTCGCAGAGAAAGAAGGTCCAAGCTCGCTCACGACCCGGCAAGCGCTCCCAACCGGGTGGCCGCACCAACTAGGCAGTCTTCAAAGCGCCCTCGGACGTCTTCCCCAGTGCCGACCGAGAAGGCATCGAAGCAGCCCAAGACTGCGCCGCCTCCAGTGAAACCACCGAAGGCCACATCTTCTAAACCCCCAAAGGCTTTGCCCAAGATCAAAGTGGTCATTCCCACTGTCTCTGGGTAACAATCTGGCCTGATTCTTTGGTTGACTTGGGTAACAGAACGTAACCGACTGAATGTTGATATTTGCAGTGCTACCACTTCTGGAACTTCCACCCACCAGTATCGGGACGAGGAGATGGAAGATGTGGTTACCTCCAACCCAGGTACAATTCTCGTGATCTTGTTCTTGATTATTTGGTTGATTAAATTCCGGTGATTCACTTGGGGTCGACTGATTTCTTCGCAACCCCACACAATGTTATCGAGCTTCCGGATGACGATGAAGACGTGATACTGAGGCCCAGAAGGAGCAAGAAAGCAGCAGCTGGAAAGATATCCCAGTCGGAACTGGCGACAGAACCAACAGTCCAACAGCCTGAAGATGAAGGTAGAACCTCTGTAACTTTTGTTGTCCCAGTGTCGAGTGAACGCCCCACACCGTCGACTGTACCAGTGTTTTCTTCACTCGCCCAACCTCAAGCCTCAGAGCTCCAAGCTGCTACATCTGGACCATCTGTCCCCTTCTTCACCACCTATCATGTTCCGGAAAGCCAGTCGGACGCCGCTGCGGAGGCTATCCGTCAGGCTGGCATAATGATGGAGCGGATGAAGGCGGTGCACGACAACAGCCAGGCTGCTTACGACGCTAGCGCGGCTCTCCGAGCCAATGTCCAGGTAAGTTGACTTCCGACTGAACTTTGTTCTATTAGGATATGCTACCTGAATATTTTCCTTCGTACAATCTCTTATTGTTTGCTTCGAGTCTGTACACCCACTGGGTGTTTAGTTGTCTTTAGCATTTGCACTCTTCCATTCGGTCTGGTCGAATGGGATCTGAACCAGTGGGGGCACGCTAAGTGCACCCACTGGGTGTAGTCCCCGAGACCGCAGTCGACTGCGGGCAGTCGGCTGGGGTCTGAGCACTTCTTTCTTTTTTCCTTTCTTCCAGTCGACCTGTGCTGAACATGCTGAGTGGGATCTAAACCAACGGGGGCACGCCAAGTGCACCCACTGGGTGTAGTCCCCTAGACCGTGGTCGATTGTTGGCAGTCGGCCAGGGTCTGAATACTTCACCTCTTTTTTTTACTCGACTTGGGCGGACCGGCCGAGTGGAATCTGAACCAGTGGGGGCACGCCGAGTGCACCCACTGGGTGTAGTCCCCGAGAACGCAGTCGACTGCTAGCAGTCGATTGGGGTCTGAGTAACTTTGAAGTTTTATTCACTCGGAAGTAAATAATCTTTGATCTTGTCGATTGATATGTCTTTTACCCTCTGCAGAAATCTTATACTCTCATTTCCAAATTTGCCGAATTTGAGGAGAAGCAGAGGCAACTCAACCTTGACCTGGAGCTGGCCCAACAAAACTTGAAGAAGGCTCAAGATGAAGTTGCCGGTATGGAAGGTAAATGCATGTCGACTGTTCACGTCGATCGTCCTTTAAATTATCCCTTCGATCTTTTGCTTGATCCAAATGCTTATTTTGCAGAGAAAATGAGGTCGGCTCTGGAGAAGAAGGACTTGGACCTTGCAGCTATGCAGAAGGAGGCTCAAGATAAGACTACCCTTGCCGACAAGAAGTTGCCTTCAGTCGGAACGCTGGAAGAAGAAGTAAGCTAGCTGAAGTCCTCTCTCACTGAATCCAACCGGAAAGCAACTCGTCTAAAGAAGGACAAGGTGGCTCTGAATGAGAAGTTGGAAAGCATGACTCGCAGGAGGAACGATTTGGAGGCTTATTTGAAAGCTCTCGCCAAGAAACTCTTCCTCATGCTCAAAGGTACCCCTTTTTACCCGACTGTTTTACTGTTTGCAAGTTAGTCCTGACCAGTTGATACGTCTCCAACGTATCTATAATTTTTGATTGCTCCATGCTATATTATCTACTATTTTGGACATTATTGGGCTTTATTATCCACTTTTATATTATTTTTGGGACTAACCTATTAACCGAAGGCCCAGCCCAGAATTGCTGTTTTTTTGCCTGTTTTAGGGTTTCAAAGAAAAGGAATATCAAACGGAGTCCAAACGGAATGAAACCTTCGGGAACGTGATTTTCTCAACGAATAAGACTAGAGAGACTTGGACCCTATGTCAAGAAATAAAATAGGAGGCCACGAGGTAGGGGGGTGCGCCCACCCCCACCAGGCACGCCCTCCACCCTCGTGGGCCCCCTGTTGCTCCACCGACGTACTCCTTCCTCCTATATATATATCCCCGTACCCCCAAACGATCAGAACAGGAGCCAAAACCCTAATTCCACCGCCGTAACTTTCTGTATCCACGAGATCCCATCGTGGGGCCTGTTCCGGAGCTCCGCCGGAGGGGGCATCGATCACGGAGGGCTTCTACATCAACACCATAGACTCTTCGATGAAGTGTGAGTAGTTTACCTCAGACCTACGGGTCCATAGTTATTATCTAGATGGCTTCTTCTCTCTTTTTGGATCTCAATACAATGTTCTCCCCCTCTCTTGTGGAGAACTATTCGACGTAATCTTCTTTTTGCGGTGTGTTTGTTGAGACCGATGAATTGTGGGTTTATGATCAAGTCTATCTATGAATAATATTTGAATCTTCTCTGAATTCTTTTATGTATGATTGGTTATCTTTGCAAGTCTCTTCGAATTATCAGTTTGGTTTGGCTACTAGATTGATCTTTCTTGCAATGGGAGAAGTGCTTAGCTTTGGGTTCAATCTTGCGGTGTCCTTTCCCGGTGACAGTAAGGGCAGCAAGGCACGTATTGTATTGTTGCCATCGAGGATAACAAGATGGGGTTTTCTTCATATTGCATGAGTCTATCCCTCTACATCATGTCATCTTGCTTAAGGCGTTACTCTGTTTTTAACTTAATACTCTAGATGCATGCTAGATAGCGGTCGATGAGTGGAGTAATAGTAGTAGATGCATGCAGGAGTCGGTCTACTTGTCTCGGACGTGATGCCTATATACATGATCATACCTATATATTCTCATAACTAAGCTCAATTATGTTAATTGCTCAATAGTAATTTGTTCACCCACCGTAGAATACTTATGCTCTCGAGGGAAGCCACTAGCAAAACCTATTGCCTCCGGGTCTATCTTCATCATATTGATCTCCTACTACTTAGTTATTTCCTTTGCTATTTACTTTGCCTTTATTTTACTTTGCATCTTTTATCATCAAAATACCAAAAATATTATCTTATCATATCTATCAGATCTCACTCTCGTAGGTGGCCCTATAGGGATTGAAAACCCCTATTTGCGTTGGTTGCGAGGATTTATTTGTTTTGTGCAGGTACGAGGGACTTGCGTGTAGCCTCCTACTGGATTGATACCTTGGTTCTCAAAAACTGAGGGAAATACTTACGCTACTTTGCTGCGTCATCCCTTCCTCTTCGGGGAAAACCAAAGCAGTGCTCAAGAGGTAGCACCAGTCGACTCATTAACTCCTTGACTCTGCAGAATTCTGCCAAAACTTTGAGGAAGAGACTGGACGGGTCGAGACGGGCTTGGACCCTATCCTTTCTCCAGTCGGCAACGAGGCTGCCATGAATGTGCTTCGACTGGAGTCCCACGTCGCCAGCGTTACAAGTTATCTAGCTCGTTTGAAGGTGGCAGTTTCACGGATCGACTCATCGCTCTGGCCAAGGGCGGCGCTCCAAAATGATCTCGAGTCTCTGATGGCTCGACTCAACGAGGTTCCTGGTCGAGTGCAGGAATGGAAGAAGTCCTCTGCCCGATGCGGCGCTGACGTGGCATTGTCGCTGGTAAGAGTCCATTGCAAAGAAGCTCGCGAAGATAAGCTGGCGGCGATCAAGGTCGCCAACACCAAAAGGCATGATTTCCAGTCCTTTATGGAGACTTTCATCGCTGCTGCCACTCGGATCGCAGATGGAATTGACTTGGACGAATTCGTCGAGCCTGCCAGCCCTCCTTCTGCCGAATGAACAAACTTGAGATTTAAACTTGCCTTAAATTTGCCTCGAAATGCCGAGTGGTTGCTGTAACTGTTAAACTCATTCGGGCCTGGTGCCCGAATACTTTTATCTTTGTTTTGGAACTCTTGAGATTTTATTCGATCTTAGTTTATCTTCTCCATATGCCTATGTTCGTCTTCGAGTAAAACTTGTTCTTCACTCAAAATATTCTTCGAGAAGCAATCTTTGAAGGAGATATCCCAGTCGACCTGCACCTCGCCATCTTTACGGATACGGATGCAGTGCACATTGTATTTGTGGCACGGCTTCGTGAGAGGATTGCAATCGACCTGCACCTCGTCATCCTTGCGGATAGGGATGGAGCGGACATTGTATTTGTGGTGCAGCTCCGTGAGAGGATTGCAATCGACCTGCACCTCATCATCCTTGCGGATAGGGATGGAGCGGACGTTGTACTTGTAGCGCGGCTTCGTGAGAGGATTGCAGTCGACATGCACCTCGTCATCCTTGCGGATAGGGATGGAGCAGACGTTGTACTTGTGTTGCGGCTCCGTGAGAGGATTGCAGTCGACCTGCACCTTGT
>NC_041384.1:634473231-634489467 GCF_002162155.2 Triticum dicoccoides | reverse complement strand
CTAAGCCTCCGAGTGTGAGGTTTGCTCATCACTCGGTAGGATTTTTCGAAACTTAGGCGAGTACTGGACTGCAGCTAAGCCCCTGAGTGTGAGGTTTGCTCATCACTCGGTAGGATTTATAGAAACTTAGGCGAGTACTGGACTGCAGCTAAGCCTCCGAGTGAGAGGCTTGATCATCACTCGGTAGGATTTTAGAAACTTAGGCGAGTACTGGACTGCAGCTAAGCCCTCGAGTGAGAGGCTTGCTCATCACTCGGTAGGATTTTTTTGACTTAGGCGAAACGGATTCGCAGCTAAGCCACCCACTGGGGGATTTTAGAAACAGATGCAAACAATCGACAATCTTTTTAGAAGACTGTAAAACTCTTGTCTTTGATAAACAAAATACAAATGTGTTTTTTATTACATCTCAGCAAACTAAGTGCTTAAGTATAAAAGAGGTGGAGCAGCTCCGCATTCCAGGCGCGCGGCTCATCTTTCTTGTGTTCGACGTCGTAAAGGTGTTACGCTCCGTTGTGGAGCACTCTGGTGACCACGAAGGGACCTTTCCAAGAGGGAGCAATCTTGTGTGGTTTCTGCTGATCCACTTGGAGAACTAAGTCTCCCTCTTGAAATGCTTGACCCTCACGTTTCTGGCATGGAATCGATGCAGGTCTTGCTGATAGATAGTTGATCAGATCAAGGCCATCTCTCTTTCTTCTTCAAGGAGGTCGACTACATCCTGTCGCGCTTGTTCTGCTTCTTCCTTTGTGAAAAGCTTGACTCGAGGTGCATTGTGGAGCAAGTCACTCGGAAGTACAGCTTCGGCTCCATAAACCAAGAAAAACGGGGTTCTGCCAGTCGACCGATTGGGAGTTGTCCTCAATCCCCATAATACTGATGGAAGTTCATCGACCCAGTCTCCTACTGCGTGTTTGAGGTCACGCATCAGTCGGGGTTTCAGTCCTTTGAGAATCAATCCATTTGCTCTTTCAGCCTGTCCATTCGACAGGGGATGGGCGACCAAGGCATAGTCGACTCGAGTACCTTGTGAAGCACAAAAAGTCCTGAACTCATCAGAATCGAAATTTGATCCGTTGTCAGTGATGATGCTGTGTGGAACACCGTATCTGAATGTTATCTCCCTGATGAAGCTGACAGCAGTACCGGCATCAAGGTTCTTGATAGGCTTGGCTTCAATCCACCTGGTGAACTTGTCGACTGCTACAAGCACATGAGTGAATCCACTCCTGCCAATCCTCAAAGGTCCAACCATATCCAATCCTCAAATAGCAAAAGGCCAGACGAGTGGAATGGTCTTCAGGGCTGACGCAAGCTTGTGCGACATGTTGGAGTAAAACTGGCAACCTTCACATTTGTCGACTATTTCTTGTGCCATCTCATTTGCTCGAGGCCAGTAAAATCCCGATCGGTATGATTTGGCCACAATAGTCCGAGAGGACGCATGGTGACCACAGGTCCCCGAGTGGATATCATTGAGGATCACTCGACCTTCTTCAGGTGTTATGCATTTCTGGCAAACTCCAGTCACACTTTCTCTGAACAACTGTCCTCTTATCACAGTGAAGGCCTTAGATCGACGGACGATCTGTCGAACCTCTTCTTCGTCTTCTGGGAGTTCCCTTCTAAGAATGTATGCAATATATGGTACTGTCCATTCGGGAGTGATGAACAAAACTTCCATGATCAAGTCGACCACGACTGGAATCTCGATTTCAGTCGGATCAGTGGCACTCTTCGGCTGTGGGGGCTCTTCAGTGAAGGGATCTTCTTGAACTGAAGGTACATGAATATGCTCCAGGAACACATTACTGGGAATGGCTTCTCTCTTGGAGCCTATCTTTGCCAGATCATCGGCTGCTTGATTTTTCAGTCGAGGGATGTGATGGAGCTCTAACCCCTCAAACTTCTTTTCTAACTATCTGACTACATTGCAATACCCAGTCATGGCTGGGCTTCTGACGTCCCACTCCTTCATCACGTGGTTGACCACTAAATCTAAGTCACCATATTCCATGAGGCGATGGACGCCGAGTGAATGGCCATACGCAACCCATACAGAAGTGCCTCGTATTCGGCCTCATTGTTGGAGGAGTCAAAGTGAATCTGTAGAACATAACTGAGTTTGTCACCACGGGGGGAGACCAACACCACTCCAGCACCAGAACCATTCAGCATCTTGGACCCATCAAAGAACATGGTCCAATACTCCGAGTGGACTTGGGTCGGAAGTTGCTGTTCGATCCACTCGGCGAGGAAATCAGCTATTGCTTGGGACTTAATAGCCTTCTTTGCTTCAAACTTGATATCTAGGGGAAGGAGTTCAATCGCCCACTTTGCCACTCGACCAGTTGCATCTCTGTTGTTCAAAATCTCCGATAATGGAGCGTCGCTGACGACTGTAACGGAATGATCATAGAAATAGTGTGCAACCTTCTTTGTGGTCATGTAAATTCCATAACAAGCTTCTGATAATGGGGATATCTTTTCTTTGACGGAGTCAGAACTTCAGAAACGTAATATATTGGGCGCTGAACTTTATAAGTTTTTCCTTCTTCTTCCCGCTCGACCGTGAGTACCGTACTGACAACTTGTCCAGTGGCTGCAATGTAAAGCAGCAAAGGCTCTTTGCTGATTGGTGCAGCAAGCACCGGCTGGGTGGAGAGCAGGGCTTTGAGCTCTACAAACGCTGCATCAGCTTCAGGAGTCCACTCGAATTTATTAGACTTCTTCATCAGTCGGTAAAGAGGCAGTGCCTTTTCACCGAGACGGGAAATGAATCGACTCAAAGCGACCAAACAACCAGTAAGCTTTTGGACGTCGTGCACATGCACACGTTTCATCCGGAGAATGGCACCAACTTTCTCTGGGTTAGCATCGATCCCTCATTCGGAAACGAGGAAACCGAGTAACTTTCCACCAGGAACTCCAAATGTGCACTTTGATGGATTAAGCTTGATATCATACCTTCTGAGATTGGCAAAGGTTTCGGCAAGGTCAGCCAGCAGGTCGGAACCTTTACGTGACTTGACTACAATGGCATCCATGTATGCTTCCACATTCCGACTGATTTGAGTGAGAAGACACTTCTGGATCATCCTCATGAATGTGGCTCCGGTGTTCTTCAGGCCGAATGTCATAGTGACATAACAGAAACATCCGAATGGAGTGATGAAAGCTATTTTTATCTCATCGGGTCCATACAGTCGGATCTGATGGTACCCGGAATACGCATCCAAAAAGGACAAACGCTCGCACCCTGTAGTAGAGTCGATGATTTGGTCGATGCGGGGTAGAGGAAAATGATCTTTCGGGCAGGCCTGATTGATATGCTTGAAGTCAATGCACATGCGAAGTGAATCATCCTTCTTGGGGACCATGACAACATTGGCGAGCCACTCGGAGTGGTAAATCTCTCGGATGAACTCAGCTGCCAGGAGCCGAGCCACTTCCTCGCCAATTGCTTTTCTCTTCTGGACGGTGGACTGTCAGAGATGTTCCTTGACTGGTTTTACTTTCTGGTCGACTCGAAAACGATGCTCAGCCAGTCCCCTGGGTACACCTGGCATGTCAGAAGGTTTCCATGCAAAGATGTCCCAGTTCTCACGGAGGAACTGGATGAGCGCTTCTTCCTATTTGCCGTCGAGTGTGGACGAGATATGGGTCTGAGCAGCATTGGGATCGATCGGGTGGATATGAATCGGCTTTGTTTCACCTGATGACTGAAATGCGGACTCTGTGGCAGGCTTCTTGGCTCGCAGCAAATCACTCGGATCTGCATTTTTCTGGTACTCTTGCAGTTCCACTACTGCTATCTGTGCATCGGCAATTTTTGAGCCTTTCTGGAAGCACTCTTCTGCCTTCTATCGATTGCCAGTGACAGTGATTACTCCTTTGGGGCCAGGCATCTTCAATTTAAGATACACATAACATGGCCGAGCCATAAAACGTGCATAAGCGGGTCTCCCCAGAATGTCATGGTAAGCACTCTTGAAATCCACTACCTCAAACATCAACTTTTCCTTGCGGTAATTCTTGGAATTGCCGAAAACCACATCAAGTACGATCTGGCCGAGTGACTGAGCTTTCTTGCCAGGTATAACACCGTGGAAACTCATGTTGCTTTCACTAAGCTTAGACATCGGAATGCCCATTCCCTTCAAGGTTTCAGCATAAAGGATATTCAAGCCACTGCCGCCATCCATCAACACTTTAGTCAGTCGAGTGCCTTCGACTACTGGGTCGACCACCAGTGCTTGCCTCCTAGGGGTGGCTATATGCGCTGGGTGGTCTAACTGGTCGAATGTGATGGCAGTTTGGGACCACTTCAGATAACTGGGTGTTGCCGGAGCAACCATGTTCACCTCTCTGTTAATAACCTTCAATCGACTTTTGCTTTCAACATCAGCGAAAATCATCAGCGTGGAATTGACATTGGGAAAACCGTCATCGTCTTCTTCCCTATCCTCACCTCCGTCTGACTCCTTTTCCTTTTCCTTGGGTTGTTTCTCCCGGAACTGCTGGATCAGGAAACGACACTGTCGAGTGGTGTGTTTAGGGTAAATGATGTTCCCCTCTTCATATTTCTTGGTATGAATATGGCATGGTAAATCCAACACATCATTCCCATCTTTATCCTTAACTTTTTTGGGAGCCTAGGGGCCTTTGGGATTTCCTTTGAACTTTCCTTGGGCAATAGCTAAAGCTTCACCAGGAGCAGCTGGTTCGGCCTTTCGCTTCTGTTTCCGACTGGAATTCCCTCCTCCGATTTCTTGGGCGACTATTTTGTGTTTGCCACTCTGGAGTCGGTCTTCCTATTCACCATTGGCATATTTGGTGGCAATCTCCATCATTCGAGTCAGAGTCATATCTCCTGTCAGACCGAATTTCAGGTTCAACTCTCGATACTTAACGCCTTCCTTGAAGGCACAAATTGCTTGGTGATCTGACACATTCTCCACCGTATGGTGCAATGTGATCCATCTCTGAATATAATCCCTCAAAGTTTCATTCGGTTTCTGGACACAACACTGCAATTCTGTCAACCCTGCTGGCCTTTTGCAAGTGCCTTCAAAGGTCCTAACAAACACTTGAGAAAGTTCCTCCCAACTGTATATGCTGCCAGGAGCCAACTGATTCAACCACGCTCTGGCAGAGACCTCCAACATCAGGGGGAGGTGCTTCATGGCCACATCATCATTGCCACCACCAATCTGCACAGCCACTCGGTAATCCTCAAGCCAAGTGTCTGGCTTGGATTCGCCGGTGAACTTACTGACTCCAGTCGCCAACCTGAAGTTGGGAGGAATCACTGCTGCTCTGATGGCTCTGCTGAAACACTCGGGTCCTAAAATGTGCACCCTGCTTCCAATCGGATGATCTCTATCGTGGCCTTCTCTATAAGCTCTGTTCCTATCAACCAAACCATGAACGAGGATAGATCTTGCATCAAAACCTCGACTAGAATTCTTCGTTCGCCGTTCAGGGGGCGCCTGTCATCTTGCCGCCGAGGCACGTATGACCCACTCCTCGGGGGAGGTGTGGGCACTCGACGACGGTCATCATGGTCGAGTCGATGATCATACTGCTCACGGTTCCTGTACTAATCTTGCCGGTACCCATGTCCCTCATGCCGCGGAGGCGATCTCGGGCTATGGGCAGACTGGACAGTATCCGCCACCACAGACCTGCTATGAATCCTATTCCGCGACTGAGATATTGATGTATTCTGCTCTCCCACTGCTCGGAGTAAAGCCCGATTCTGCATCAAACCTCGGCCAGCTTCTGACTGGGAAGGTTGAATTTACTCTGCTATTCGAGCTGCAGCTGTGAGATTCTGGATCGGAGTTCGATATACGTGAGTCGAAGGTGGAAAAAGTTGTCGTCGACTGGACTCGGGAATCTGCTGCCGAGCACGCTCGTCGAGTGCGCGCTGGAGGTTCTCTAGTCGAGTGCGCTCAGCCAAGTTGGCCAGGTGCGCCTCCTCCAAGGCCTGGGCCTCAGGGGTTTCTCCAATGATAGGAGTGTGAAGCGCATCCATATTACGGCCGCGAAGATCTTCCCTTCGTTGTGAAGAGAGGGGTTCGGGGAGGTACTCTTCATGAACACGCGATGGATCACTGCCGCCATCGTCCCCGCCTTCGCGGGTGAAGCCAGGAGGACTGCGTGGTCCATTGACCATCAAGACTTCTGCCGCGGGGTCGCTGCTATCGCATTCGGACGCACTCTCGACGGAGCCAGTCGACAGATCGAACAGGCTGTAGAGAGTTTCATCGGGCTCGATCGCCGCAATTTGTGGGGTGGTCGATTGGCGGGCCACCGCGTGCCTCACCCATGCTGAAGCCACGACCGACCGGATCGCTGGCGCCGGCGAACAACGGAGAGGGAGGTTGCCGTAGGAGCCGACTGATACGAAGTCGACGTTTGCCGAAGAGGGACGCCGCAAACGCATGCGCGGAAGTGTGTCGCCCCGCAGACGGGGAGCGCCTCGACGTCGAGTGGAGCCTCGTGGAGCCAAGCGAAGTCATTGGCAATGAAGACAAGCGCGCCGAGACGGATCTCGCGGCCACCAGCCAATCCTCCACCGGAAACCATGATGATGGGAATCGGAAGAATCGCAAGTTCTCCAATAATCTGCTAAGATACCTGCCCCACGGTGGGTGCCAACTGTCATGGATCTAAGACTGACAGTAGAATGGGGGTAGGTATGAGGAGGCAAGATCCTAGCTATGGAGGAGTTGTACACATGAGTTTACGAGTTCAGGCCCTTCTCGGAGGAAGTAACAGCCCTATGTCTCGATGCCCTGAGGCGGTCGACTGGATTGTATGTGTGTGTGAGTTTACAAAAGATGCGAACCCTTGTGCCAGTGGAGGGGGTGGCTTATATAGAGTGCGCCAGGTCCCTAGCCAGCCCACGTTACAAGGGGTTTAAGGTACATTAAGAGGGGGGGCGTTACTGGTAACGCTAGTAATTAAGTGCTATAAATGACAATTAAGCCTATAGGTAAATGCTCGACCGTTGTTCATGCAGAGTGGCTTTAGATCTTCTGCTCATCGAGTGGATTTTGCGACGGTCAAGTGACATTGATTCTTCCGAGTGGAACGTCTCTGGTCGAGTGGGTGATGGTACCCTTTGAATGATTCTGGCTTTAGGGTGATGTCCTAGGGGAGGGTGTCTAGGTCAGGTCTATGACCCTACCCTAGGTACATAGCTTCATCACTTACGCTTCCTCTCTCCAAGTCCAGCTCCTTCGCTGCGAGGTCTGATTCGACTCTTCCTTAATCTACCTACCGCTCTCTTCAGAACTAGAGTGCAAAGCTTGAGTCCAGGGTCCACCATGTCCCATTGTTGTTTTCCCTCCATAGCAGGAAAGGCATATGCATATGTGGATTTGAACCTTGCAACCGAGTAGTAATCATCCACATACTACTGTATGTTCCCTGCTGGACCTGGGAGAGAAGTGATGAAAAACAAGGCATGAATGCATGGCAACCCAGTTATCTGCCATTACCTACAACTGCAAGTTCTAGCTTCTAAATCCACTGGATATCTCCATTCCCTCTTGTCTTTATCTAAATATGATATCTCTACTATGGTACCCGAGCAAAGAGTCATGTTCATTTCCAAGCCTGTTGTTTTCTCCTTCAGTTCATTCATCACGGCAGGGATGATAATGTGGCCCATGAATTTTCCCTCGGCTATTCCTGCACAATAATGAAATTTCTGCATGTATTCTATTCTTATCCTGTCAAGCAAATCCACCACATAATGACCCTTTACTTTTTGGATCGTTGAGTTGAAAGACTCTGCTATATTATTGTGCACATAGTCAACTTTGCTCGGTTCACTGAATTGGATTCTGGCCCATAACTTGGAGTAGTGTGTTTCCAAGTATTCTTTCACTTTGGGATTCATGTATAACTTCCTCAAGTGGTAGTTGTGCTTCTTCACACTACAAGTCAAAGATGCTGGCCATAAATTGTCGGTATACACCTTTTCTTTGAATTTCTTCACAAAATTTGCAGCAAGGTGACTGATGTCGCTTGAAGCTACGTCGGTATTTCCCCAAAGAGGAAGGGATGATGCAGCACAACGGAGGTAGGTATTTCCCTCAGATATGAAACCAAGATTATCGAACCAGTAGGAGAACCAAGCAACACAATGTAAACAGCCCCTGCACACAAATAACAAATCCTCGCAACCCGACGTGTTAAAAGGGGTTGTCAATCCCTTTCGGGGTACATCGCCTCAAATGGCAAACGGGCGCGAGGTAAATTCGTAGTAAATTGATAGATCGAATGCTAAATAAAATAAATAAGGAAAGATTGCAGCAACGTGTTTTTGTATTTTTGGTTTAATAGATATGAAAATAAATGCAAAGAAAAAGTAGATCTCAAAGGCAAATATATATGAGAAAGAAGACCCGGGGCCGTAGGTTTCACTAGTGTCTTCTCTCGAGAAAAATAGTAAACGGTGGGTAAACAAATTACTGTTGGGCAATTGATAGAACCTCAAATAATTATGATGATATCCAGGCAATGATCATTACATAGGCATCACGTCCAAGATTAGTAGACCGACTCCTGCCTGCATCTACTACTATTACTCCACACATCGACTGCTATCCAGCATGCATCTAGTGTATTAAGTTTATGGAAAACGGAGTAATGCAATAAGAACGATGACATGATGTAGACGAGATCCGTTTATCTATGGCGGTAGATATAGATCCCATCCTTTTATCCTTAGTAGCAACGATACATACGTATCGGTTCCCTTTCTGTCACTGAGATCAAGCACCGTAAGATCGAACCCACTACCGGGCACCTCTTCCCATTGCAAGATAAATAGATCAAGTTGGCCAAACAAAACCCAAATATCAGAGAAGAAATAAGAGGCTATAAGAGATCATGCATAAAAGATATCAAAGAGTTACATCATATGGATCTCCAAGAGAACATTGTATTGAGAATCAAGAGAGAGAGAGAGAGATGAAGCCATCTAGCTACTAACTACGGACCCGAAGGTTTACAAAGAACTACTCACGCATCATCGGAGAGGCACCAATGGAAATGGTCAACCTCTCCGTGATGGTGTCTAGATTGGATCTGGTGGTTCTGGACTCTACGGCGGCTGGATGAATATTCTGTCGACTCCCTAGGGTTCTGGGATTTTGGGGGTATTTATAGAGCAAAGAGGCGGTCCGGGGGGCACCCGAGGTGGGCACAACCCACCAGGGCGCGCCTGGGCCTCCTGGCGCGCCCTGGTGAGTTGTCCCCTCCTCGGGACTCCCCCCAGGTGCAACCAAGGCCCAAGATCTTCCTTCTGGTCCATTAAAAATCTTCGTAAAGTTTCGTGGCATTTGGACTCCGTTTGATATTGATTTTCTACGATGTAAAATACATGAAAAAACAACAACTGGCACTTGGCACTATGTCAATAGGTTAGTACCAAAAAATGATATAAAATGATTATAAAACACCCAAGATTGATAATAAAACAACATGGAATAATAAAAAATTATAGATACGTTGGAGACATATCAGCATCCCCAAGCTTAACTCCTACTCATCCTCGAGTAGGTAAGTGATAAAAACAGAATTTTTGATGTGGAGTGTTGTTCATCATGTCATATCATATTCTTTTCTTTATAGCATGGATATTTGGACTTTTATGTGATTCAAAGCAATAGTCTAGTTTTGACATAATAATTTAGATACTCAAGCATATCAACAAGCAACCATGTCTTTCAAAATATCAATGCTAAAATAAGTTATCCCTAGCCCATCATGCTCAAACATTGATCCATTCATGAAACACACTCGAATGTTAACTACACCTAATACTTAAGCACGATCATATTGCCTCCTAGTTGGTGCTTTTATAAGAGAAGATGGAGACTCAAAATAAAATTTGCATAAAGAAAAAGATAGGCCCTTCACAGAGGTAAGTAGGGATTTGTAGAGGTGCGAGAGCTCAAAGCGAAAAATTTGAGATAAAAACATTTTGGGAGGTGTATCCATCCCACCAACGAAAACAACTTAGAGTTCTCAATACTTTCCATGCATAGATATATCATAGGCGGTTCCCAAACAGAAAATAAAGTTTATTCCTTTTTCCACCACAACTTTCACTTTCCATGGCTAGCCGTATCCACGGTTGCCCTCCATACCAACACTTTCCAAGGAATTTATTATTTGACAACATAAAGTAAATTCATTTGTTTTTGCATTTCGGGACTGGGCATCCCTAATACCTTTGCCTTACTCTTGTGCAATGGCAAGTGAATAAATACTCATCTTGAGAATAACACATCTAGCATGAAAAATATTAGCCACCCCTCACCGCTCTGCGAGCGAAACAAACACACAAAAGAGAAGTTTATTTTCAAAATTAGAGATGGCACATGCAAATTGCTTAGAACGGAAAAAGAATACCACATATAGGTAGATATAGTGGACTCATGTGGCAAAACTAGTTTAAAGGATTTTGGATGCAGAAGTAGAGGTCATACTTAGTGCAAAATGAAGGCTAGCAAAAGACCGGGAAGCGGCCAACTAAGAAACGAATAATCTCATAAGCAAGCATTAAGCATAATTAACACCAATAATGCACCACAAGTAGGATATAATTTCATTGCATCATTATTGTCTTTTGTGCATGCATAGGGAATCACAAACCTTAACACCAATATTCTTACTAAAGCATAATTACTCATCAAGATGACTCGCATATCACATCATCATATCTCAAAACTATTACTAAGAATCAAGTTTATTTTGTCCAATGATCTTCATGACATTTTTTTCTTTTTCTTTATCCTTCTTGGATATCTATCACTTTGGGACTAATTTTCATGTGTTGCTTTTCATAAGCTCAAACAAATCTAAGTGAAGATCATGAGCATAACAAATTTTCTTTCTCTCAAAACAATTTAAGTAAAGAAAGAGAGAATTTCTTCATAATTTTACTAACTCTCAAATAAATCTAAGTGAAGCAAGAGAGCATTTCTTCAAAAATAACAAAGCACACCATGCTCAAAAAGATATAAGTGAAGCACTAGAGCAAGTCCATTGCTCATAAAAAAATTAAGTGAAGCATAGAGAGCAATTCTAACAAGTTAAGATATAATATTGGCTCTCTCAAATAGGTGTGTCCAACAAGGATTGATGACTTAAAACACAATATAAAAGAAGCAAAGACACATATCATACAAGACGCTCCAAGCAAAACACATATCATGTGATGAATAAAAATATAGTCTCGAGTAAAATACCGATAGTTGTTAGAAGAAAGAGGGGATGCCACTCGGGGGCATCCCCAAGCTTAGTTGGATGCTCATTTTTGTATAATGGCTTGGGATGCCGGGGCATCCCCAAGATTAGGCTCTTCCATCCTTCATCCATCGTAAGATAACCTAAAACTTGAAAACCTCAATCACACAAAACTCAACAAAACCTTTGTGAGATCCCTTAGTATAAGAATAACAAAAATCACTACTATAAGTGTTGTATCAAACCAATTCATATTTTGTTTTTGTATTATATCTACTGTATTCCAACTTTTCTATGGAAAAACTCATCAAAAAAAACCATAGAGCCATCAAAATAAGCACACAACACAACGGAAACAGAATCTGTCAAAATAGAACAATCTGTAGAAATCTGACTATTTCGAATACTTCTGTAACTCAAAAAACTCTGAAAAAATAGGAAGACCTGAGAAATTTGTATATTGATCTACTTCAATTGGAATGGGTATTTTATCGCTCTCTGGTAAAAAAATGAAAATTAATTTATGAGCGTAAAAGTTTATGTTTTTTTCAGCAAGATCAAGCAACTATTGCCCAAGAAGATCCTAAAGGCTTGACTTGGCACAAACACTAATTAAAACACAAAAAACACAATCATTATAGTAGCATAATTGTGCTAACACTCAAAAACAGGAAGCAAAAAGCAAAAATAAATTTTACATTGGGTTGCCTCCCAATAAGCGCTATCGTTTTACGCCCTTAGGTAGGCATAAGATTTCAATGATGCTTCACATGAAAGATAATAATTGAGACACAAATTGAGCATCATGAAACATGTGAAAAACACATTTAAGTCTAACATACTTCCTATGCATAGGAATTTTATACGAAAAAAATTATCAAGACAAGAAATATCTTGCATATGCAAAGGAGATGAATAAAACATTGACAATCTCAACACAATGAGAGGAAATTTAATAACATGAAAATTTCTACAACCATATTTTACTCTCTCATAATAATTATATGTAGGATCATAATCTAATTTAATAATATAACTATCACATAAAATTTTCTCTTTATGATGCACATGCATGCAAAGTTGACACTCTTCCAAAGAAGTGGGGTCATCAAATAATGTCATGACCTCTCCAAACCCACTTTCATAAAAAAAATCATAAGATTGATCATTCTCCAAATATGTGGGATTACTTTTACTTAAATTTGACGCTCTTCCAAACCCACTTTCAATATTATCACAAACATATTCATCATGAGGCTTAAATAATTTTTCAAGATCATAAGAATCATTATCACCCCAATCATGATCATTGCAACAAGTAGTGGACATATCACAATTAGCATCCCCAAGCTTGGGGTTTTGCATATTATTAGCACAATTGACAATAATAGAATTTATAGTAACACCATTGCAGTCATGCTTTTCATTCAAGGACATATCGTGAATCACTTCATAACTTTCTTCTTTGAGCACTTCATCACAATTTTCAGATTCACGAATTTCAAGCAAAACTTCATAGAGATAATCTAGTGCACTCAAATCACTAGCAATTGGTTCATCATAATTGGATCTTTTAAAAATATTAGCAAGTGGATGAGGATCCATATCAATTGATTTTTAGGAAGCGAAGATGCAAGAAAATATAAGACACATGGCAACACAAGAAAAGATGCAAACAAGATTGCAAGCAAAAAGAGACCCAGCAAGAAAACGGCGAACGGAAAAGAGAGGCGAATAAAACGGCAAAATTTTGTGAAGTGGGGGAGAGGAAAATGAGAGGCAATTGGTAAATAATGTAAATTGCGAGGAGATGAGATTTGTGATTAGGAACCTGGTATATGTTGAAGATCCTCCCCAGCAACGGCGCCAGAAATTCCTTTTGATGTCGCTTGAAACTACGTCGGTATTTCCCCAAAGAGGAAGGGATGATGTAGCACAACGGCGCCAGGTATTTCCCTCATATATGTAACCAATGTTATCAAACCAGTAGGAGAACCAAGCAACACAACGTAAACAACTCCTGCACACAAATAACAAATCCTCACAACCCGACGTGTTAAAGGGGTTGTCAGTCCCTTTCGGGGTACGACACCTCAAGTGACAAACGGACGTGAGATAAATTCGTAGTAAATTGATAGATCAAATGCTAAATAAAATAAATAAGGAAACATTGCAGCAAGATATTTTTGGTTTAGTAGATCTGAAAATAAATGCAAAGAAAAAGTAGATCGCAAAGGCAAATATATGAGAAAGAAGACCAGGGGGCCATAGGTTTCACTAGTGGCTTCTCTCGAGAAAAATAGCAAACGGTGGGTAAACAAATTATTGTTGGGAAATTGATAGAACCTCAAATAATTATGATGATATCCAGGCAATGATCATTACATAGGCATCACGTCCAAGATTAGTGGACCAACTCCTGCCTGCATCTACTACTATTACTCCACACATTGCCCGCTATCCAACATGCATCTAGTGTATTAAGTTTATGGAAAACAGAGTAATGCAATAAGAAAGATGACATGATGTAGACGAGATCCGTTTATATATGGCGGTAGATATAGATCCCATCTTTTTATCCTTAATAGCAACGATACATACGTGTCGATTCCCTTTCTGTCACTGCGATCAAGCACCATAAGATCGAACCCACTAACGGGCACCTCTTCCCATTGCAAGACAAATAGATCAAGTTGGCCAAACAAAACCCAAATATCGGAGAAGAAATACGAGGCTATAAGAGATCATGCATAAAAGAGATCAAAGAAACTCAAAATACTTTCATGGATATAAAAAGATAGATCTGATCATAAACTCAAAGTTCATCGATCCCAACAAACACACCGCAAAAGAGTTACATCATATGGATCTCCAAGATACCATTGTATTGAGAATCAAGAGAGAGAATTGAAGCCATCTAGCTACTAACTACGGACCCAAAGGTCTACAAAGAACTACTCGCGCATCTTCGGAGAGGCGCCAATTGAAGTGGTGAACCCCTCCATGATGGTGTCTAGATTGGATCTGGTGGTTCTAGACTCTGCGGCAGCTGGATGAATATTTCGTCGACTCCCCTAGGGTTCTGGGATTTTTGGGGTATTTATAGAGCAAAGAGGCGGTCTGGAGGGCACCCGAGGTGGGCACAACCCACCAGGGCGCGCCCGGACCTCCTGGCGCGCCCTGGTGGGTTGTCCCCTCCTCGGGACTCCCCCCAAGTGCAACTAGGGCCCAACATCTTCCTTCTGGTCCATAAAAAATCTCCATAAAGTTTCATGGCATTTTGACTCCGTTTGGTATTGATTTTCTGCGATGTAAAAAACATGGAAAAACAACAACTAGCACTTGGCACTATGTCAATAGGTTAGTATCAAAAAATGAAATAAATGACTATAAAATGATTATAAAACATCCAAGATTGATAATAAAACAACATGAACAATCAAAAATTATAGATATGTTGGAGACCTATCAGTGACGCATGCATTCCCTATGCTCTACTCCAGGGAACACATTGTCCACGACCACTTCTAAACCTTTGCAGGCATCTGTATCAATGACCAGCCCATTGGGATGTGCAATATCCCGGCGAAGATTATGCAAAAACCAAGTCCAGCTCTCCTTAGACTCTGTCTCCAGCACACCGTATGCAAGTGGAAATACAAAACTGTGTGCATCAATTGCACAAGCTGCTACTAACTGTCCTTTAAACCTCCATGTGAGAAAGGTAGCATCAATAGCCAAATAAGGCCTGCAGCCTGCCAAAAAACCCTGGCGACAAGCCTCAAATCAGACAAAAACCCTCCTAAAGCATTCATTGGTCTTTGTCACTCCCTGAATGTGTACTCCATGGTGTGGTGGTCAATATCTACAATACTACTTGGGCTAGTCCTCTCGACTTCACCTTTGAATGAATACAATAATTGAAAACTTTCCTGCCAGTTACTGATGACCCACAAGTATAGGGGATCTATCGTAGTCCTTTTGATAAGTAAGAGTGTCGAACCCAACGAGGAGCAGAAGGAAATGATAAGCGGTTTTCAGCAAGGTATTCTCTACAAGTACTGAAATAAGTGGTAACAGATAGTTTTGTGATAAGATAAATTGTAACAAGCAATCAAGTAACTAAAGTAAATAAAGTGCAGCAAGGTGGCCCAATCCTTTTTGTAGCAAAGGACAAGCCGGAACAAACTCTTATAATAGGAAAAGCGCTCCCGAGGACACATGGGAATATCGTCAAGCTAGTTTTCATCATGCTCATATGATTTGCGTTCGATACTTTGATAATTTGATATGTGGGTGGACCGATGCTTGGGTGCTGTTCTTACTTGAACAAGCATCCCACTTATGATTAACCTCTATTGCAAGCATCCACAACTACAGCAAAAGTATTGAGGTAAACCTAACCATAGCATGAAACATATGGATCCAAATCAGCCCCTTACGAAGTAACACATAAACTAGGGTTTAAGCTTCTGTCACTCTAGCAACCCATCATATACTTATTACTTCACAATGCCATCCTCTAGGCCCAAATAATGGTGAAGTGTTATGTAGTCGACGCTCACATAACACCACTAGAGGCTAGACAACATACATCTTATCAAAATATCAAACGAATGCCAAATTCACATGACTACTAATAGCAAGACTTCTCCCTTGTCCTCAGGAACAAACGTAATTACTCACAAAGCATATTCATGTTCATAATCAGAGGGGTAATAATATGCATATAGGATCTGAACATATGATCTTCCACCAGATAAACCAACTAGCATCAACTACAAGGAGTAATCAACACTACTAGCAACCTACTAGCACCAATCCCGGACTTTGAGACAAGAATTGGATACAAGAGATGAACTAGGGTTTGGAGATGAGATGGTGCTGGTGAAGATGTTGATGGAGATTGCCCTCTCCTGATGAGAGGAGCGTTGGTGATGATGATGGTGATGATTTCCCCCT
>NC_041384.1:634430016-634473013 GCF_002162155.2 Triticum dicoccoides | reverse complement strand
CTGGCAGAACAGCTCTGTCGGAGCTCTAGATTGGTTCCGCCAAGGTTCTGCCTCGTGGCGGCGGAGTCTCTCCCGAAAAGTTCCCTCTGATTTTTTCTCATCGAAAGACTTCATATAGGAGAAGATGGACGTTGGAGAGCCACCAGGGGGCCCACGAGGTAGGGGGCACGCCCTGGGGGGCGCCCCCCACCCTCGTGAGTAGGGTGTGGGGCCCTTGGCCTTCATCTTTGGCAAGGATTTTTCTTTATTTATTTTAAGATGTTCCGTGGAGTTTCAGGACTTTTGGAGTTGCGCAGAATGGGTCTCTAATATTTGCTCCTTTTCCAGCCCAGAATTCCAGCTGCCGGCATTCTCCTTCCTTATGTAAACCTTGTAAAATAAGAGAGAATATCCATAAGTATTGTGACATAAAGTGAAATAACAGTCCATAATGCAATAAATATCGATATAAAAGCATGATGCAGAATGGACGTATCAACTGCCCCAAGCTTAGACCTCGCTTGTCCTCAAGCGAAAAGCCGATAACAATAAATATGTCCTCATGTTTAGAGGTAGAGGCGTCGATAAAAATAAAATACGGACATGAAGGCATCATGATTATTCTCATAACAGCAACATATATATATATATATATATATATATATATATATATATATATTGTCATATGATTACTTATGTTCAAGTGGTGATCTATTCATAATGCAAAAGTATAAATCATAAACCTTATTGGGCTCCGACAAACTATAATCTCGGTCATTGAAGCAATTGCAATTTATCATAACATCGGAAAGAGTCTATGTCAGAGCTAAAAAGCAAGTCCACATACTCAACTATCATTTAGTCCTCCATAATTGCTAACACTCACACAATACTTGTGGTTACGGAGTTTTAATCGGACACAGAGAAAGATAGGGGCTTATAGTTTTGCCCCACAACCTTTTACCTCAAGGGTAATGTCAACAATAATTGTTCATGCTCCCCTACATCCAATTATATATATATATATATATATATATATATATATATATATATATATATATATATATATCTCATGTTCTTTCCAACATGTTGAGCTTGCCAAAGGATAAAATGAAAAGGGAAAGGTGAAGATCACCGTGACTCTTGCATAAGGTAGAAGATAATGATAAAGGATAGGCCCTTCGCAGAGGGAAGTAGAGGTTGCCATGCGCTTTTATGGTTGGTGTTGGGTAACGTAGCAGAAATTCAAAATTTCCCTACGTGTCACCAAGATCTATCTATGGAGAGACTAGAAACGAGGGGAAGGAGAGTGCATCTACATACCCTTGTAGATCGCTATGCGGAAGCATTCAAGAGAACGGGGTTGATGGAGTCATACTCGTCGTGATCCAAATCACTGATGATCCTAGTGCCGAACGGACGGCACCTCCGTGTTCAACACATGTACAGCCCGACGATGTCTCCCACGCCTTGATCCAGGAAGGAGAGAGGGAGAGGTTGAGGAAGACTCCATCCAGTAGCAGCACAACGGCGTGGTGGTGGTGGAGGAGTGTGGCAATCATGCAGGGCTTCGCCAAGCACCACGGGATATGAGGAGAAAGAGAGGGAGGGCTGCACCAACGAGAGAGATCAAATCGCGTGTATTGGGTAGCCCCTAGGCCTCATATATATATAGGGGAAGGGGAGGAGGGTGCGCCCCCTCTAGGGTTCCCACCCCTAGAGGGGCGGCAGCCCTAGATGGGTCTTGGGGTGGCGGCCAAGAGGGGAAGGGGGGGCGCCCCCTAGGGTGGGCCTTAGGGCCCATCTAAGCCTAGGGTTTCCCCTTCTCCTCCTTTGCTGCGCCTTGGGCCTTGTGGGAGGCGCACCAGCCCACTCAGGGGCTGGTCCCTCACCACTCTTGGCCCAAGCAAGCCTCCGTGACTGGTGGCCCCACTTGGTGGACCCCCGGGACCCTCCCGGTGGTCCCGTACGTTACCGATAAACCTCGAAACTTTTCCGGTGACCAAAACAGGACTTCCCATATATAAATCTTTACCTCCGAACCATTCCGGAACTCCTCGTGACGTCCAGGATCTCATCCGGGACTCCGAACAACATTCGGTAACCACATACAAACTTCCTTTATAACCCTAGCGTCATCGAACCTTAAGTGTGTAGACCCTACGGGTTCGGGAGACATGCAGACATGACCGAGACGTTCTCCGGTCAATAACCAACAGCGGGATCTGGATACCCATGTTGGCTCCCACATGTTCCACGATGATCTCATCGGATGAACCACGATGTCAAGGACTTAATCAATCCTGTATACAATTCCCTTTGTCTATCGGTACGATACTTGCCCGAGATTCGATCGTCGGTATCCCGATACCTTGTTCAATCTCGTTACCGGCAAGTCTCTTTACTCGTTCCGTAACACATCATCCCGTGATCAACTCCTTGATCACATTGTGCACATTATGATGATGTCCTACCGAGTGGGCCCAGAGATACCTCTCCGTCACACGGAGTGACAAATCCCATTCTCGATTCGTGCCAACCCAACAAACACTTTCGGAGATACCCGTAGTGCACCTTTATAGTCACCCAGTTACGTTGTGACGTTTGGCACACCCAAAGCACTCCTACGGTATCCAGGAGTTGCACAATCTCATGGTCTAAGGAAATGATACTTGACATTAGAAAAGCTTTAGCGAACGAACTACACGATCTTTGTGCTAGGCTTAGGATTGGGTCTTGTCCATCACATCATTCTCCTAATGATGTGATCCCGTTATCAACGACATCCAATGTCCATGGTCAGGAAACCGTAACCATCTATTGATCAACGAGCTAGTCAACTAGAGGCTTACTAGGGACATGGTGTTGTCTATGTATCCACACATGTATCTGAGTTTCCTATCAATACAATTCTAGCATGGATAATAAACGATTATCATGAACAAGGAAATATAATAATAACTAATTTATTATTGCCTCTAGGGCATATTTCCAACAGTTGGATGCATAAAATCTCAATGCGAAAGAACGTCACTTTATATTGCCCCTTGTGATATGAACCTTTATTATGCAGTCTGTCGCTTTTATTACTTCCACATCACAAGATCTTATAAAGCTTATTTCCCCCACACCAATCAATCATACATATTTAGAGCAATTTTTATTGCTTTGCACCGATGACAACTTACTTGAAGGATCTTACTCAATCCATAGGTAGATATGGTGGACTCTCATGGCAAAACTGGTTTAAGAGTAATCGGAAACACAAGTAGTATTTCTACTTGGTGCTGAGAATTTGGCTAGCATGAGGGGGGAAAGGCAAGCTCAACAAGTTAGAGGATCCATGACAACATACTTTATCTCAGATATAAGAAAGACATGACTCATTACGTTGTCTTCCTTGTCCAACATCAACTCTTTAGCATGTCATATTTTAATGAGTGCTCCCAATCATAAAAGATGTCAATGATAATATATCTATATGTGAAAACCTCTCTTTCCTTATTACTTCCTATTAATTGCAACAATGACCAAAGCTATGTCTGCCAACTCCCAACAACTTTTAATCATCATACTCTTTCTATGTGAAGTCATTACTCTCAATAAGATCAATATGAACTTTTTGTTTCTTTTTATTCTTTTTCTCTTTTCTTTTACTCACCCAAGATCATGGCAAAATAATCAAGCCCTTGACTCAACACTAATCTTTATTATATATAGCTCACGAACTCGATTACAAAGAGAGATCATAAAGCAAACTCTAAACTAGATCATGCCATAAACTTTATTCTACTAGATCAAGATATTACTAATAGGATCGAACTAAGAAAAACGGTAAAGATAGGAGTTATGATTGTGATACGATACCGGGGCACCTCCCCAAGCTTGGTAGTTGCCAAGGGGAGTGCCCATACTCATGTGATTATGTCTCCTTTGTCGGTGAAGAAGGTGGAGGTGACGGATAAGCGCACATCAAGCATAAGAGGTCCTCCAGCTTGCGAATAATGCCCTTGAGTGCAACAATATGCTCCTTCAACAAAATATTTTCTTGTGTGAGATATTTGTTTTGTATACAAGCTAACTCAATCATCTTGAAAGCTTCGATCTCAGTTGGGGTAAGAAGGTTATGATCAAGTTGAAGGATGTCTTTTGTTGCCGGAGCTTGATCCTCCGTGGCCTTCTTGATCCTTTCATCCTTGTTGACCCTCGTGGGTTCTTCCCTCTTCAGATCTATCTTCATTAGCCAAGCATCGTTGTCACCATTGTCGGAGGAGGGAGGCGACATGATGCCTAGCCTGGAAAACCCTGACAGAAAACAGCTCGAAACAAGAACAGAGGAGGTTTGCGTAATACGAGAGTCAAAACCTTCGGGAGGTTATATAATGAATTTTTACCGACCAAAATACGTATCATGTAAGAAAACGGAGTCCGGAAGGCACACGAGGTGCTCACGAGGTAGGGGGGCACGCCCAGGGGGTAGGGCGCGCCCACCACCCTCGTGGGGCCCTCGTGTCCTTCCCGAACTGCTACTTATTTTTCTATTTTTCTAAATATTCCAAAACGGAGAAATGTTGCCTTAAAAATGTTTGGAGTCGGTTTACTTACCGTACCACATACCTATTCCTTTTCGGGGTCTGAAACGTTCCGGAAAGTGTCCCTTATGTATTCCTCCGGGGTTACGGTTTCAATAATATTGGTTTCAACATTTATGGGATTACCTGAGATATAATGTTTAATTCTTTGACCGTTTACCACCTTTGGATTTGTGCCTTCAAAGTTGTTGATCTTTATGGCACCGGAACAATAGACCTCTTCGATAACATAGGGGCCCTCCCATTTAGAGAGAATTTTCCTGCAAAAAATCTTAAACGAGAGTTGTATAGCAATACATAATCACCTACATTAAACTCACGCTTTTGTATCCTTTTGTCATGCCATCTTTTAACTTTTTCTTTAAACAACTTGGCATTTTCATATGCTTGGGTTCTCCATTCATCAAGTGAGCTAATATCAAATAACCTCTTCTCACCAGCAAGTTTAAAATCATACTTGAGCTCTTTAATAGCCCAATACGCCTTATGTTCTAGTTCGAGAGGTAAGTGACATGCTTTTCCATAAACCATTTTATACGGAGACATACCCATAGGATTTTTGTATGCAGTTCTATAAGCCCATAATGCATCATCAAGTTTCTTGGACCAATTCTTTCTAGACCTATTAACAGTCTTTTGCAAAATTAATTTGAGCTCTCTATTGCTCAACTCAACTTGACCACTAGACTGTGGGTGATAAGGAGATGCAATTCTATGATTAACATCATATTTAGCAAGCATTTTACGGAAAGCACCATGAATAAAGTGTGAACCACCATCAGTCAGTAAATATCTAGGGACTCCAAACCTCGGAAAAATAACTTCTTTAAGCATTTTAATAGAAGTGTTATGATCAGCACTACTAGTTGGAATAGCTTCTACCCACTTAGTAACGTAATCAACAACAACTAAAATATGTGTATATCCATTAGAGGCAGGAAAAGGTCCCATATAATCAAAGCCCCAAACATCAAACAGTTCAATAACAAGAGAATAATTCATAGGCATTTCTTGACGTCTACTAATATTACCAATTCTTTGACATTCATCACAAGACAAGACAAACTTACGGGCATCCTTGAAGAGAGTAGGCCAATAAAAACCAGATTGCAATACCTTATGTGCAGTTCTATCTCCAGCGTGGTGTCCTCCATAAGCCTCGGAATGACACTTGCGTAGGATCTGTTCCTGTTCATGCTCAGGTACACAACATCTAATAACACCATCTACTCCTTCTTTATAAAGATGTGGGTCATCCCAAAAGTAATGTCTCAAGTCATAGAAAAACTTTTTCTTTTGCTGGTATGTGAAGCTAGGTGGTATAAACTTAGCAACAATATAATTAGCATAATCAGCATACCATGCAGTACTACGAGAAGTACTTATAACATTTAATTGTTCATCGGGAAAGCTATCATTAATAGGTAGTGGGTCATCAAGAACATTCTCTAACCTAGACAAGTTGTCTGCAACGGGGTTCTCATCTCCCTTTCTATCAACAATATGCAAATCAAATTCTTGTAGCAAGAGAACCCATCTAATAAGTCTAGGTTTAGAGTCTTTCGTTTCCATAAGATATTTAATAGCAGCATGATCAATGTGAATAGTTACTTTAGAATCAACAATATAAGGTCTGAACTTATCACAAGCAAATACAACTGCTAAAAGCTCTTTTTCAGTAGTAGCATAATTTCTTTGAGCATTGTCTAGAGTCTTACTAGCATAATGAATAACATTTAATTTCTTATCAACTCTTTGCCCTAGAACAGCACCTACAACATAATCACTAGCATCACACATAATTTCAAAGGGTAAATTCCTATCAGGTGGCTGGACAACAGGTGCGGAGACTAATGCTTTCTTAAGTGTTTCAAATGCTTCTACACAATCATCATCAAAGACAAATGGTATATCTTTTTGCAACAAATTAGTCAGAGGCCGAGAAATTTTTGAGAAGTCCTTAATGAACCTCCTATAAAATCCGGCGTGACCAAGGAAACTTCTTATACATTTGATGTCCTTGGGACATGGCATCTTTTCAATAGCATCGACCTTGGCTTTATCAACTTCAATACCTCTTTCAGAAACTTTATGCCCCAAGACAATACCTTCATTAACCATAAAGTGGCACTTTTCCCAATTCAAGACAAGATTAGTTTCTTCACATCTCTGCAAAACTCGATCAAGATTGCTCAAGCAATCATCAAAAGAGGAACCATAGACGGAAAAATCATCCATGAAAACCTCAGAAATCTTTTCACAGAAGTCGGAGAATATAGCCATCATGCATCTTTGAAAGGTAGCAGGTGCATTACATAAACCAAAAGGCATACGTCTATGAGCAAAAGTACCAAAAGGGCATGTAAAAGTAGTCTTTGATTGATCTCTAGCCGACACAGGTATTTGAGAGAAACCAGAATAACCATCTAGAAAGCAATAGTGTGTATGTTTGCATAATATTTCTAGCATTTGATCAATAAAAGGTAAGGGGTAATGATCTTTCTTAGTAGCTTTATTTAATTTGTGGAAATCAATTACCATCCTATAACCTGTGATAATTCTTTGTGGAATCAATTCATATTTATCATTAGGAACAACAGTAATACCTCCCTTCTTAGGGACACAATGGACAGGACTTACCCACTGACTATCAGCAACTGGATAGATTATACCTGCCTCCAGAAGCTTGAGTATTTCTTTTCTTACCACTTCTTTCATTTTAGGATTCATACGTCGTTGAGGATCACGAACTGGTTTGGCATCTGCTTCCAAATTTATTTTATGTTGACATAGAGTGGGACTAATGCCCTTAAGATCATCAAGAGTATATCCAATAGCAGCACGATGCTTCTTCAGAGTTTTCAATAATCTTTCTTCTTCATGCTCTGAAAGGTTAGCACTAATAAGAACAGGATATATCTTCTTTTCATCAAGATAAGCATATTTAAGATTATCAGGCAACGGTTTAAGCTCAAACACGGGATCACCCTTGGGTGGAGGAGGATCCCCTAAAATTTCAACAGGCAAGTTGTGTTGCAGAATAGGTTCCTGTTTAAAGAATACTTCATCTATTTCCCTTCTTTCATTCATGAACATATCATTTTCATGGTCTAGCAAATAGTGTTCTAAAGGATCACTAGGAGGTACGGCAATAGAAGCAAGACCAATAATTTCATCCTTACTAGGTAATTCTTCCTCACGATGTTGTTTACTAAATTTAGAGAAATTAAACTCATGAACCATATCATCCAAGCCAATAGTAACAACATTCTTTTCGCAATCTATCCTAGCATTAACAGTGTTCAAGAAGGGTCTACCAAATATAATGGGACAAAATCTATCTTGCAGAGAAGTAAGAACAAGGAAATCAACAGGATATTTAGTTTTCCCACACAAGACTTCAACATCTCTAACAATCCCAATTGGTGAAATAGTATCTCTATTGGCAAGTTTAATTGTGACATCAATACCTTCTGACTCAGCAGCTGCAATTTCATTCTTAATTTCTTCGTATAAAGTATGCGGTATAGCACTAGCACTAGCACCCATATCACATAAGCCATGATAACAATGATCTCCTATTTTAACAGAAATAACAGGCACGCCTACCACAGGTCTATGTTTATCTTTAGCACAAGGTTTAGCAATTCTAGCAGTATCACCTTCGAACTGAATAACATGCCCATCAATATTATCAGACAAGAGATCTTTGACAATAGCAATATTAGGTTCTACTTTAACTTGCTCAGGAGGTGTATAAGTTCTAATATTGCTTTTACGAACAACAGTTGAAGCTTTAGCATGATCCTTTATTCTAACAGGGAAAGGTGGTTTCTCAACATAAGAAGTAGGAACAATAGGATCATTATAAGTGACAGTCTTTTCTTCAACTTTAATAGGTGCAGCTACTTTTACTTCTATGGGAGGATGATATTTAAACCACTTCTCCTTAGGGAGATGAACATAAGTAGCAAAAGATTCACAGAAAGAAGCTACTATCTCAGAGTCAAGTCCATATTTAGTGCTAAACTTACGGAAAATATCGGTATCCATAAAAGATTTAACACAATCAAACTTAGGTGTCATACCTGACTCTTTACCTTCGTCGAGGTCCCAATCTTCAGAGTTGCGTTTAATTCTATCCAATAAATTCCATCTGAATTCAATAGTCTTCATCATAAAAGAGCCAGCACAAGAAGTATCGAGCATGGTTTGATTATTATGAGAAAGCCGAGCATAAAAACTTTGCATAATTATTTCTCTCGAGAGCTCATGATTGGGGCATGAATATAACATTGATTTAAGCCTCCCCCAATCTTGAGCGATGCTTTCTCCTTCGCGAGGCCAGAAATTATATATATACTTGCGATCACGATGAACAAGATGCATAGGGTAATACTTTTGATGAAATTCCAATTTCAATCTTTTATAGTTCCATGATTTCATATCATCACATAGCCTATACCATATCTGTTGGAAATATGCCCTAGAGGCAATAATAAAATGATTATTATATTTCCTTGTTCATGATAATTGTCTATTATTCATGCTATAATTGTATTATCCGGAAATTGTAATACATGAGTGAATACATAGACCACAATGTGTCCCTAGTGAGCCTCTTGTTGACTAGCTCGTTGATCAACAGATAGTCATGGTTTCCTGGCTATGGACATGGGGATGTCATTGATAACGGGATCACATCATTAGGAGAATGATGTGATGGACAAGACCCAAACCTAAGCATAGCACAAAGATCGTGTAGTTCGTTTGCTGTAGCTTTTCTGGATGTCAAGTATCATTTCCTTAGACCATGAGATTGTGCAACTCCCGGATACCGTAGGAGTGCCTTGGGTGTGCCAAACGTCACAACGTAACTGGGGACTATAAAGGTACATTACAGGTATCTCAGAAAGTGTCTCTTGGGTTGGCACGAATCGAGACTGGGATTTGTCACTCCGTATGACGGAGAGGTATCTCTGGGCCCACTCAGTAATGCATCATCATAATGAGCTCAATGTGATCAAGTGGTTGATCACGGGATCATGCATTACGGTACGAGTAAAGTGACTTGCCGGTAATGAGACTGAACAAGGTATTGGGATACCGACGATCGAGTCTCGGGCAAGTAACATACCGATTGACAAAGGGAATTGAGTACGGGATTGATTAGGTCCTCGACATCGTGGTTCATCCGATGAGATCATCGAGGAGCATGCGGGAGCCAACATGGGTATCCAGATCCCGCTGTTGGTTATTGACCAGAGAGTCGTCTCGGTCATGTCTACTTGTCTCCCGAATCCGTAGGGTCTACACACTTAAGGTTCGGTGACGCTAGGGTTGTATAGATATGAGTATGCAGTAATCCGATAGTTGTTCGGAATCCCGGATGAGATCCTGGACATCATGAGGAGTTCCGGAATTGTCCGGAGGTGAAGAATTATATATAGGAAGTGTAGTTTCGGCCATCGGGAAAGTTTCGGGGTCACCGGTATTGTACCGGGACCACCGGATGGGTCCCGGGGGTCCACCGGGTGGGGCCACCCATCCCGAAGGGCCCCATGGGCTGAAGTGGGGAGGGGAACCAGCCCATAGTGGGCTGGTGTGTCCCCCCTTGGGCCCCCCATCCGCCTAGGGTTGGGAACCCTAGGGGAGGGGGCGCCTCCACTTGCCTTGGGGGGTACTCCACCCCTTGGCCGCCGCCCCCTTTAGGAGATCCCATCTCCTAGGGCCGGCGCACCCCCCTAGGGGGCCTATATAAAGGGGGGAGGGAGGGCAGCCATACCTCAAGTCTTGGCGCCTCCCTCTCCCCTGCTACACCTCTCCCTCTCGCAGAAGCTCGGCGAAGCCCTGCTGCGATCACTGCTGCATCCACCACCACGCCGTCGTGCTGCTGGATCTTCATCAACCTCTCCTTCCCCCTTGCTGGATCAAGAAGGAGGAGATGTCATCCGCTCCGTATGTGTGTTGAACACGGAGGTGCCGTCCGTTCGACACTTGGTCATCGGTGATTTGGATCACGGCGAGTATGACTCCATCATCCCCGTTCTCTTGAACGCTTCCGCTCGCGATCTACAAGGGTATGTAGATGCACTCTCCTCTTGTTGCTAGTTGACTCCATAGATTGATCTTGGTGAAACGTAGGAATTTTTTTTGTTTTCTGCAACGTTCCCCAACAATATCAATGCGTCTCCCTTCAAGGATAAAGGGAAGACCTTATTCTTAGCAACATCATCGGGTATACCTGCAAGCTTAAATAATCCACAAACTTCATCCACATATATTAAGTGCTCATCAGGATGCTTTGTTCCATCTCCTGTAAAAGGGTTAGCTAGCAGTTTTTCCATCATACTCGAAGGAAATTCAAAAGGAGTTTCATTTTCAATAGGTCCAGTAGGTTGAGGAGCAACTCTTTGCTCTACTGGACGGGGTGAAGATACCCCGAACAAGCCCCTCAGAGAATTACTTTCCATAGTAACAAGTGACAGTAAATTTCAGCACACTATATAAATTTTTCCTTACCAAATTCCACCTACCAAAGGCGCAACACTCCCCGGCGACGGCGCCAGAAAAGAGTCTTGATGACACACAAGTATAGGGGATCTATCGTAGTCCTTTCGATAAGTAAGAGTGTCGAACCCAATGAGGAGCAGAAGGAAATGATAAGCGGTTTTCAGCAAGGTATTCTCTGCAAGTACTGAAATAAGTGGTAACAGATAGTTTTGTGATAAGATAAATTGTAACGAGCAATCAAGTAACTAAAGTAAATAAAGTGCAGCAAGGTGGCCCAATCCTTTTGTAGCAAAGGACAAACCGGAACAAACTCTTATAATAGGAAAAGCGCTCCCGAGGACACATGTGAATATCGTCAAGCTAGTTTTCATCACGTTCATATGATTCGCGTTCGATACTTTGATAATTTGATATGTGGGTGGACCGGTGCTTGGGTGCTGTTCTTACTTGAACATGCATCCCACTTATGATTAACCTCTATTGCAAGCATCCGCAACTATAACAAAAGTATTAAGGTAAACCTAACCATAGCATGAAACATATGGATCCAAATCAGCCCCTTACGAAGCAACGCATAAACTAGGGTTTAAGCTTCTGTCACTCTAGCAACCCATCATCTACTTATTACTTACCAATGCCTTCCTTTAGGCCCAAATAATGGTGAAGTGTTATGTAGTCGACGTTCACATAACACCACTAGAGACTAGACAACATACATCTTATGAAAATATCAAACGAATACCAAATTCACATGACTACTAATAGCAAGACTTCTCCCTTGTCCTCAGGAACAAACATAATTACTCACAAAGCATATTCATGTTCATAGTCAGAGGGGTAATAATATGCATATATGACCTGAACATATGATCTTCCACCAGATAAACCAACTAGCATCAACTACAAGGAGTAATCAACACTACTAGCAACCTACTAGCACCAATCCCGGACTTTGAGACAAGAATTGGATACAAGAGATGAACTAGGGTTTGGAGATGAGATGGTGCTGGTGAAGATGTTGATGGAGATTGCCCTCTCTCGATGATAGGAGCGTTGGTGATGACGATGGTGATGATTTCCCCCTCCCGGAGGGAAGTATCCCCGGCAGAACAGCTCTGCCGGAGCTCTAGATTGGTTCCGCCAAGGTTCCGCCTCGTGGCGGCGGAGTCTCGTCCCGAAAAGTTCCCTCTGATTTTTTCTCATCGAAAGACTTCATATAGGAGAAGATGGACGTCGGAGAGCCACCAGGGGGCCCACGAGGTAGGGGGCCGGCCCTAGGGGGGGCGCCCCCCACCCTCGTGAGCAGGGTGTGGGCCCCCTGGCCTTCATCTTTGGTGAGGATTTTTCTTTATTTATTTTAAGATGTTCCATGGAGTTTCAAGACTTTTGGAGTTGCGCAAAATAGGTCTCTAATATTTGCTCCTTTTCCAGCCCAGAATTCCTGTTGCCGGCATTCTCCTTCCTTATGTAAACCTTGTAAAATAAGAGAGAATAGCCATAAGTATTGTGACATAAAGTGAAATAACAGTCTATAATGCAATAAATATCGATATAAAAGCATGATGCTGTAACATCCCAAATTTTCAATTTGGAATGTTATACATTAGATCATCATGCATATCATATTTTCTTGCATTTTGGTTGATCCTAGAAATTTCACGCAACTCAAGGACCTTCGGAGAGAGTTGGAGATTTCGTTATTTTCATATTTGAGAGTTTTCTCGAATTTGAAAAGAGGATCATTTGATTTATTTATTTCATCTTCAATTATTTTCCGATATCAAAAATATAAGAGAGGGAATAATATGACTTTCCCAAAATTCAGGAAAAAAAATGAAGATTTAATAAATAGATCAAATTTTGTTTGCCGGAGTTTATTTGCATTTTATTTGGATAGGGAAAAATGCGCGTTTTCAAAAATTGCATTTTAGGTCCGGAGTAAAGTTCATTTTGTTCGACTCATTTTTAGGAGTCGGGGAAAATTTACTTTAGAATTTTTGGAGTTCGTTTAGATTTTCTTTTCTGTGTTTTTCTGCGCGCAGAACCGTTTAAAAAAAAGGAGCAGCGCCCCGCCTGGGCCAAAGGCCCAGCCGGCCGGCCACCCCAGCCCCCTGCGCGCCGTGCGCCAGGCAAGGCAGGCGCCAGCCGCCGCCGCCTCTTGCTCTAGCCGAGTCCGGCTAGGGTTAGCCCCTCCCTTTTTCCTTTGTTTCGTTTTCCTTTTTCTTCTAGGACTCTTTTTCCTACTCTATTTCTTGTCCCCTACCCCAAGTAATCCCCCCCTCACCTATATAAATACCCCCACCCCCCCCTCCAACACATCAAATCAAACCCTCTCCTCACATCAACCCCAAGCCCCACACCACCCCGCGTCTCCCCAAGCCGCGCCCCACCCCGCGCCCCTCACCCACGCCGCCGCCCTTGTGCATCGCCGCCGCCACCCAACGTCGCCGTTCGCCGGAGCCCCTCGCCGGAGCCTCGTCGAGGTAGCCGCGCCTCTCTTTTTCCTCGCCTCGGATCATTTTCTTCTAATTGTTCCGATTCTTTTCTTCTCTTCCGATTCATTTTCTTTCCGGTTCTTTTCTAAACCGTTCTGGTTTCTAGATCGGTTTTTCATTTCGGTCTTTTTCTCCGAAAACCCTAGATCAGTTTTCGATCTTCTTTCGGACCGTTCATCTCAACGAACGTGATCACTGATTATTCCCGGTTAACGAACGCCCGTTCGTTTAATCGTTCTTCTTTTTCTTTTCGTCGGATTTGTTCCGCGATCGTGATCTCAGATCCGATCTTCGTTCTAGTCTTTCTTCTCGCTCGTTTATCGGAATCAGTTGATTCAAGCGCCTGGAGTTTTGTTGCGAAACCGCCGTTCCGTCTAATCAACTTGAACAAGATTTTGCTACAGTAAAATTTGACCTAGTTTCAACTTGCTAGAACCGAGTTGTTTTCTTCCGCCGTTTGTTTTTCCGTCGTCTGTTCGGTTCTTTCTTTCTCTGCAACCGGAGTTCTTAAGTTGAACTTTCTGGTTCGTCCTCTTGTTCGAGTTTTACCTGTGCATTAGATGAGTACTTATTGTATGCTTGTTGTTTGTCTGCGACAGATCACCCGGATTGCGCCGCTTGTTACTTCGAAACCCTAGGTCTCGCGGATCATCAGCAAGGCAAGTAACACTTTGATCATACCTTTTCTACAACCCATGTTTTATTGCATTAGATCAATCCTCTCACATTGCATGATTAGGATCTAATTAAATTGTGGGATGGGAAGTAGATGAGGTAGTACCTATCACCTGTATTATTATGAAACCTTTGGGAGTTACTTCTACATTTGCTTATTACTGCCATGCTATGCTAGTAGATGTGGATTGGGTGAGTGATATCCATGACAGATGTGAGTTGATAATTTTAATGGTTTATCTAAGGTGGCAACTTAAACACACATCTGGGTGGATTGAGGCACCTGATGTCTATCAGGACTTGCCTGTTTTTTTTTCGGACCGCCACCCAGGCTCAAAGGGATCATAAGATCTTTCAAACTAGAAACTTCCGTGTGCAGCCACAAGCCATTATGGGCTCTGGAATAGTTGACTAAGTTGTGCGAACTCTTACGGGTAGACTAGCAGATGTAGGGGAAGTAGGTGTACCGGTCTACCCACACGTAAGGTGCTAGCGCTTCTGAAAGACTGTGTCTCGGTCATCGTCTTCTCAAACACCATGTAGTGCGAGAAACCAAACGGAGGCGATCGAGTCTTGTGGGGAAAAGTGCGCAAACCTCTACAGAGTGTACAAACTAATCATGATTAGCCGTGTCCCCGGTTATGGACAACTTGAGTATCTAGTACTTGAATGTCATGTGAATCTCAACATGTTACTTCTAATTAATGTTGTTGGGTTTAATTATTTTTAATTGGGATTGAGAATTCTGTGAACCATTCTCAATGTTTCACAACCACCTTGATAGTTAAAAAAAATTATTCCTTTGCAGTAGGGAAAAATTGGCTTTACGCAAAACTGTAACCATAGAGCTTTCCACCAGCCATATATGCATATAGTATAGCTGTTTCATTCCATTACTCTCTATGTGTTACATTGCCAGCATATTCCATGTGCTGACCCGTTTTCGGGCTGCAACTTCTCATGTTGCAGACTTTTCAGACGACGAGTAAGGTGCTTTTAGGTCGTGGCCCTATACTCAGTGATGCCGTTGGAGTTGATGGACCCATTTACCTTCCAAGTCTTCCGCTATTATCAACACTAGATGGCCTTAAGCCATATTTATTGTAATAAGTTCTCTTTGAGACAACGATGTAATAAGTGTGTGATTGCCACTCTGCTATAAATCCTTCGATGTACTGTGTGGTGTTAGCATTACTGATCCAGGGATGACACCTGAGCACAGAGCACTTGATCCATTCGGGTCGGGTCGCTACAGATGCAGAATGGACGTATCAGTTACCATAAATAGAATCCATAGCATGTTGTTTACCATTGAACAACCTCACGTATGGTAAATCTATCTTGAACTAGTCTTTGATGTTCTTCTGCAATTCCTTTGGACCCACTTGCTCGTTTTCTTTCACCCACTTCTTTACTTTTTCTGCCACCCATCTTGACTTGGCTCTACTGATTGTATCCTTCCTAAGGGTTGATTACTGGAGTGTGCTTAAAAGGGTTCACTTTGACCTAAACATTCGTGCTATTTCTTATTTTAGATGCGAGCATCCTCCATGGACAAGCCTCAGTCGGACAGTGCACTCTGTAACGTACTTGATCGCTCTTTTCAACTTTGAAAGTACGTTCTACCTTGATGCAGTATGTCACAAGTGCATTTCTACACTCAGTCATGGATGCAAAAACGATATCTTCTTCCATATGAGGGTTCAAAGGGTCCCATTAAACAGTTGCAAGGTCTTCGTCCTCACCCACCGCGTCATCATCCGCACGGACTGCATTGTGAGCCTCATCTTGGTTTTCAGCCCGAGGTGCCTGTCGTAAATTCTAAATAACATCAGAATATAGCTTCTCTTCATCAACCCCAGAATTGTAGTCATCAGGCTCCACTTCAAGGGGGACCCTACTGCCGATGCCCACGCTTGTCGAGCCACCACGTCGCCGTGCACTAACTGAACTATTCTGGCTAGAGCTGCCATTACGACGACTTGGTTCTCCCCAAGATGTTGCACCCGCCATCCTAGGTCCAAATGCCTGCTCAGGCACATCAATTTGCAGCCTCACATGAAATTCTCTTTCTCCTTATGCCTAGCAAACATGGTAGCCAGCTCTTCATCATTACTAACTATCACCCATTTATTTTCCTCATCATAGTATTTGTATTCCACTTCATCAAGCAAACCCCAAGGATATTGGCTACAAATTACCTCCCCAAATTGTCTGAAACTCCAATACAAGCCATTGGAAACAGATAATCGAAACCTCCTTGGAATTTCTTCTTATTCTTTGCATTCAACATGTACCGATCCCTTCTAATGTGCACTAAGAAAGCAAACCGCAACTCCATCCTAACCGACGAAAAACAGAGACGCAATCAGCACACTAATTGGGAAAACCAACTTGAATCGGCTGATTAAATTCACAACTAAGCTCAATCTAAACAGGAGGCGTGACTTACCCCTTGGGAACCCCATCGTGGACGCGGCGGATCTCCGACCCGATGCCCGCCTCGCCAAATACCCCGGGGTCGCCGTTGCTCGCCATTTTGCCCTGGGGTTCACCCTCCTACTTCAAACAGCTCCATCATCCCCCACCTATCAGCGGTCCAGCCGGGCGCACGGAAGAAGGCTGCGCCACGGGTCGAGCAGGTGACAGGCGCCCCACCCGTAGCGTCGCAGGAAGGTGGCGGGCGGAGCAGGTAGCGGTGAAGCAGGATGGGCGCGGCCGCGGCAACGCAGCTGGTGGCGGCGCAGGTGGCAGTGGCGACACAGGACGGCCAGCCGGCAGACGGGACAGAGTGGGCGTCGAGTTGGCTGGCTAGAACCCTAGGATTGATTTGGGGATTTTGTTGCACGGTCCCACATGCCAGCTCTGGACCCACGTCCACGCGGTCCCACGTGTAAGCTCCGGACCCACAACCACTAACGCCGGCAGACAAAATGGACTAAAATCTGGCCGTTTGGCCTCGTCATTGTAGCTGCACATGGACTAGGGGCAAAACTGAGCACGATTCACAACTGAGGGCAAAACTGAGCACATGACACCACAGAGGGCAAAAGGATAATTGATGTCTACTACACAACCTTCTTCTTGTAGACTTTGTTGGGCCTCCAAGTGCAAAGGTTTGTAGGACAGTAGCAAATTTCCCTCAAGTGGATGACCTAAGGTTTATCAATCCGTAGGAGGCGTAGAATGAAGATGGTCTCTCTCAAACAACCCTGCAACCAAATAACAAAGAGTCTCTTGTGTCCCCAACACACCCAATACAATGGTAAATTGTATAGGTGCACTAGTTCGGCGAAGAGATGGTGATACAAGTGGTATATGGATGGTAGATAAAGGTTTTTGTAATCTGAAAATACAAAAGCAGCAAGGTAACTAATGGTAAAAGTGAGCACAAATGGTATTGCAATGCGTTGAAACAAGGCCTAGGGTTCATACTTTCACTAGTGCAAGTTCTCTCAACAATAATAACATAATTGGATCACATAACTATCCCTCAACATGCAACAAAGAGTCACTCCAAAGTCACTAATAGCAGAGAACAAACGAAGAGATTATGGTAGGGTACGAAACCACCTCAAAGTTATTCTTTTTGATAAATCTATTCAAGAGTCCGTAGTAAAATAACATGAAGCTATTCTTTCCGTTCAATCTATCCTAGAGTTCGTACTAGAATAACACCTTAAGACACAAATCTATCAAAACCCTAATGTCACCTAGATACTCCAATGTCACCTCAAGTACCCGTAGGTATGATTATACGATATGCATCACACAATCTTAGATTCATCTATTCAACCAACACATAGGACCTCAAAGAGTGCCCCAAAGCTTCTACCGGAGAGTCAAGGCGAAAACGTGTGCCAACACCTATGCATAGGTTCATGGGCGGAACCCACAAGTTGATCACCAAAACATACATCAAGTGGATCATGTGATATCCCATTGTCACCACGGATATCCCACGCAAGACATACATCAAGTGTTCTCAAATCCTTAAAGACTCAATCCGATAAGATAACTTCAAAGGGAAAACTCAATCCATTACAAGAGAGTAGAGGGGGAGAAACATCATAAGATCCAACTATAATAGCAAAGCTCGTGATACATCAAGATCGTACCACCTCAAGAACACGAGAGAGAGAGAGATCAAACACATAGCTACTGGTACATACCTTCAGCCCCGAGGGAGAACTAGTCCCTCCTCGTCATAGAGAGCACCGGGATGATGAAGATGGCCACCGGAGAGGGATTCCCCCCTCCAGTAGGGTGCCGGAACGGGTCTAGATTGGTTTTCGGTGGCTACGGAGGCTTATGGCGGCGGAACTCCCGATCTATTCTGCTCCCCGATGTTTTTAGGGTATATGGGTATATATGGGAGGAAGAAGTACGTCGGTGGATCTCCGGGCTGTCCACGAGGCAGGGGGCGCGCCCCCACCCTCATGGGCAGCCCGGGACACTCCTAGTCCAACTCCGATACTCCGTGGGCTTCTTCTGGTCCAAAAATAAGTTCCGTGAAGTTTCAGGTCAATTGGACTCCGTTTGATTTTCCTTTTCTGTGATACTCTTAAAAAAGCCAATCAATTGTTTCATACTTTTGATGTTCTCAAACTCTTTCAATCTTCACGCAATACATGAGCGTGATCCATGGACATAGCACTATAGGTGGAATAGAATGGTGGTTGTGGAGGAGACAAAAAGGAGAAGATAGTCTCACATCAACTAGGCGTATCAACGGGCTAAGGAGATGCCCATCAATAGATATAAATGTGAGTGAGTAGGGATTGCCATGCAATGGATGCACTAGAGCTATAAGTGTATGAAAGCTCAACAAAAGAAACTAGTGGGTGTGCATCCAACTTGCTTGCTCACGAAGACCTAGGGCATTTTGAGGAAGCCCATCATTGGAATATACAAGCCAAGTTCTATAATGAAAGATTCCCACTAGTATATGAAAGTGACAACATAGGATACTCTCTATCATGAAGATTATGGTGCTACTTTGAAGCACAAGTGTGGTAAAAGGATAGTAGCAATGTCCCTTCTCTCTTTTTCTCTCATTTTTTTCTTTTTTTATTTGGGCCTTCTTTTTTTATGGCCTCTTTATTATTATTATTATTATTATTATTATTATTATTATTATTATTATTATTATTATTATTATTATTATTATTATTATTATTATTATTATTATTATTTGGGCTTCTTTGGCCTTTTTTTTCGTCCAGAGTCTCATCCCGACTTGTGGGGGAATCATAGTCTCCATCATCCTTTCCTCACTGGGACAATGCTCTAATAATGATGATCATCACACTTTTATTTACTTACAACTCAAGAATTACAACTCGATACTTAGAACAAGATATGACTCTATATGAATGCCTCCGCGGTGTACCGGGATGTGCAATGATGCATGAGTGACATGTATGAAAGAATTATGAATGGTGGCTTTGCCACAAATACAATGTCAACTACATGATCATGCAAAGCAATATGACAATGATGGAGCGTGTCATAGTAAACGGAACGGTGGAAGGTTGCATGGCAATATATCTCGGAATGGCTATGGAAATGCCATGATAGGTAGGTATGGTGGCTGTTTTGAGGAAGGTATATGGTGGGTGTACGATACCGGTGAAAGGTGCGCGGTATTAGAGAGGCTACCAATGGTGGAAGGGTGAGAGTGCGTATAATCCATGGACTCAACATTAGTCATAAAGAACTCACATACTTATTGCAAAAATTTATTAGTTATCGAAACAAAGTATTGCGCGCATGCTCCTAGGGGGGTAGATTGGTAGGAAAAGAACATCGCTCATCCCCGACCGCCACTTATAAGGAAGACAATCAATAAATAAATCATGCTCCGACTTCATCACATAACGGTTCACCATACGTGCATGCTACGGGAATCACAAACTTTAACACAAGTATCTCTCAAATTCACAACTACTCAACTAGCATGACTCTAATATCACCATCTCCATATCTCAAAACAATTATCAAGTATCAAACTTCTCTTAGTATTCAATGCACTTCATATGAAAGTTTTTATTATATCCCTCTTGGATGCCCATCATATTAGGACTAAATTCATAACCAAAGAAAATTACCATGCCGTTTAGGACTCTCAAAATAATATAAGTGAAGCATGAGAGTTCATCTATTTCTATAAAATAAAACCACCATCGTGCTCTAAAAACATACAAGTGAAGCACTAGAGCAACAACAAACTACTCCGAAAGATATAAGTGAAGATTAATGAGTAGTCGAATAATTATGTAACTATATGAAGACTCTCTAACATTTAAGAATTTCAGATCTTGATATTTTATTCAAGCATCGAGCAAAACTAAATAAAATAAAATGACGCTCCAAGCAAAACACATATCATGTGGTAAATAAAAATATAGCTCCAAGTAAAGTTACCGATGAATGAAGACGAAAGAGGGGATGCCTTCCGGGGTATCCCCAAGCTTAGGCTTTTAGTTGTCCTTGAATATTACCTTGGGGTGCCTTGGGCATCCCCAGGCTTAGGCTCTTGCCACTCCTTATTCCATAGTCCATCGAATCTTCACCCAAAACTTGAAAACTTCACAACACAAAACTTAACAGAAAACTCGTAAGCTCTGTTAGTATAAGAAAACAAATCACCACTTAGGTACTGTTGTGAACTCATTCTAAATTCATATTGGTGTAATATCTACTGTATTCCAACTTCTCTATGGTTCATACCCTCCGATACTCTCATAGATTCATCAAAATAAACAAACAACGCATAGAAAATAGAATCTGTCAAAAACAAAACAGTCTATAGTAATCTATATCAAATGTATACTTCTTGAACTCATAAAATTCTCAAATAAATTGGTGGACCTGAGTAATTTGTCTATTTAATCATCTGAAAAAAATAATTAACTCAATAACACTCTCCAATAAAAACTGGCAGCAATTGTCGTGAGCGCTAAAGTTTCTGTTTTTTACAGCATGATCGCAAAGACTTTCCCCAAGTCTTCCCAAAGGTTCTACTTGGCACAAACACTAATTAAACACAAAATAAACAACCATAACAGAGTCTAGATAAATTATTTATTACTAAACAGGAACAAAAAGCAAGGAACAAAAATAAGGTTGGGTTGCCTCCCAACAAGCGCTATCGTTTAACGCCCCTAGCTAGGCATGATGATTTCAATGATGCTCACATAAAAGATAAGAATTGAAACATAACGGGAGCATCATGAAGCATATGACAAGCACATTTAAGTCTAACCCTCTTCCTATGCATAGTGATTTTGTGAGCAAACAACTTATGGGAACAAGAATCAACTTGCATAGGAAGGTAAAACAATCATAACTTCGCAACTTTAAGCACATAAAGAGGAAACTTGATATTATTGCAATTCCTACAAGCATATATTCCTCCCCCATAATAATTTTCAGTAGCATCATGAATGAATTCAACAATATAACCAGCACCTAAATCATTCTTTTCATGATCTACAAGCATAGAATTTTTATTACTCTCCACATAAGCAAACTTCTTCTCATGAATAGTAGTAGGAGCAAACACAACAAAATAACTATCATGTGAGGCATAATCCAATTGAAAACTAAAATCATGATGACAAATTTCATGGTTATCATAAATCTTTATAGCATACATGTCATCACAATAATCATCATAGATAGCAACTTTGTTCTCATAATCAATTGGAACCTCTTCTGAAATAGTGGAATCATTACTAAATAAAGTCATGACCTCTCCAAATCCACTTTCATCAATATAATCATCATGAATAGGAGGCATGATTTCATCATAATAAATTTGCTCATCAAAACTTGGGGGACAAAAAATATCATCTTCATCAAACATAGCTTCCCCAAGCTTGTGGCTTTGCATATCATTAACATCATGGATATTCAAGGAATTCATACTAACAACATTGCAATCATGCTCATCATTCAAATATTTAGTGCCAAACATTTTAATGCATTCTTCTTCTAACACTTTGATACAATTTTCCTTTCCATCATACTCACGAAAGATATTAAAAAGATGAACCGTATGAGGCAAACTCAATTCCATTTTTTTGTAGTTTTCTTTTATAAACTAAACTAGTGCTAAAACAAGAAACAAAAAGATTCGATTGCAAGATCTAAAGATATACCTTCAAGCGCTAACCTCCCTGGCAATGGCGCTAGAAAAGATCTTGATGTCTACTACACAACCTTCTTCTTGTAGACGTTGTTGGGCCTCCAAGTGCAGAGGTTTGTAGGACAGTAGCAAATTTCCCTCAAGTGGATGACCTAAGGTTTATCAACCCGTAGGAAGCGTAGGATGAAGATGGTCTCTCTCAAAAAAAACTGCAAGCAAATAACAAAGAGTCTCTTGTGTCCTCAACACACCCAATACAATGGTAAATTGTATAGGCGCACTAGTTCGGCGAAGAGATGGTGATACAAGTGGTATATGGATGGTAGATAAAGGTTTTTGTAATCTGAAAATATAAAACAGTAAGGTAACTAATGGTAAAAGTGAGCACAAACGGTATTGCAATGCGTTGAAACAAGGCCTAGGGTTCATACTTTCACTAGTGCAAGTTCTCTCAACAATAATAACATAATTGCATCACATAACTATCCGTCAACATGCAACAAAGAGTCACTCCAAAGTCACTAATAGCGGAGAACAAACGAAGAGATTATGGTAGGGTACGAAACCACCTCAAAGTTATTCTTTCTGATAAATCTATTCAAGAGTCCGTAGTAAAATAACATGAAGCTATTCTTTCCGTTCAATCTATCCTAGAGTTCGTACTAGAATAACACCTTAAGACACAAATCTATCAAAACCCTAATGTCACCTAGATACTCCAATGTCACCTCAAGTATCCGTGGGTATGATTATACGATATGCATCACACAATCTCAGAATCATCTATTCAACCAACACATAGGACCTCAAATAGTGTCCCAAAGCTTCAACCGGAGAGTCAAGATGAAAACGTGTGCCAACCCCTATGCATAGGTTCATGGGCGGAACCCGCAAGTTGATCACCAAAAAATACATCAAGTGGATCATGTGATATCCTATTGTCACCACGGATATCCCACACAAGACATACATCAAGTGTTCTCAAATCCTTAAAGACTCAATCCAATAAGATAACTTCAAAGGGAAAACTCAATCCATTACAAGAGAGTAGAGAGGGGGGGGGGAGACATCATAAGATCCAACTATAATAGCAAAGCTCGCGATACATCAAGATCGTACCACCTCAAGAACAAGAGAGAGAGAGAGAGAGATCAAACAAATAGCTACTGGTACATACCCTCAGCCCCGAGGGAGAACTACTCCCTCCTCGTCATGGAGAGCACAGGAATGATGAAGATGGCCACCAGAGAGGGATTCCCCCCTCCGGCAGGGTGCCGGAACGGGTCTAGATTGGTTTTCGGTGGCTACGGAGGCTTCTGGCGGCGGAACTCCCGATCTGTTCTGCTCCCCGATGTTTTTAGGATATATGGATATATATGGGAGGAAGAAGTACGTCAGTGGATCTCCAGGCTGTCCACAAGGCAGGGGGGCGCGCCCAGGGGGGTGGGCCCCCCCCCACCCTCGTGGGCAGCCCGGGACTCTCCTGGTCCAACTCCAATACTCCATGGGCTTCTTCTGGTCCAAAAATAAGTTCTGTGAAGTTTCAGGTCAATTGGACTCCGTTTGATTTTCTTTTTCTACGATACTCTAAAACAAGGAAAAAACAGAAACTGACACTGGGCTCTAGGTTAATAGGTTAGTCCTAAAAATCATATAAAATAGCATATAAATGCATATAAAACATTCAAGGTTGATAATATAATAGCATGGAACAATCAAAAATTATAGATACGTTGAAGACGTATCAATAATTAACCCAAGAAATAATAGGTGCATAAAGTGAGAATAATCTTCTTAGAAACGATGAAGTACATCCACCCAAAAGTGTAGACTACGCAAGGTAGCCCATGACCAGGAGTTTGTTGTCCGGCCTTTTTTCTTTCGATCCGAGTAGCAGTGCATCGAGCCTGGCCTAGCGCACGGGCAGCACATGAAGCCCTCTAGGAGTCCAGGCAGTAGACGCCCATGTCCTTTTTTCCGCCGCGGACGCCCATCGCTCACATCAAACTTCAATCCCTAATCGAAGCAAGGGAATCCCTAATCGCTGCCGACGCCATAGTAGCGGCGATGAAGGTTAGGATGTAAGTAGGCCTATCGCCAAGCTCCAGTAAGGAATGCTTCTCTCCTTTTTGATCTAATCTTGTGAGGTTGTAACATCGTATGGATTTTGAGATTTTCTGCCCTTCTTACTCACGGCAAAAAATTGCTGTCACTCGGATCAAGATTTTCCCTTGGTATTCAAAACAAGGAGCCATGATATTATTGTTTGATTAAGAATTATTTACTGGAAGCACCTGTCGACTCTCGTCAGGCGGCACAGTGTTTTTGTTAATTCACTATGATTAACACTTGCGTAATTTAGCAAATGTTAGCAGCACAAAATATGTCCGAAGCACATTTTGATTCCGAGTAGTAGATCATAATGGACATCTTGTAATTCAGAAATTACCAAAATCAGTACATGAAAAAAAATGTGGTGGTCGATAGAACGCCTACTAAATCTGAATACAAAGAGTTTACGTAGTTATGTTCCACGATTGAGTATCGGACAATGTCTACTGTAGCAAGATCAACTAGTAAATAGTGTCAAATTCTATATAAACTTGTTTGTTCAACTTAATGATCAATATCATGGTTTTGATGCTCCAGAACTATTATCTACGAGGTTTTGGGGTTGCGTCCCATTTAGGAGAAAATTTCATGGTAATATATATATATATATATATATATATATATATATATATATAGGGAAAAGCAAACATATGAAACTACGCTGGAGCAGATGCAATCACGAGCGCTTGTTCATATTGGGATCTGGTCCCTCCACTTTCCCTATTTGCATTTTTGTGTTATTAATCACTGGATGATTATTTCCTGTTATAGCGGATGATGGACCACGCTGCTTGCGGGAGCACTGTAGTGCGCAGACACTAGGCTGGCGTGATGCAATCCGGCAGGTAGGGGCCCGCCCGTGTTATGTTCAAACGATTCTAGGATTTGTGGAGAACCGCTCGGCCAAAGGTGCAAACCTTCCACCCATGTTTCCTTTTTTTATTATGCGTTCTGTTCTTGTAGGCGCCTTCTCGTTTTGGTAGCTATTTATTTATGTTTTTGAAGTAGTAGGAATATTTTTCTATGGTCGCATTTGTCTACGGCCTTTTTCGGACACCGCAGATAAAAGAAAGATGTGAAGAAAATTTCCGGGCCGTTACTTCAAACAGAAGATGTGAAGAAAATTGGAAAAAAAGGTGCACACGCCGATAGCTATGCATGTATGCTGATTTCCCTTTTGGAGCATACCAACCCCATCGACACGTCACAAACGTGGCACATGCATCCGCACGCGCAGGGCCTCACCTGTTTGACTCCAGTGCACAAAGAATAATGACGGGCATCACCCAAAAAATCTCAGGCGCCAAAAACGGTTTGACCACCGTGGAATCAACGATCGTGTTTGCGGTGTACTATTACTCATTGTTTATATTTATATACTTTCTAGTTGTCACAACGCCCAGCACCTTACACATTTTTGTAACTCTCTCGTGACACAGGCATGTGAGAAGTCAAAAGGCGCCCAACGTGGGGCATGCCTGCACCAACAGACCGGTCTTTCGATCAGTGCCCCGTGATGACACGCAGCCTGGCGCGGATGGAGATAAGACCACCGTGCCAGCCATCAGGGGAGCACCAGATTCAGCACTTTCTCCACACACAGCCAAGCGTCATTTCGCAGCAGCCATGGCCGCCATCACGCGGGATCCATTTCTATGGTCCTTGGCTTCATCGACTCCTCGAGCAAGTGTTTATCCACATCGATGTCTTGAAGAGCCTTCTGCGTTCTAGCGCCATGACGAGAGAGTGGTTAAGCCTTGTGTCAAGGAAGGGGTTCCCTCTAGAGTATGTCCAACCGCACTCCTCTGCTGGGGATCATCGTGCAGTTCGCCGTTGTGGAGAGCGACGGGAGGTAGCTTGAGTTCGCCCCCGTGGCTGACCTAGACCCCAAAGGCCTCGGAGGTCGCGGCGCGCTTGTCGGACAAGCTGGTACGGGACCGTGCTATCATGCGGCGACGGCGAAGTAGTCAAAAGAGAAAGGGGCCACCCAAGGGGATACGCTCGCGAACCAAGACAAACGGAGCTGCTGCTCGACATGGCTGACAGCTACGAGAACTGCGGAGGACAGTGTGGGCGTTTGGACCGATGGATATCTCTCGGATTCGCTAGTTGAAGGATTTGAATGCCCGCTTTCATTTCTTTTATAGCAAAGTCGAGCTGGCTGAAACGATTGCGTACCGCCATTGTGAAAAGGAGCACGCGCTCGCAATCTCCCGTGACCCCTAGAAGTCATAAAAAAGGTGCACACAGCAACAAGGTGGGATGGGCTCGTGACGGAAGGATGCGTACGGGTGCATCGTAGCTATACCATACTATTGCCTCGTCCCTTCACAGGTGTACATGTCCCTAAAACAACACCATCCAAAACTAGATCAACCCAATGCAGTTCTCTTCTTTGCATCTTCTCATTCTCTCTGAGCCAGGTGCCCTGCTTCATACGCCCGGGCGAGTCGCCCGGTCACGAAATTTCGATCTAGACGAAGGCCTCAAACAGGCCTCAAATGCCCGGTCTGACTAGCACCCCATGTCCACCCCAAATATTGGACGGATATGGGGCGCTCGGGCACGTACGTCACGTCGAACCCGGCCCACGCTGGCCCACATATATTTCTCCCCATCCGCTCGCATGACCAAACCATAGCCACTTCACACTCCATTCCATTCGCCAACCAAGCTCACCTCTGGCATTTCCAGCCGTCTCCGGCATGACGGGCAACTAATCTGACTCCGGCCAATCCGGATCCATCGTCTGGGGTGTGATCCCATGCGGGTTGGAGGAGGCAATGACAGTCCGCATTGCACTCCGCCGTTGCCGGGAGGACAACGCCCCAACGACGGCAGGACTTGTGCGGTGTGACTCCACAGCGTTGGCTCAACGGGCGCTCGTGTCCTCTGGGGCTGGATCATCGCAGTCCCGGCAGCCAGAAAATCTCTCCTCCATCACCGGCCGGGGACTATGAGTCCGTGGGAAGGTGAGGATAAGGTCCGCCAAGGCCCGTAACGCGGCAAAATGTCAGCAGCGGAGGCGGCGGCGTGGGTGACCGCAAAGGAGGAAGCCATCAGCACCCGCATTGTGAAGAAACGACAGCGGAGGAACACGCGCACCCTCACCCAAGAGCAGAATCGGGTGGTCTGAGCCATAGCCGGACTGCCACCAAAGGAGGATAGCGACAACTCCAACGACAGCTCCGACGATGAGCAGATCCGGCTCGATCCCTACTACGTCTTTAACCCGTACTTTCACGAGAAGGAGGACAAGGGCACCGTGAAGAGCAAGGGCGGCCGTGGATGATCTCCACCATAGCCAAACATGCCAAATTTTGGTATTCCGGTAGCATGTTAGTAGTGATGGAGTAGTTGGGCGATGTGTGTAATGTATTGACGTAGTTGCATGAGTTTGTACGGATTTGAGATATGATAGTTGAGGAGTTCGGTTGTGTGAAGGTAAATTTGAGACTTGACCGGTTAGTATCCGTGGACGCGCTTGGCCACTCCTCGGGCATTTGAGGGCCAGATTTGCAAAGTATAGATGCTCTTAATTTCCCTCTTGATTTGGTTCGCATGCGGCAGCACCCATCCTTTACCTTCCATGGGTTCTCTCTCTTTCTTTTATCTCTGTTTATTGGACGAGGCATCCGCCTCCTCTGCAAGAGCCGGTTCCACCCTGCAAGTGGCCTAGATATATCTATGAAATGGTGGTGTGATTTTTAAATAAACAATGCACAACTTTGATGTGGCAATTGCCTCACAAACCGGGCAATCACGTAGGAAGGTTCAAGTCGTAGGGTGCCCCCCCACACATCGAACAGGCGGGAGGGAGTCCTGTGATCACATGCACTCAAAACCTGGTCTGGCAAGTCAGCATGACTTGTTGTGACACGGACCAAGAGGAACGTCCATTGTCATAACCCCATAGTTCCCGATCAAAGCATTTGAGCCCACCGATTGCCGTGTCATGACCCGTATACATGTAGAACCTCTGTTTTACATTCTCGGAACCATGCAGACCCGCCCCTATGGCACCTTTTTATTCACAAACAAGAACCTTCCATATAAGATGGATGTTGCACCAACTGACACTAGTCGGCAGCCGTATAAACTACTATGATGCGTGCGCGTCCAATCATATGGTAAAGGTATATATAGAGAGGGGGCGATAGATAGCTATATATAGCATCACAGCAACAATTATATTACACAATGACATGACAGTTTGCATTGTCGGAACCATGCATACCCACACAAGGGAGCACCCTATTACATGTGAACATGAAACCTTTCATATAAGAATGACGTTGGACCTATCACGAGAACCAATCATACATTTGTGAGGAGAGAGAGAGAGAGAGAGAGAGAGAGATAGAGAGCATCACAAGGCTTACATTAAACATAAACCTTCATTTTACTTTGTCGGAACCATGCATACCCGCATGAAGGCACCTTTTTTGTGGGCGAGAACCCTCTGTATAAAGTGGACATTGGACCCACCGACACCTTCATTTTACTTTGTCGGAAGACTCGGAACCATGCATACCCATAAGAGGACACCCTTTTTTGTGGGCGGGAACCTTCTCCATAAGATGGGCGTTGCACCCCACCGACACCATTCGGGACCGTGTGATTCTTTTTACCATGCATGTCTGTCAAATAAGGTGTTAGAAGAATAGAGAGAGAAGGAACGATAGATAGATATAGCATGTTTTTAGTTTTCCGGAACTACGGATCACCACAACGCTTGCACCACATGTAGATCCTTCATTTTACTTTGTCGGTACCATGCATACCTGCATAAGGGCACCCTTTTCTGTAGGCGAGAACCTTCTCTATAAGGTGCATGTTGCACCCCATCGACACCATTCGGGACCTTGCATTTTTTTACGATGCATGTGTGTCAATAGAGAGAGGGAACGACATATATATAGGTATATCATCACCGGAATGCTTACATTACACATGAACCTCCATCCATTTTTCCTTTGTCGGAACCATCCATTACACATGAATCACCGCAATGCTTTACATCACATCTAGAACCTCTTTTTTACACTCTCGGAACCATGCACAGCCTCCCTAGGGGCACCTTTTTATTTGCGCATGAGAACCTTCTATATAAGATGGATGTTGCACCCCCACGACCCCAGTCGGCACCTGTGTAAACATTTGCGACACATGCACGTTATATCATATGGTAAAGGTCTATAGAGAGGGGGAGCCATAGATAGTTGGATATACCATCACCGCAACACTTACACCACACGGGAACTTCCAATTTGCATTGTTGGAACCATGCATACACACACAAGGGGCACCTTATTACATCTGAATGTAACCTTTTCCATATAAGGATGATGTTTGACCTATTCGCACCCTTCCACTCATGCGAGTTTCTCTGAAATCTTGGTTGTGTTTTGTATTGCCATGACAGTACTAAAATTGGTTTCATATAATAGGAAAATGACTCTGACTTTTCCTAGTATTCATTAAACGCACTGACCCCGGTCGACGCCTGTGGAAATGTTTTGTTGTACATGTGTGTTATATCATATGGTAAAGGTCTATAGAGAGAGGAAGCGATAGCTAGCTAGATATAGCATCACCGCAACAATTACATTACACAAGGAACCTCCAGTTTGCATTGTTGAAACCATGCAGCCCCACAACAGGGGCATCCTATTACATGCGAATGTGAACCTTTTATATAATGATGAGTTGGACCTATCACGCGAAACCATCATACATTTTTCAGGTGTTAAAGGGCTAGAGAGAGAATGTGCGATATATAGCTATCATAGCATCAATGCAAGTCTTACTTTAAACACAAACCTCAATTTTACTTCGGAACCGTGCATACCTACACAAAGGCACCCTTTTTTGTGGACAAGAACACTATCTATAAGGTGGACGTTGCACCCACCGACACTCCATTTGGTACTGTGTAGTTTTTCACGGTGCATGCCTATCAAATAAGGTGTTGGAGGACTAGAGAGAGATGGAGCGACAGATAGATAGATAGATATAGCATCATCGAAACGCTTACATTTACACATGAATCTCCATTTTTACTTTGTCAGAACCATGGATTGCCACAATGCTTACATTTACACGATTCTTACGTGGTAGTACAGGGGTTAGTTGATCTGGATACAAAGAAGGAAATTTCGCCGTATATGACGGAGAAATGGCCCCACGTGTTTTTTCTAGCACGCGTTATCGCACGCTTGAATGGGAAGATCAGTCTTATGTAAGGGTCGTTTAATGCTGGCTTGACCACAACATACTCGCGAGCTGGCGACTGCTCTCTCCTAACAAGTCGAGAGTCAAGCGTATCAAGAACTAGCCTAAACTACGCTTCATCGACAGAGATGTCCATGATCTCCGTGTCTGGCACCGTGTAGATGGGCGCGCAGGAGGGATCCGGCTCCTCCTCAACCATATATATGAGCATCTCGTCGACGGCCATGGCGTGCTCTGCCTCCTAGAGGTAATGGCAGTTGGCCTCTGCCTCTGCCTGGAGGGAATCAACGACTGCCTGCTACTCCGCGTGCATATCCACGTCCCCTACGTCCCCCGCATCGTCCTCGTCCTCCTCCTGCACCGCGTCCTCCCAATCCTCCTCTGGATCCACCGCATTCGGAGGTAACCCCAGGACGATCCGGGCTTCACGCCTTGACCGGATCATCTCAAGGAGCTACAGTCGGCACTCCAGTGTTAGATATAGGTAGCTCCTTACCCGGCGGCAAGGTGGCATGGCTACTTGTGGTGGCGGATGGCGAGCGGCCGATGAGTAGAAAATGGCGGCTGCAGCGGACGGGAAGGGAGGAAATGTGGTCGAGTGGAATTTTGGTGCAGGCATCCAGCTTAAATAGCCAAGCTAGGGGATTACGCAACACACCGAAGCGGTGACACATGGCGCCGTCAGTCCGACGGAAGAGATGAGCTTCAGACCGCCGAGTTTAGGAGTGTTTTCGTGTGGGACCGACTGTTAGTCCGTCGTGGCGGACACACCCGGTCGCGTCCGGGCCTCCCAAATCCGTCCAAGATTAAGGCTGAATATGAGGGGTGCCCGCTTGAGGCGCCCATTTAGTTCGGGTTTTTTGTTGGTCACTGAGCATTTGGGCGTTTAAGGGGGTTTGAGGCACCCAGCTATAGATGCTCTTACATTTAAAAGGGTCCGTTAAAAAATACTCCCTTCATTACTAAATTTAATCTTTTAGAGTTTCTGTATGGGCTGAATATGGAGTAAAACGATTGAATCTACACTCTAAAATGTGTCTATATACATCTATATGTTTCTGTATGGGCTGCCACCACCATTTCCCCCCATTTTCCCCAAAAACGCTCCCGCCCGCGCGCGCCCCCGCCCCCAACCAGCCATGGAGGACGCCATCGACCTCGATGCCGCCGCCGGCCTTGCCTCCCTCGCCTCGTCCGGCACCGTCGCCCCCTTCGGGAGAGGCAAGCCTCGTGCCCTGCGCAAGACCGCCGCGACGACCAAGCCGAAGAAGGCGCTGACGCCCGAACAGCGGGCAAGGGAGGTGGCCAAGAGGAAGGGCCGGAGGCACGCCGCGGACGCGAGGGATGAGGCCGCTGCTGTCGCCGCCGCGCAGCAGGAGTTCACCAACGCCCGCGTCGCCGCGGCAACGAGGGAGGCGCTCTACATGCTTCGGGTAAACCCTAGCCAGCACAGCCTCGTCCAAGCCGCTGTCGCCGCGGCCAGCACCGGCTCATCGGAGTTTCCTCGGATGGTGATGCTCGACTCACCCCGCGCATCGGCTTGCAACCTGGCCCCCGGCTTCCACGTCTACCCGCAGGCCTCCCGCCTCTCCGAGGAATGCTCACCTGACGTGAGCATGGTCGCGCCTTCCACGCCCGCGCCCGCGCCCATCGACCTCAACGCCACCCCGGTGGTCGGTGGCTCGTCGTCCGGCGGCACGAGGAAACGCGCGCGACAGGCGCCTGCCGGCGGTCTCCCGGACGCCCGTAACCTGTTCGAGGAAATGTCGTCCGCCGTCGACGAGGACTACATGCAACACCTCATCTTCGAGGGTGGTGTGCCGGGCGCTGGCTACTATCCCGAGGCGCCGGTGTTTCAAGGCGGAGCAAATGGATGCTTTCATGGAGATCCAAAGGAGGAGGCTTGATCTTGACGCCGAGAAGCAAGCCAAGATGTTCGAGCTCGAGGCGAAGAAGCAAGCCAAGATGCTAGAGATTGAGGCCGACGACGCCAAGACAAAGGCGAAAGAACTGGCTCTTGCAAGCATGATGACTGGGGTGGAGATCATGAAGGTGGATCTCAACGCCTTGTCACCAAGGAAGAGGCCGTGGTTCGAGAAGATGCAGGCCGACATGCTCAAGTTCGACGACGAGTGATCTATGGCGTCGAGGGGCCATCTTTTTTGTATGCCGGCAGGTGTGCCAGCATGACCACGGGAGCCGCGATGGCGTGGTCGAACTCAAGTCCCACCATTTTTTGTGTACTGGCATGTGTGCTGGCCGGCTGATGAGTGCGCCAACATGAACTGTGGTGTTTTCTGAAGCCGGCATTGTATGCCGGCGCTGGCATGATGCCGGCATGAGACATGGCCACTGGCATGATCGGTCGCGGGCCTTTTTTATTTAAAAGTTGAATGCGAACATGAAATGGGTCGGCATGTTGAGCGCATTGCCGACCCAAACGCAAAACTGGGCGGACGACGGGCGGGCGGCCGATCCAAACGGACAAAAAGCGGACAAATGCATCGTCCGTTTGGGTTGTTTCATTGGAGTTGCCCTTAGAAACTGAGGAAGTAAAACACAACGGGTGAGACAAAAATCGGGACACCGCCCAACAGCAAGCACGCTATAGCGTATATAACAAAAAAACACATCATCAATTATCCATGAAATTTTACAATGATGGGCGGTAGGAAAGGCACTTGATTTGCTGGAACAAAAGTCAAAGCTCACCCCGTGAAATGAACTACCATGGAATCCAGGGTTCACAGATGTCCTGACATTTTTTTTGTCGGCTCCCCTTGGAAGTTATCGCGCAGACAGCAAGGGGCGGTCCGTGATCGCACTCATGTAGTGGGGCCGGCTAAGAGACCAGCTATAGTATAATCCTCCTGAAGCCAAGCAGTCCATTCGGTGTGCGATACCAAGAAACCAGAGGCTGAAGCACAACGCAAGATTGACGAACTGCGTTCGTTCACAGGGCGGCGCACACCGCAATCTAAGGTATATCCGTCTCCAACCTAATGCCTTTTGTAGACCAGGATTACGATTTGCACACCGCATTACGGTAGCGTTCCTGCAGTGCTTTTTTCATGTCTACGGTGTCGATCCGATTTCTCGCGCTCAACAATCATTTTCTGGCGTTTTGTATAGATTGTTCATGCAAAATCGTTTTCCTTGACATGACCCAAACAAAACTCAATCTGAAAATCATTTTTTGTCCCACTACACAGCCAAGGAATTGATGTGAACGCATCATGATCCTGTAATGGTGAATGTGAGACGTCGGAAAAACTGAATATCTTTTGCTGTCCATTTTCTGTCCCAGGATGGACGGGTACGGGGTTCTACCTTCAGGGCCGAACGCGCCCCGACTGATTGACAATGTATCATTCGAATCAGAAGACGAAGAGGGGATTGGTTTCCTGGCGGCGTTGTGGAGCCTGAGCCGGACGAGGAAGATCAGAACCAGGACAATGGAAAGGCGCCCCCAACCGGCTCGAGATGCGGCGTGAAGAAGTTGCACGATCCGATTTCCTCGTTCAATGACGAGAAAAGACAGTACGTCGAGATGGTGTTTGGGGGGCTGCTAGATTTAGTTGGATGTTCACTGATGTGTTTTTCCATAAGTTACATTTCATTTTTATGTGGAGAGCAAGTAAGTATTGGTTCACACGTGTTTTTTCATGGGTTACATTCCTTTTTTTATGTGTGCATCAATGACGCAATGTTGGATGTTCACTGATGTGTTGCAACAACTGGGTTGTTAGCCCATTTCCCAGCTACATAGAACTGACGGGCGCCGTACTGAAAAAGCAGTTGAGTGTGGGAGGTTTCATAGAGATAGATCTGACGAATGTTTTCAAAGCTCACCACAGGCCCCTGGGTTTGCAGCAGTACGAGCTACGCTCCATTGCTCGCGCTCCCATCTGCCAAAACCTGCATGTTTTCTCAATCAGACGATGCTACCTCGGAGAAGAGCGCTTGACTAAGGTGAGGCAGATACGCTTGTATGCAAATACTAGCACCGGACGTAGTAATTGCACGTCGGAGACAGCAGCGCAACATTTACCACATAGAGTTTTCTGGATGCGTTACATAGGCCCTTTTCCTATCCTAGATACATCTTTATCAGAACTTGATCCTCTCACGTACGAGATTGTGAGCGCCCCGGCTACGGCGACCCCACTGGCAGGAGGGACCAAGCCCATGGGACTTAATCATTATGGATTTTGTCGACGGCTTACCTCAGTCTGGCAAGGCCAACTGTCTTTGGGTGCTGGTGGATAAAAAGACTCGGTATGCTCACTTCTTGCCCACTGCCCACCCCTACACGACAGCTAAGGTGGCCAAGCTGTACATGCAACACATGTATAAGCTTCATGGTTTCCCTCGTGCCATCCTATCTGACGGAGATCCAGTGTTTACAAGCCACTTCTGGCAGGAACTGTTTCGTTATGCCGACACTGAGCTACGTTTGAGCACAACCAACCACCCGCAGACGGATGGTCAAACAGAGCGCGTGAACCAGTGCATGGAGACTTTTCTGTGCTGTTTCACGCACGCGTGTCCTCATCGCTGGAGTTTCTGGATTCCCTTGGCATAATTTTGGTACAATTCCTCACACCACTCAGCTATAGGAATGTCACCTTTTAAAGCTCTGTTCGGTTATGAGCCGCAGCAATGGGGAATCATTGCAACAAGTTCCTGCTCGGTGCCGTCTTTGGAAGCATGGCTGGAGGAGTGTGCAGTGATGCAGAATCTGATTCAACAACATCTGCATCGTGCTCGGCAGTGAATGAAGAGTAACGCGGATAAACACCGCTCTTTCCGGGAATTTGCCGTAGGGGACAGTGTCTATCTGAAACTTCAGCCCTACGTGCAATCTTCAGTGGCTCCGCGGGGAAACCACAAACTGTCATTCAAGTTCTATGGCCCGTACCCAATCATCGAGAAGATCAACATTGTCGCCTACAAGTTGCAGCTTCCGGCACATGCGTCCGCCCACCCCATTTTTCATGTGTCGCAGCTTCCCCGAGCACTCCTCCCTGGTACGGTCATAATTCCTGATCTTCCCATCTGTACTGACATGCTTGCCATTCCCGTGGAGATACTCCACACTCGCCGGAAGAATGGCGCTATGGTGGAGCAAGTCAAGGTGCGTTGGTCACCGGACTCTGCCATGGAAGACACCTGGGAGTACCGTGCTGCTCTCTTCGATCGCTTCCCTCAAACTGCGGCTTGGGGTCAAGCCGCCACTCAAGGAGAGGGGGGGATGTGAGCGCCCCGGCTACTGCGACCCCACTGGCAGGAGGGACCAAGCCCAATGAGCCACGACCCAACAGAGCCCGCAGGCCTAACAAACGCTTCTGTGGGCCGGAGTGGGTGACGGCCCAGCCTACCACTACTTAAGCACAAGTCACCAACTCTAGCAACCATCCAGTAGATCACGGCGGTGGCGGCATCTATTCTTCATCCTAGGGTTAGCAAGAGAGAAATTCCCAATTCGTGTATCGGTCTATAATCTTGCTACTAATTCAGAGAGCAGTATAGATCGAGTTGCTGTTACCCTATCAGAGATACTACTACAGAGGGACGTGAATGCATATAGGCCGTTCGTTGTACATCCAACCGCAGCAGATGAAACAAGTAGAAATAAGTAGGAGTCAGCTGCCGGTACGCCTAGCTCGATGGTCGTGGTCGGCTGCACCACGACATCGAGGCCGCTCTGGACTAGTGCTATTTTCGGGCGCTCGTGCTCTGTGCCACCCGCCCTAGCGCATGGCACATGCATGCCAGTCACATCTTCCAAGAGGAGGAGTATAGTTTGGCTTCCTCATAGCAGTAGCTGCCAGAGAACACATAGCATCGGAAGAGCAGGCTGTAGCGATGCCGCCGCCGTTGTCATCGTGGTCGTCCTATGGTTCATATTCCTGTGCGGTGGTTCGTGTTCGTCCATCTCTCCTTCATTGGATTGGGCTGCATCACGTCCAGCGCTGCGTTCATGGGTTTCACCTGCTACCAATGCGCGCATGGACGTCAGCATGAGGCCTCGGAGCCGGCTCGTGTGCTCCTTTTTGGGACACGGCCAACATGCGCTAGGCCGGCGGCGACAGAGAGAACGAGCACGGGGAAGACGGATTCCTGCTCCTCCTCTTGGACGATGGAGCCGGCGTGCGCCAGTGCGGCGGCGCAGAGTGGGAGCGTGGTGAACACAAGCACCAGTTGAGAGCGGCACGCAGGCGTCGCAGAGTACGAGACAGACAACACGAGCACCAGTTGAGATCGGCACATCAGCAACACAGTATACGAGCGTGCCAAACATTAGCACTGGTTGAGAGCCGCCTCGACGGTGTAGCGCAGCCGACCACCGTCATCTGAGCTAGGCGTTCCGGCGATCTTACTCCTGCGGTTTCTACAGGTTCCACCTATTGCCATTGGATGCACAATGTAACCTGCATACATTCACGCCCCTCTGTAGTAGAGGATAATCTTCATCATGTGGCAGTTCAATCACTAGTCCGAACGGTGCAACAGTCTTCATTTATCTAGACGAAAAAATGACAGGATGTGTCAAAATCGATTTACTAGTACATAGGGTGCCGAACTTTTCTTCAGTTGGCTATACCAAAATGGCAGTTTTTATGATGCCCATCCGCCACGCGGGAGCCCAGAACTTTTAGTAATTTGCCACCATCGGTTGATTCTAGAAGTTAGCCTGAAGTAGTTCCTACCGCCCCTGCCACTTCAGAAAGCCAAAGCTGCTTTTGGTTCTGAGTGCGCCTGCGAAGACAGAGAGTAGGTTTCCATTCCTGGGTCTGCCACTCCAGAAAGGTACAGCCTCTCTTTCCTCATATTCCTTGGCGAAATTCAATAATTGATGAAACCAGAACCTTATCCACCTAAAAGTGCGGATCTTAAAGCAAACCAACGGTTCCGATAACCACCACCCGAGCTAGTGTGGGTAGCAAATCCATTCCCTATATATATATATATATATATATATATATATATATATATATATATATATATATATATATATATATATATTTACTTATTTAATTTTTGATGCATTTTAGTGTTGTTTTTCGCATAGGGAGTGTACCCCGGCCTTTGCATTTTTAGTGTTTATTGATAACATTTCACCTGTACATATGTTAAACATGATTTTGATATCTACATTCAAGGACCCCCCAGGTTATAGTTTCACCTCGGGCCCTTGAATTCTCAGGACCGGCCCTGAATTTGGAAGCACATGCTGCCCCGGTGCTTTTCTGCAGCCAGCCACTCGCGGGATCCAAAAACCACAAATACAACCATCTGAAGACTGTCGACCCGGCTGATCCCGTGTGGAGATCACGCGGATGATTCGTAGCATCGGCCATAATAAATGATCTATTGCTTCTGACGTTACGTCACTAAAATTGTTTTTAAAATTCTAAAATATTACCCACCGTTCTCATGTATAAGTGATAAAAAATGTTTCATAAAGAGAAATCTCCGACTGGGCCGGTCCATGTAGTAGGAAGCTTCTATACTGCGTTCTAAGCACTGGGAGAAAACATAGCGCACCTGTTTGGGCCAGCTTGTTATTTTAATTTTGTTTCTTATTTTTAATTTTCCTTTTCCGTCTTTGTTTTTTATTCACTTCAAATAATTGCGGGGTTAAAAAAACTTTCGAAAACTAAAAAAAAGTGAATTTTGAAAAAAAATCATAATCCATAAAGATTTGTGGATTCACAAAATGTTTGCTATTTAAAAAAATGTTTGCATACTCAATACTGTTTGCAATTTAAAAAATAAATGTTTAGGAAATCTAAAAATGTTCAAGATTTTTTTAAAGTTTATGTATTAAAAATGTTCATGAATTGAAACATATCCTAAAATTCAAAAACTTTTGGTGACTTACAAATAGTGCTGGCCATGGGAAGCCCGGCCCGACCCGGCCTGGCCCGACGCTGCTCCCAGGCCGGGCTCGGGCCTAGATTTTGAGCCCCATGGCCGGGCCGAGCCGGGCCCAGGCCCGTCGGTTTTGCGATTTCCTAAAGGGCCCCGAGGCCCGCCGGGCTTTTATGTGTTCGGGCCTGGCTCTGGCCTAAAAACCAGGTCCGATGTCCGGGCCGGGCCGGGCTCGGGCCTGGGTTTTTTGCCTCAGGCTTGGCTAGGCCCGGTCCGAAGCCCGGCCCGGCCCGAGGTTTGGCCAGGTATACTTACAAAATTCCTTATTGATTCATAAAATGTTCACTGATTTAGAAAATGATCATGCATTTTAAAAAAATGATTGTTAAAACAAAAAAATGTTTGTGGATTTCAAAAATTGTTCCATCAATTTCCAAAAAAATCGTTGATTCTAGAAATGTTCGCCTATTCAAGAAAACTTTTCTAAAAAAATGCTCACAATGTTTAAGGTTTTTTTGTAAATAGTATAAAATGTTCATGATTTTTAAAAATGTTCAAGAATTTGAAAAATGTTCACGATTTCAGATATGTTCATGAGTTAAAAAAATGTTCATGATTTTCAAAAATTATTCATAATTTCACGAAAACGAGAGTGACAGTGTATCTCGGTGATGCAGCAAAATGTGGTCATGTCCATTGGAGATTATGAATTTTTTTCTCCCATTGGACACATGGGCCGTTTTGCTAGTAAAAATAAAAGGCTATCCGGTGTGTAGGTCGGGAAATAGGACCTCTCTGCAAAGCTACCGCCAACCATGAATTAGGGCAACCGGTTTATTTGGAGATTGATATTACCAGAAAATCTTCAAGATGTTGAGGTGGCCAAGTATGCATACGCCAGTTGAAAACTCCTAGAGTTTGGTTCCATGCGCCGGGTTCGTTGATCAATTCCTAGCTGCCGCGTGACCCCGACAGCCCTAGGAGGTTGTTGCATCGAGCCCGCATTCATCCGACAAACCAAGCACTGGATTTAGTGGTGAGTTACTCAAGCATCTTAGGTCGGATCATGGTGGAGTATATTTTCCCAAAGTATTTGATGAATTTTGTGAGGGAACGCGGTATTATTCATGAGAGGACGCCTCCCTATTCGCCCCAATCAAATGGGATTGCCGAGAGGAAAAGCCGCACGCTGAATGACTGGGTGAATGTAATGTTAGATGTTGTTGGTTTGTCTAAGGCATGGTGGGGGTGGCTTATTGACTTAGTATCATGTCTTGAATAGAGTTCCTAATAAAAAATAAAGAGAAACCCCCTTATAAGGAGTGGGTTGGGAGAAAACCATCACTTTCTTATTTGCGCACTTGAGGATGTTTGGCAAAGGTCAATATCCCTATTCCCAAGAAAGTCAAACTCGAACCAAAGAAATCAGGTTGTGTCTTTCTATGTTATGCCTAGCGGAGCATTGCATATAAATTTTTAGTAGTTAAATCTGAGATACCTGATATGCATGTTGATACTATAATGAAATCTCGTGATGCAATTTTTTTAGAATACATGCCATATAAAAGATACACATAGGATTTCTAGATTTTCTTCTGAGTTAAATCCTAAATTTAGTACATATGAGTATTTCAAACAATCACCTAAAGAAGGGCGCAACTTCCTTTTACTGTCTTATTTTTTGTTGTCTTGACAGACAAGTTGATTGTTTACTTGTGTGGTAAGTTCAACTTGGAAACCAAGTCGCTTTGAGATCATGATCATGATATGATATCGCATCTGGTCCTCTTATATATACTGCTTACCGGCCTTGGCCAAAGACACACTGAAAACACCTAGGGTTTTGCCTCTTGTCGCAACTTGTGCCAACATCATAGTCTACTCTATCCTGAATGTCAGCGTGCATGAGCGTGCGGGAGAGCAGGTCTCTGGAACCGTTCTTCCTTGTGATTTTACACTGGGGGAGGACGAATTAGATTTTTGTGAAACGCTCTGTGTGTCTGCTTAAGTTCGTCATCATGGGTCGTCTTCGGTCCAAGTCAGGCTGTGCTACTCATCGTCGTCTCCAACGCCATCAGTAGCAGATCATCGCCAATATCGTCATCAACAATGTCGCTCTCGCAGTAACTCCGGCTATTATCGAACAGTATGTTATCGTGATCTGTTCATGTCTCTTTTTGTAGTTGTTGTTACATGTGCGATGCTGTTGTGCATGTTTTACTGTTTATCTAGTGTGCTAGATTGTTGCATGACACTTTTTGTTGTAGTCATGAACTAGAAAGGTTGGGCACTCTTTGCTACGCCGTTAGTGTTGTTGAGATTCTTAAAAAAAATTACTCATTTTGTTTTAAAATATAAGGTGCAGTACTTTTTTGAAAGGTCCAACCTTTTTAAGTGTGATCAAATTTACGAAGGAATACATGAAAATTCGTAATATCAAATTGGTGTTATTAGACTCATCATGAAATGAATTTCTGTATTTTTTTGGCTTAATATTGAGGATGTCGATATTTATTGTTCTAAACTTGGTCAAAGTTAAAGAAATTTGACTTTTCCAAAGAACTAATACCCTTTGTATTTGGAACTGATGGAATATTTAGCTTGACTGATGGGGGAGACGATGGAGTGTGTTTATGATTATTTATAATGTGGTTATTTAGTGGGCATTTTATGGTGTGATTTTGTGTTATGCGCCAATCAACTCATACTTTTGTGGGTAAATTTCTACGTTGATGGCTACATGTACTATATTGGTTCTATAGTATCAACACATGGTGGCACTTCTTTTTTCTAGGTGGTAAGAGGGTGCACCGGGTTGATATATTTTTCTATCCGGCTGGTGATGATTGATTTGAAAAATCGTTGGCCCGATCGAAATCGTAAACCAAATTCAAACTTGAATATCTCAACCAAATAAAAGAGCTTCAAAATTAGGGAGTATGGTGAATTAAAATAATTAAGTGAGAGAGATCCTTGACAAATTATTGACCCGATCAAAATCAGGTGACTAAGTTCTAAACTGAAGACCTCAATTAATTGTGAGGACTTAAAAATTAGGAAGCATAGTGTATAGTATAAAAAATTGAATGAGAGCTTTGAGAAATTGTTGACTTGGTCAAAATCGGGTGAACCAATTCCAATTGGACGCCTCAATTGATTGTGAGGCCTTTTACCTCTAGAGAGCTTAGTGATATAGTAGATTACTAGCAAAGCCCGCGCGGCGGCACGGCGCGCCCCGTTGATGCATCATGGTGAAACGTGCTACATGGTAGTAATGTTGGGTTGCCCTTTCCTTTTATTGACAAATTCGGACTTAAGACAAAAACCATATGGTGGGCCAAAGGCAAGTAATATAATGTCTGCAAGCAAATTTTAAAACATAGATTTAATCATCTCATTATCAATATATTTTTACAAAGTGGGAAGTACACATTGCGAATAGAAGATTGAACATGTTGTAGTCATTCATAGATTATTCTAGTGTGGCCTCAAGCAGCATTTGGGTTGTGATAAAGTGATACAGAGCTATTGCGATTAATGCACATAATTTTGTGGTGGTTTGGCACCGGTGTATGAGATAATTGAATATTTAGTTTTTGGGTGTCGAGGATACATGTTCAATAGTATGATGTCCAAAAAATGGTTGCATATTTTGCTAAGATCTTTCTCTGTCTTGTGTATTCATTTTGCTGAGTATTTATTTACTGGTGGGCTGTGTTGAACTCCCATTGCTTGGTGTGGACACATTCATGTGTTGAAATCAGGATTATCCGATTGCTTCAAGTATATGATAAATATGATTGTTACTGATAATGGTAAAGTATGTGTGATCTATTCTATGACCGGCACACAAAAATTATGTTTATGGTGACCGAAAGGATTATGTGCATGATTTTTTGATTATTTAGTTCGTTTTGGAAGTAATTTGTTTGTCTATTTGTGTAAGTAAATATACTTTAGTTGTATATGGTCTTTTCTATTACATTTTTGTACGTTGTAATACATTGTGCCTCTTTATACATGTGAGATAGAGAAAATTGTGAATTACAACAACTATACAACTTATTCATTGGACGATTGAGCATGTGTCTAGGGGTACACGTATTTATTTGAACTCATCTTTTTTTGCTCATAATCTAAATGCTACTCCCTCCGTCCCATAATGTAAGACGTTTTTGTAAATTATGTTAGCGTGCAAAAGTGTCTTATATTATGGGACAAAATAGTATTAGGTAAGTAGTCAAAAACAATTGGAAAGTAAACAATTAGCCTGATAAAACAGGAACTCCCTCAAAAAAAAAAGATAAAACAGGAACTACCACCCGATAGGACGTGTTGTTGACCCGGAATCCAAATCACAATGAAAA
>NC_041384.1:634424499-634429779 GCF_002162155.2 Triticum dicoccoides | reverse complement strand
ATTAAGCAGTTGAAGAATGTAACCTTATTTGTGCATTATGTTGAATACTTCCATGTGGTGAGAAGAAAATCTATGTGTTGGTTTTGTTGCTTTTTTTATATGGGCAGACACCAAATTATTGTTTTTCATTTCATTCAAAGTAGAAATGGTACATCTATATATCCATTGATTTATGTTTTTTTAACTTCTCGTATTTTCGTGGGAGTTAATCTATACAAAATGCTTAGCGATAAGCCATTGTTGCCATACTTTCAATTGGTTGAGAATAATAAAAAAATGTCATACCCCTAGATAAATCTATATATGTTATGTTTAATTGTCGACCATGAAGTAGAAACTCAATTGCATTTTTTGGGGAGAAACAAAAATTCAATTACCTTTTTTTTTCAGGAAACAGAAATTCAATTGCCTTGAACATAGCAAATTAAGAGGGAACAAATAATCAATGCAAACAGTAATTTAACAAACCATTATGGATTTCCCTGGCATCATGCTCTCGTCCTTTGGAAGTTCAACATCTCCACCTAAGTTACAGCCTGTAAATAAAATAGATCTAGTGGAAATAAAAGAAAGATCTGAAATAAAAATGAGGAGTCACTTCAGTCAAACCATTTTATTTTGAATTAGGCTAACCTGCATCACTCAATCAAACACTGTAATATGAAATACTGCACTGATCGATTCCTCGTGCAATTGATGTCAAACATGGACAATCAAGCGCATCCCTCTGGATCATCGCGTCTCTCCAGCACATATATAAGTTGTACTCTCAATCGATCAATGACAGAGATTTCATTTTTGATCTCGAACACGTTATCAGCCACGTTAGCTCTACCAAAGAGCAAAGCAGAGAGGAGGAAAAGATTGAAACTTGTCGGTGAGATGTCCGGCCTCATTTCCTTCCTCCTCCACCCGATCCACGAGGACGGTCGCTGGTGCCATCCGCTTCGTCGCCGCCATGGAGCTGGTGGCCACCGTCGCTGCATCCACGCCATCGGTCGCTTCGGTCGCCGTGCCGCCGGACGTGGCCCCTGTGGCGGCCACCGCGCCGCTAGACTAGAGCCTGTGGTGGCCACTGTGCGGCTGGACGTGCCCCAGCGGTGCTCACCACGCCCTTGGATGTGGCCTCGGCCGCCGCTGCATGTAGTACACGCGGACCGCCAGTGAACGTGGGGCTTGACCCCTGGCTGGCTGGTGGCTGGCCCAAGCGCCCCATGGTGCACGAGGCCGCCCTCGCGCCTCCGGCAGCCCCCTGGGCTTCGCCTCGACCCCCTCCTCCGCTGGTGGAGTGGCTCATGCCGATGCCCGCAACCAAGTTTGTCGATTCAAGCCACAACCCGCCTTCTTTTTCCTCCTGTGCCGATGCGCTCCGCAGTGAACGAGGATGGAGCGCGCCCACGGCACCGCCTCTCCGCAGCCGAAGATGGCCGTAGGCTCGAGCAGCCACGCGGAATGGCGCTTCGGGCGCCTCTTCGAGGCGCCGTCGCCGCCCTCGACCGCCGCTCCGGCTCGTGGGCTCCGGCGCACCTAGGATTTGCCGCCGCCCCGCTGCAGGGAGATCCTCGCGACCCCGTCGTCATCGCCTCTTTGTCGGACGAGGCGAGCTCCTCCTTCCGCGCCAAGCTCAGGGACTTCCGCAAGCCGGCCTCCCCCAGCGCGCGGGTCGCAAGATTCCTCAACTCCATTTTCGCCGTCAAGCGCATGCCGTATGCGCGATCATCGGCCTCGTCGTACTTGCGGTCCTGCCTGAGCAAGATGCACCATTGACGGCGCACCATACCGTGCGGTTCATCGACAATGACCGAGAGACCCCGGTAACGGTGCTGGGGCAGACCTATGGACGGTGCCGGCGCAGGAGGCGTCCTCCCGCTGGACTGGGGCTTGGGGCCGAAACGCGGCAGCAACGACGGGAGCTTCGAGGTGTCCTCGAGCAGTGGCGCCAGGCCGTTCTGGGCATGTAGATGACTACGGTGGCCGACGTACGCTGCCGCTGGGAAGGAGAGAGCCTGTTCTTATATATAGGCTTGTGCGGCGGTGGCGGTGTGCTTCGATTTTGCCGGGGCCTTCCAGAGACGACGACCAGACATGCGGAGAGGATCGGGAGGATAGATGCAAACAAACGATCGCAGGGCAACGACAACAAAGAACAACAAAAGTCAGCCGCACATGCACGAAGCCACGCAGAAGGATGCACGCAGCCTGCCGCACGGCAGAGCCCATGCAAGCAGATCAACAGGACAGCGGCGGCCTGCACGTCCCCTGCCTGCCCCACATGCAATCAAAATTGCTAAACCAACCCAAAGAAACATGACGCTAGTTCAAAAAATTTGAATCAAAACACCGAATCCACAAGGCGTTTGTACACCGCCGTGTACCAAAATAATACCACGCGGCAAACCCAAAACTCACCAAGAGTCACTTTCATCCAAGTGGCTGAATCTCAAGGCAAAAACTTTGCCTGGAATAAAGGCTTGGGTATTTACTGAAATTAATCATGAATTTTCCTCAAATTACAACACTCCATTTGTTTTTGAAAAGAAGGCCTATAAGTTATGTTTGAAGTCAAAGTTGCATCGTTTGACCATGTTTATAGGAACAACCACTAACAAGTAGTACAATACAAAATAAATATAGTATAAAATATATTTTGTTATGTATCGAATGATATTAATTGGGTACTGTAGTTCTTGATAGTCCTTCCTATAAATTTGATGAAACTTTACGCTGTTTGACTTCATTAGAAAATTTGGATTGGCCGTTTTTGAGCTGACATTAATGGTTTATAGTAGTACTTTTGAGCATGAGCCTAACAGAGCGATGGCATTTTTAATCAGTTAAAAATGCTAGTGGGAAAACTGAGTAGCGAGACACAACTGATGACATAAATGATAAAAACTCTAATTGATACGTGTGGTTGAACGGATGAGATATGTTGGATCTCCGCTTTTTTCTCTTTTACACACACACACGCACACACACACAACTGCGTATAAGAGCTCGTCACTAATGACTACAAATTTACCAATGAAGTGCAAGAATTTACGCCTGCTAGTGATATAGGATGTCGGACTCTTTCCGAGATGGCTCTCTCCTCCCCTCCCTCGCTCCCTCCCCGCGGGACGCCGTCGGCTTGCGGTTCCCCCTCGTCCCCGGCGTCCAAGTCAGATTCGCTCCCCTGCTCCCTTCTCCCCTCGTGCTCCTCTCCGGGCTATCCGCCGGCGGTGGGGCCCGAATCCCTCCCACCTGCTTTCCCCCCTCCCTGTCCGGTGGCCCTGGCAGCGCCACGGGCCAACAAGTTCTGGGCCCTTGATTCCGACGACTCTGGCTCCGATTCTGATCCTGAGACTCCCCCTCCTCCTCGCTCGGCATCGGTGGTTGGGTTGCCTCCGTTATTGGTGGCGGGCCGTCGGCACAAGTTTGCTCCGGGGGGTCGGGGCCGGCTGTGTGCGCTTGATGCGGGCCCGGATGGATGGCGTCGTGTTGGCCGTGGGCGCCGGCGCGCCGCTCCCTGGGCGGCGGATCCTTCTTTGGTGAGCCCTGGGGTGGAAGCCATGGCCTCACCCGTCTCATCCTCCTCGGTGGCGGTGCCCTCCGGTTCGTCGCCGTCCAGGTGCCTCCCTTCCACGCCGTCGGCGGCGCCGGCGCAAACCCTAGATCTGGGATCGGGTCTTGCGTTGGTGCCCCGGTCCGTGGGCCGGGTCCCTCTGGTCGGTGACGGGCCGTGTGGGCCTGTGTCGGCCCCTTCGCTGGATTCCACGGCTGATTCCCCCCCCCTCGTGTCTGAGTCTGATGGGCCTAGGCCAGCCCACTTGAGTCCGCCTCCCCCTTCGGCCCTTTCGACAGAGCCCGGCCTGGCTGGCTCCGGCTATTTATGGGTCCGGAAGGGGTCGGTCCCCCCTTTTCTAGGGTTTCCTGCCTCCGCTGCTGATCTGCGACGGCGCCGTTTCCCTATCCGCCGCTTTGTCAGATCCAAGCCTCCCCCTCCCCTCCTCCTCCCCTTCTCGTTGGTGGTGGCGATGGACCGCTCCCGTGGGTCCTCCAGCGACGCTGTCTCCGGCCTCAAGCGGGGGCGGGACGGCTCTGGCGACGCCGCTGCGGATCTGGAGTTTGAGGCTTCGCTCCGCGCCAAGCTCCAGGCTTCGCGGTCGGAGGCGGGTGCCGCTTCGCCGCGTGCGTCTGGTTCCGGGCCGGTGGCTTCTCCGTCCTTGGCGCCCGCAACTCCGGTGCATGTGGTCGACCCTTGGGAACAGGCGGCGCGGGGGAGCCGGGCAGGATCTTCGGGCCCCTCCTCGTCTCCTTCCTTGCTTGCTCCCATGGGTGGGCCGCCGCGGGCGCCGGCGGCGGGCGGCGGCGGGCCGTCCCGCTTCGTTCCTCATGGTGGCTCTGGGGCCCCGGCCCGGCGTCCGGTTGGCCCTGCGGCGGGACGTGGTGCTGGCGCGGGTGCCGTCGGTGGTTCTTCTGGAGATGGCATCCTCCCTCCGCCGCCTTCTCGTGGTGCGAACCGTAACTCCTCTCACTCCCAGGTTTCTAATCCCATCCTCACCTGCTTCGCGTGTCATCGCCCTGGCCATTTCCAGTCTCGGTGCGAGAACCCTCCTTTCTGTCTCATCTGTAGGGAGGATGGACACCTAACGGTGGACTGTCAGAGTAGGATCAAGCCCCCCTCCTTCGTCCATTTTGGGATTGGCCTCCCGGGTTGCTCTTTTTTTGCCATGGACAAGGAAGTCCCCGCAGCTGCTCCCATTCCCTCCCTGTCCAACATGGGTGTCATTACTGTCCAAGACAAGCGTATCTCTTCACAAGCCCTCTTGGATGAACTTCATATGTGGGATGAAGGGGGTTGGGACTGGCAGATCTGGCAGCTTTCTGATTTCGAGTTTGCGACCACTTTCCCCTCTAAAGAGAGTCTTCGCATGATGTCTTCCTGTACCAGTTTCACTCTCCCTGTGAATCAACTTGTTGTATCGGTCAAAGCGGCTTCCAACGGATCCAAGACCATATTTCCTCTGTCTGATGTCTGGGTGCTCGTTAATGATGTGCCTCCCAGCTTGCGCACCGCGTCCTTCTTGATGGCTTTTAGGGTACTTATCGGGAAACCTATTGAGGTCGATCTTGCTTCGCTGTCGGTTTTGGGTCCTGCTCGCCTTCGTGTGTGGTGTGTTGATCCGATCTGCATCCGTGGTTCTGTTGATGTCTTCCCGGCGGCTGGTGGCTTTCGTCTTCGAGTTCGGGTGGAAGGTGCTCCTGGTGCGGTCGCTCCTCCTCCCCCCCTCCTCCCCC
>NC_041384.1:634378399-634424225 GCF_002162155.2 Triticum dicoccoides | reverse complement strand
ATGGGCTTTCTCCTGCTGAGCAGGAGCTGATGAAGGACTGTGCTCCGGCTCCGGCGGGTGGTGGGGTTTAGGGCTCGGTGCCTGGTACGGTGGCTGGTCCTGTGGCCGCGACTGCTTCGAAGGGCACCCCCTTGTCGGGGGCGTGCTCCAACATGCCCGTGCGCCCCACCTCCCCCTCGCTGTCCGGCATTGAAGATCTACCTCCAGTGGGACCTTTGGCGGCTAAGAAAAGGAAGAAGTCCTCGGTGAAGAAGTTTTCCACGAAGAGCCGGGCCTCCGGGGACTCCAGGCAGTCGGCGGCTAGGCTCTGCCGCCGTCTGGAGGCGGACCTGGGGGCGGCTTCGGGCCCTTCTTCGGCGGCGGCTTCCCCTGGTCGGGCCCCTCCGGTCCCTGTGCGCTCTCCTGCCTCGACCGCTCGCAAGAGTGGCCGCGTCTCCAACAGTGGCAAGCGCATGGTGGATCGGGCGGCTCGGCGTGCGGCGGCGCGTGATCTTCCCCCCTCAGGTTTGGATTCACCCTCATCTCCTTCCCTCCTTTGGCTCAGTCTCCTGTTAGGCTTGTTTTACCCTCCCATTCCGATGAACATCTCCTTTCGATATTAGCTGATGTTGGGATATGTCTAGACGCTAGCGTGGGTTCTCCCTCCTCTCTGTTGCAGTTGATTCGTGCTAATGAACGTGCTCAGGCTGATATCGCCAAGGCCAAGGAGGCCGGGACTGGGATGGATGCCCCTCTGGTTGTGGCCGGAGGGGAACCGGGCGAGGTTGCTAGGGGGCAGCTGTCTCCGGTGCAGAAGCGCGGGGCCGGGAAACGTGCTAAAACCTGCAAGGCTCCGTGCAGGTCGAGCTTGAGAATTAAAAACCTTTCCCTAAGATGAAGGCCCTGTTTTGGAACATTAGAGGGTTCTGCGCTAGGGGGCGCAGAGACCAACTGAAGGACTTAATGCGCGCTGAAAGAATTGATTTTATCGGGCTTGTTGAGACTCTTAAACCCTCCTTTTCTCCTTCTGAACTATCGGCGATTGCTGGGATTGATAGATTTAGGTGGAATTTCGTGGCCTCTGTTGGTCAGTCCGGCGGCTTTCTTCTGGGCACCAATAATGTCACCTTTGATTTTGTGGCTTTCGACCATGGTATATATTGGGCTAGTATGGTAGTTTCCCGACGTTCCAATAACACCCTCCTTGAACTTATGGTAGTATATGGTCCGGCTGATCATTCCTTGTCACAAATTTTCTTGGATGAGATTTTTACTAAAATTGATGCCTGCCAACTGCCACTCCTGATTGGGGGTGATTTTAATTTGCTTCGGTATCCTTCTGATAAGAGTTCTGTCAATTTCTCCTGGGTGCGGGCCGAGGCTTTTAATGCTTTCATCAGGGACATGGCTATCCGTGAGATCCCAAGGGTTGGGGCCCGCTACACTTGGACCAACCGACAGACTTGTCCTATTCGCTCGGTTCTTGATAGAGTTTTTATCTGCCCTGCTTGGGATGGCCTTTTTCCTTGCTGCTCACTTCGGGCCCTCCCCATCGTCGGGTCCGATCACGCTCCTCTCATCCTTGACGATGGTCTCTGCCCCAATGGCTGCCAAAGATTTCAATTTGACGTTTCCTGGCTTTTAGTGGAGGGGTTCCCTGATATGCTGGCTCAGAAGATCTTGGGCTTTCTTACCTCCCCCCATCGTTCATTTGGCCCTATGGATGACTGGCATTATGTTTCTTACTCCCTACGCAAGTTCCTTAGAGGATGGGCCAAGAACCACTTTGCTGAGTTGAGGCGCGACAAATCTAGGTTGAGTGCTCAAATTAGTGCCCTCGACTCCAGTGCGGACAACGGTGGGCTCTCGGCTACTGAGTGGCAAGTTCGCTATGGCCTTGAGAAGGAGCTTCTGGCTATTCATCGCCAAGAGGAAGTGTATTGGAAGCAAAGGGGTACGATTAATTGGACTCTTAAGGGTGATTCTCCCACGGCTTACTTTTTCGCCATTGCGAATGGCAGACGGCGTAGATGTTTGATTAACAGCCTCATTATTAATGGTGTTAGGGTCTCTGAACCGCCGGTCATTCTCCGTCATGTAGTTCGGTTCTTCTCTAACCTGCTTTCGGCTAAACCAGACCTCGGATTCGCGCTAGCCCCGGGCTTCTGGGCTCCCCTTGATAGGATTTCTCACGCTGATAATGAGCTTCTGTTGATTCCCCCTTCTGAGGAGGAAATTTTTGATACTATTCGGACGGCTAATTCTAATGCGGCTTCAGGCCCTGATGGTTTCTCCATTCCGTTCTTTCGACAATTCTGGCCCCAACTAAAAGGTCTAATTTCTGCTGTCATCCAAGGGTATTGGCTGGGATCGGTTGGCATTTCTAGACTTAACTATGCGGTTCTCTCCCTCATCCCTAAGGTCAAGGGTGCGGATATGATTTCTCAATTTAGGCCGATTGCTTTAATCAACAACTTCGCAAAGATGCCTGCAAAGGGCATGGCCACTAGGCTATCTCCCATTGCACATCGGACCATTAGCCCTTTCCAGTCTGCTTTCATCAAAGGGAGGTTCATTTTGGACGGGGTACTTTGTTTACATGAGATTGTTCATGACTTACGGGTGCGAGGGACCAAGGTTGTGGTTCTCAAACTTGACTTTGAAAAGGCCTACGACTCGGTTAGCTGGAAATTCCTTCGGCAAGTTCTTTTGGCTAAGGGCTTTGAGGGGCCTGTTATGCAGCGCTTGATGCAATTGGTTTCTGGGGGGCACATGGCTGTGGCTGTCAATGGTCAAATTAGCCAGTTTTTTGCTAATGGCAGGGGCCTCAGGCAAGGGGATCCAGCGTCCCCTTTACTCTTCAACTTTGTGGCTGATGCTCTATCTCGCATTCTCTCTCGAGCTGCCTTGGCTGGTCATATCACTCCGGTGAGCTCTCATCTCATCCCTAATGGCATCTCTCATCTCCAATATGCGGATGATACTATAATTCTGATGGAACTTAATGATAATAGCCTCACCAATCTGAAATTCCTTCTGCTTTGTTTCGAAGCGCTCTCAGGTCTTAAAATCAATTTCTCTAAGAGTGAGGTTGTAGTGACTGGGGTCTCAGACGAAGAGGCGCAGCGGGTGGCCCATCTTCTGAACTGCTCTTTGGGATCCTACCCTCTCAAATATCTAGGCCTCCCCATTTCCCCGCTTAAAATTTTGGCTAAAGACTTCGCTCCGGTGGTTACCAAAGTTGGCAACAGAGTTCTCCCTTGGCGAGGGCGATATAATACGCAAGCGGGCAAGGTCGCCCTTACTAACTCCTGTCTTTCTTCGCTACCTATGTTCTTAATGGGATTCTATCTTCTCTCTAGTGGGGTTCATAATGGTTTTGACAAGCATAGGGGTGCTTTCTATTGGAACGCAGCGGACAATAAACGTAAGTACAGGATGGTCAGATGGGACATTATATGTCGCCCCAAGGCCAAAGGGGGTCTGGGCATTATTAATACGCGAGTGATGAATAATTGTCTTATGATCAAATGGTGGTGGAAGATCATGACTCTTGTGGAACTGCCACCCTGGCTCTCTATCCTAAAAGCTAAATATTTCCCCTCCTCGAGTCCTATGTTCGCGCCGGCTGCGGGTGGGTCGCAATTTTGGCATCAACTGGTTAAAGTCCGGCCGATCTTTCGGTCCCTTGTAAAATTTGTAGTTAGGAACGGTAAGTCTACGCGGTTTTGGCTTGATTGGTGGGTCGGGGACTCCACGCTGGCTGTTGCTTTTCCGGTTCTATTTTCATATTGCGATGATACTGAGGTTTCTATCTTTGAGCTCTCGGCTAGGGGTTGGGTTCTGGATTTTCGTCGTTCTCTTTCTCCTGAAGAGTTGGAAGATTGGCAGCGCCTTACTGCTTGCTTCCCCCTGCTCTCGGAGGAAGAGGATGCCGTGGTGTGGCCCCTCTCCTCTTCGGGGCGTTTTTCGGTTAAATCTGCTTACTCCAAGCTTATCCCTGGGGGGCGCCCGGTCAAGTTTAAGCATGTCTGGTCGGCTCGAATTCCTCCTAAGATCAAGATATTTCTCTGGCAAGCTGTCCGGAGTAAGCTTCCGGCGGCCGATCAGATTAAGAAAAGAAACGGGCCGGGGTCCGACAGGTGTGTGCTTTGTGGGGCACTGGAGAGCACCGAGCATATTTTCTTTCACTGCTCCTTAGCTAAACTTATGTGGAGTTGCATCAGACTCTGGTTACATGTAAATTGGTCCCCTTCCTCCTTTGAAGACCTGAGGCATTATGTCAATCTTCTTTCTGGCCATTCTAAAAGAGTCTTCTTAGTTGGATGGGCTGCGATTGGCTGGTCGTTGTGGACTACTAGGAATAAGTTCTCGATTGAACATATTTTTCCGGCTAATCCTGTCAATTGCTTATTTAAAGCCAATGGTTTCTTGCAGCAGTGGAGATTATTGACTAAAGAAGGGGACCTCCAGGCCTTCGACGCCATGCTATCCAAGATGAAATCTACGGCGTCTGGGCTTCTTCGGCTTTCTTTGAGGACGGCTTCCTGAATGCTCTTTTGGTGTCTGCTTTAGGCTGGCCTGCGTGCCATGTAAGGCCGCTGGCCTTGTAATGATACTTTATCTTCTGCGCGTGATACTTTGTTGGGTGCTGTTGTTGGTCATATACTCTGCCTGGTGGCTTTATCTATAAAGTCGGGCTCTCGTCTTTTCTCTAAAAAAAAAATATAGGATGTACCATTGATTCCCGTCTATAAATGTCCGTATTGACAATCAGTAAACCATGAGTTTATGTCGTCACTGGTATTTTTTTAGTTTCAATTGACAAGCTTTTTGTGTGCTTGCACAACACGCATCCACTTGTCCTTGGCTACAGGCAGAAAATCCTATCTTGCCTACTGCGAGATGTAACACCGGCTCGCCTGCAAGTGTTATTTTCCTGGGCCAATCCAGCCAGCTAATTTCCCTACGTTTGGAGTGACTCGCTTGACTCACTCAGATTTTCTTCAGAGTTTTATGATTTATTCTCAGGTTTTCTTATTTCCTTTCAAGTTATATTCTTTTCTTTTCAACTTCCCCTATTCTTTTCATTTTTTATATGTTCCCTTCTCTTATTTACCATTTTTTCTTTTTCCTTATATTTTTATTCTTTTCTCTTTCTCCATTCCCATTTTTCCATTTTTGTGAATACTTTTAGAATTTTCACTTTTAAAACAATAAAACATAAACTTTTAAAATACATGAATACATTTAATACACCATTAATATTATTAAATACATGATGAACATGTTTTTTCAACACGAAACACACACTATTCTAAATACGCGATGATCACATATTGAATAATTTCAAAATATGCGATGAATACTTTTTAAATATGCGACATACATTTCATAAAATATGATGGACAATTGTTTTTTAAATACACAGTATATAATTTAGATAAAATGAAATATTTTTCTGATCTACTTTCATATATAAATTATTTTCATCTAACTTATGATTTATTTTCTATGATTTTTCAAAGATTAAATGATTTTCTGAATTTCTGGTTTTAATACTAATTCAAATTTAAATGGATAAATTGCTAATCAACAGTGTACCCAAAGGTGTGCATGGATGGCTGACAGTGGGCCCAGTTGACTGCCCAATCAACAGTCAACCGTGGCTTTGACTAGTCCAATTTACCAGGGGGGCAGTGTAAGTGACTCATGTTTAAGCTTAATTAGCAGCGCGGGTCCACAGGTCATTGTGGATTGGGTTACGTTTAATTTAATTACCCCTAATCTAATGACCTTACAGATCGAGCCCACATGGCAGTGAGCCATCGACCGTCTTAAGCGCCGACGGCGCACTGGGGCACTTCGGCGGCCACTTGTCGTGGCGGAGGGCCCCGGGTTGGTCTCCATGCTTCCATTTGGCTTGCGGGGAGCGCCTAGCGCGCACGAGGCCGCGCCCAGGCAGTGGCTGATACATCTTCAATGTATTTATAATTTTTGATTGTTCCATGCTATTATATTATCCATCTTAGACGTTTTATATGCATTATTATGCTATTTTATATTAATTTTTGGGACTAACCTATTAACATGGTGCCCAATGTCAGTTGTTGGTTTTTTCCTTGTTTTTGACTTTTACAGAAAATCAATACCAAACAGAGTTCAAATGGAATGAAACTTTTTGACGATTTTTCTTGGATCAGAAGACACCTGGGAAGCTTCAGGAGGAGGCCAGAAGGTCTAGGGTTAAGCGACAAGCTCGAGAGACGCGCCCTAGGGGGGCGCCCCCCAGTCTTGTGGGCCCATCGTGGCTTTCCTAATTAATCCTAATCTCAACTCCATAAATACCCAACTATTCCCCGTATACCATAGGGCACACCAAAAATAATTTTCCGTCGCCGCAAGCTTATATTCTCATGAGATCCCATCTTGGGACCTTTTTTGGCACTCTATCGGAGGGGGATTCGATCACGGAGGGTGTCTACACCAACCTTGCTACCCTTCCGATGATGTGTGAAAAGTTTACCATAGACCTATGGGTCCATAGCTAGTAGCTAGATGGCTTCTTCTCTCTCTTTGATCTTCAACACAATGTTATCCTCGATGTTCTTGGAGATCTATTCATTGTAATCTTCTTTTGCGTTGCGTTTGTTGAGATCGGATGAATTATGGATTTATGGTTAGATTATATATGAATATTATTTGAGTCTTCTCTGAACTCTTTTATGCATGATTAAGATAGCTTTGTATTTCTCTCCGATATATTGATTTGGTTTGGCCAATTAGATTGATTTATCTTGCAATGGGAGAGGTGCTTTATGATGTGTTCAATCTTGCGGTGTCCTCACCCAGTGACAGTAGGGGTAGCGAGGCACGTATTTGTATTGTTGCCATTAAGGATAAAAAAGATGGAGTTTATACCATATTGCTTGGATTTATCCCTGTACATCATCTTATCTTGCTTAAGGCGTTACTTCGTTCTTGTTAACTTAATACACTAAATGCATGGTGGATAGTGGTCGATGTGTGGAGTAATGGTAGTAGATGCAGGCATGAGTCGGTCTACTTGTCACGGACATGATGCCTATATTCCATTAAAAAATAGTCATGGTTACATCAACATATAAACAAGAAAGTGTGCATTGCGTCAAAACAGCTCACAAACATTTTACGACATTCATTATAATCAAAACACTCTTGAAATTCCTGCGCCTTTTAGCTTGCATCTTATTCTGCAAAGTGTGCTCAGAAACAACAAAGTTAGACAACAGTGGGAAAACAGACAATACTTTGGAGTCTTGATAACCACTAGCAAGAAAAGTCGGTTCGAAATTCTTTGGTGTCTAGAGAATATAATATATGAGCTCCAATCATAAAGTTTCCTATTTTATTTACATGGTTATAGTAGGAAAAATGAATCCCAACAAATACACGTAGTTCACCGAAAAGGGAAGAAATAATAGGTGCATAAAGTGCGAATAATCTGCTTAGAAATGATGAAACACATCCACCCAAAAGTGTATGTTAACCATCACATAACACATGAAAACTCATGTAGACAAAAATTAATTCTAACATTGCAACAACATAAACTGGGTAAGTGCCTTGGAATTCAACCTAGTAAAGGGGGCAATTGAAAAAAATGCAGAATTGATTGGCCAAAGTAAGTTCTGTTTGGACATGACCTAAAAAGGGGCACTAAATTTTCTTGGAAGAAACGCTTATTGTACTAAGGGACATGGAGACTATTAAGTGTAGTTCCTTGAGTTGGCAAATGAAAAGAGGGAACAAAACCACAAGAATAGGTGAATAGTTTTTTTACTTGATGTGCTTTTTGGCGCAAATATTAAACTGAGAAGTATGTATAGAACATGAAAGTGTGTCTTGGTAAGAATTAATGAAAGCAAATATGTAATGAACCATCAAGGAAATTGTGATAGATATAATCGCACAATCTAGAGTAATATAACCAATCAATTAGTAAAAATATCATGGTTTAAATATAATGAGAAGACACAATCCTGGCCTTGTTCCTTTCAGGAGAACATCATCGAGATAGCAAAGTAAGTCTATTGTGCACCAAATACTTCCAATTTAGGAGAACATCATGATGACAGTTAACTAAATCAAGTCGCACCAAAAGCACCCATTCAATAGGACATGCATTAAAGTGAAAAATGTGGGATATGTCAAGATCATATTACCACTCAAAGAAAATAGATAAGACTGGATGAGGTGTAGATGGGCAAATGGCATGTCTTAAAACTTGGAAACTAGCATCAGATTGTCTAGGTTATATGTCATGTTTTATAAGAAGCGTGCAGGAGATAGATCTCATAGAATAGTGAGCTATTTTTTAATTATAAACAAACATGGTAAATCTTAATTGGGCTCCTGCGGAACAAATACAAGCATTTCTACAAATAGATGGGATTAGCAGTCATTTGAGACCATTATGTGAGAAGACATGATTTTACAAACATGACAACTCACGAAAAATGTATAAAGCAGAGAAGAATTCATTGCCAATGCAACTCCTACCCGAGTCACTCTATAGAGCATATACCAAGCGGTAAAACAAAAGCATTGTCCCTTTCATGGCAATAATTTTCCCTTGCAAATAAAAAATGGTATGGAGGGCCCATATCAACAAGCATTATGTTCTATTCACAAGAGGAGGTTACTTATTACTTACTACAAGTATATACTCCTATTGGCAAAAGTCAATAAATCAAAATACCCAGATACACAGGAGTACCATAATCGGGCCAAATTGAAACATATTCTCACTGTGATTAGAATGTGAACTCATACTTCCTACCTACCCCTAATGTCCTACTTATATAGACCATTCTACAATGACCTTATGACAGCAGCTGCTAACATGGTATAGCAATTTTTTTTAATGATTTTCAAGTGTGCGAAAACTAAACCTACAAGTATTGATGCTATGATTAAAGGGCATCACACTCAGTTTAGAAAAGCTTGATGTGCAATAGCTGTAACGAAATCAAAGTGTTAATGTAGGCTATACATGATATCTGAACATATACTGTTGGTCTTTATTTCCTTGAATACAAAACAAATAATTTTGTTCTGACGCTTGTCTGAAGCTGATAGTTCTTATTAATTCAACCTACAAGTACAATCATTTGCTCTTACTAGTAAAATATTATAATACTGTTTTCTTGAACCCACAAAATAGCAAAATATTAAATCTAAAATTCCAAACTCAAATTAAAATGTATGGTAGTTGCTGAAAAAGGTAGCATCGTTCAAGAAGACGTCGAGTTGTATGATAGCTACGAAGTGGAATGGGGTGCTACTACCACATGAAATCCAACTAAGTACAAGGCTACATTAACGATAAAAAAAATATTTAGGTCACCCTTGTATAGTCTAATCCAAACTGACAAGATCAAAAGGACAAGGAGGTATGAGTTTTCGAGATCTTAGGTTATTTAATTAGGCGCTTCTAGCTAAGCCGGCGTGGCGATTATTGAAAAATCCAGATTTGCTTTGCGCAAACTCGATGAGGGCAAAATATTATCCGCCTGGTCATCTTCTTGACACAGACTTTACGCAATCAACGTTGGCGACTTGGAAAGCTATTATGCATGTTATTGAACTTTTTTAAAAGGGGGTTATTTGGAGAGTTTTCGATGGATCTACTATAAAAATTTGGAGAGATAACTGGCTACCTAGGATTTTTGGCCTACAATTAAATGGGTGTCTGAGTTATTTATAAGTGGGCTGGGAAGATTGGATGTGAATTGAATCAACCACTTGTTCTACCCCCACGATACCGAATAGATTGTTAAGGTGTGTATTCAATCCTCGGGGGGAGGGCGGTTTTATTTCTTGGCACCATGGGAAGAATGGTTTATTTTCTGTAAAAACCGCGTATAATCTAGCATTGAAGATCAAGGACTGCAAGAAGGATTGTGGGAAATCAAGTGGAGGTGCCAATGGGGATAGGAGGTTTTGGAATATCATATGGAAGACAATTGTCCCGTAGAAGATCATATTTTTTTCCTGGCATTCAAGGTAAAAGAGTTATGCACCATCAGGCTACTTTAGGTATGTGCTCTGTTTGTGGGATGGAAGATGAAAATATGTTTCATTCTCCGGTGACTCACCCGAAAGCAAGAGCCCTGCATATGGGGTCGAGGGAAGTGTGGAAAATTCTGAGCAAAGAGTTTGTCAATATCTTGAGGCCTGATTGGATGCTTATCTTGTTGGATCAGTTAACCCCTATAGTATAGAGCAAATCTTATTTATTTTCTGGATGGGTTAAGGCATTTTACTACTCCTCTCAGTATATGTGAGGTGTGACCGAGTCCGCCTTCGGATTATATTAAGATCCATGTGGACGTTAGTTTTGTGGAGAGGATTTGCGCTATTTGTGTGGGGCTTGTTGCCAGAAACTCTATTGGAGACATCATTATCTCCTCTTGGGATTATATTGGTTCGTGCATGAGTGTTGAGGAAGTGGAGCTTCAACCATGTCTTGCAAGTATTTATATCGATATCACTCTTCAAACGCATGTTATGTTTGAAACTATTTGCTCTGGCTTCCTTTCTTGCCTATGATAATTTTGGTAGGTCATCTCTTGTGGATCTGAAGAAGGAAGCTCTAGCAATCACTAAGTTTCTTTGAAATTTAAGTTGGTAAAGATCAATAGACATGTAAACATGATGGCTCATGAATTAGCTAAGTTAACCTTTGAGAATAGGTCTGGCGGTTTTCTCTGTAATAGTTTTCCGCCCTGCACGGCGAATGCTATTAGGAACGATAGTATCAAACCTTTTTACTTAATTAATATATGGGATGTTTTCATTTCTTTTACTTATGCATCCAATTAGCAATAATCTATACATAATCATATTTAATAAGCAGGGCTTGCAACTCAAGGGTTATAACCACATGAGCGAATAAGAGAGTGTATCTCACCTTTGTTTGAACAACGAACAATTTTGACTTGCTTCAGCCTGAGTTAGCATCAACAAGTTGATACATGTCATTATCACTCCACTGTAACCGAACTATTATAGGCACAAATGTTGCAGTTTTAAGAGAATGGGTAATTGATGAATAGTTTACAACGATGGATAAATTAGAGTACTCCCTAGTTAGCATCAACAAGTTTATATATGCTATTATCACTCAACTGTAACCGAACTATTATAGGCATAAAGGTTGCAGTTGTAAGATATTGGGTAGATAATGGATAGTTTACAACGCTGGATAAACCAAAGTACTCGCTCTGTTCCATATTAAGTGAATGGAGGAGTATAAAATAAAATAAGGAATCTTACATGGCAATATTAGGGACCAAATAGAAAGATGTATAAAACATTTAGGTTAAGTTAACCAACTTCTGCTACAAATATCAAGAAAAGCTGATTGATTCATTTGGCCATTCATAGAGCACAGAAAAGAAATAAGTAAATAAATGATTGTGACTAATTAAGTGAGAGCATTAGCGTATACTACCTCAGCTAAATTGGGTTTAAATTCTGAAATATGAACTATGCAAACACATTGGCATTACTTATAGGCCATTGCCTAGCGGACCAATCCATGACACTGCACTGTTGACACAATCGAAAGACTCAACGCAACTAAGACTGCACACAACACCATGCCACCACCTATGTCGGGTGTACATTCGAAAGGTCATGCGAGGCTGAGACGACGCCACGACACATGTGTGCCATCGGCGTAGATGCAACATCGCCCAGCAGAGACACACCAAAGATCACGAAGACCACCGAAGAAGAGCACAAAACCATAGTCGACCCCAAGCCGCCGCGTCACCACGCCATCATCCACACTCCACCACAACGTCAAGAGCCGTCGGTTACAACCAATAGTCATGTTCTCCAATACAATGTCTCCCGGGTAGTAACGCCATGGTTGCCCGATCTAGTAAAACTAGATCTTGGGCTTTCACCCAAAGACACCAGGCTCGAAGGACTTGGGTGGACTGAGGGGCAGTTTGGTTCAAAGCCTGGACACTATGCCTGGAGAGGGCTCCTGCCTGAATCCAGCCTGAATTGTTGGAAAAATTTGCTTGGCCAGGCTAGCCTCGTGCGGATGCGTTTGGCTTGCATCCTGGCAGTGTTGCTACTTTGTAGTATGATTTTTTAAACCTATCCCCATCACTTGTACGCAAAAGAAACTAGTAGAACGCCCATGCGTTGCCACGGGCTCTTCAAAATTTATAATCCGTATCTTTTATTTATCATTCCCTCATCTTGGGTGAATGGTGTTCTAATTAGAAACACAACAATCAAGCATTAGGAAATTTCACCGAGCCAACAACAACGAAGAATGTGATATCTATCCTACTAGTAAAGGAAGGTCGTATTTTTGGTCCGTCGTGCACTTCTGCAGAAAAGTCCATGTCCCTTTTAGAATCAACACACTGTCCGCTTGCACATGAAGAAAATACATCTCTACAATGGGGAACCAGCCGAGGCGAACAAACACTCAAAGTGCTATCCAATCTCAGTTTCGTGCTCTTCCACTTCCATTGATAAAGATGGGTCGTTAAGGCTTTCCTCATGACGACCTCGAGCAGCCACCGACATTCCTCCCCATATCTATCCCTACCCCATGCTGCCGCCTGCACTGTCCTTGCTCCTCCGGTGAGGGTCATAATGTCCTCTACGATGGCTATGACCAGATCCATGGGGAGGCCACATTCTTCCATAGGAACCCAACCAAGCACACCATCCTCCACAACCATCCAATCCCAGCCCTATACAACGTCAAGACCGCCATCAATCCACTAATCAGGCTCGCCGCATCCAAGTTCACTGCGAGTGTGTGACGAGTCTGTAGTCGACGTATTGACTTTGGCTATGCTCGCGGCAACACAATTGGATCCTGCTTGCTTTTACCATCACTTCATCTCTCCCTAAGGCAGCGACACCACCCAGTCAATCACCACCACTTCTTGTGGCTTGCCCACATAAAATCACGAGAAAACCCCATGACAGTGCTGTAAGATCACCTTGGCGACCTCGACAATGACCGACTGGCCTAAGATCTAAGGTTGCCGCTCTCTATAGAGACCGGTAGAAGTAGGGGCATGGCTCAGATTTGTTCTTCGATGCGTGTGTCATTGGTCTACAACTCGCCTATCTCCATGCTCGAGATGACCAAGCTCGATGCGCGGGTTGCATACGTCCGCTGGAGCTATATCCAGGCCCTACGCTTTTTGGCTCACCGGCTCTATGGGTGCCAGGACTAGAGTCGTCGTCATCCACCAGGTGGATCAAGGAGGCCCGCCACCTAGGCTCTACATCGCAACACTGCCTTACTCCACGTGTGGTCTGCATAGACGCCAACCGACCCATCCTTGATCTGGTATTGTTGCAGTCTAAGACAAAATCTTAATTATTTGGATGATGCGCGATGGATATGTCATCTCTCAGTTGTAACGATTATCTCTTCTCATGCATCCCAACACTGGAGTTTGATGGCTTACTTTTCTCTCATCCGCTTGTTCTTGTTTACTACTATGTACTCTTGAGGGTGGCGTGAGTAGGCAATTTGATTTTATTAGTTTAAGCTGGGATTGATGATTTAGATTTTGTGTTATGCCGTAAATGGTAAAAAAACTTCTCTGATCTTTTAGTTACAAAGATTTTGCGTTTCACTGTAAAAAGTAAATAACCTTCTCTAATAAACGTAAATATAACCTTTTGGTTTTACGGTCTCAACTTTCCTACTCTCCAACACCGGAAGGATTTTTTGGTTTTATTTCATGACCTTCCTGAATGTCATTCAGTTAGAAAGGTAATGAAATATGTTATATTAAAGCAATTTATTAGTCATATCAAAGTGCAAAAGGCCATGTAGGAGTCAAATCATGAGTTTTATGGTTCTACTATAATTTGCAAGATCTGAGATTTCTACAAGTGTACAATTAGAAAAGAGCCAATTCAATTGATTATCACCTTCAGAATAGTAAGTTAGCAGTAGCACTTCTATTTTTCATGCTTGTCCAACTTGCTAGGTGGTTATCACTAAGCACATTGGAACGATGAGAATAACCTAACGTTGGTACCTCCTTTTTTTCAAGCTCCGAGAGATGCACATTCAGGAATAAGTATGGCTACATACTTTCTATACGTGTGAGCTTCATAAAGGATTTTGAATGTGTGCATCAGTGGCAGAGCTAGACCAGAATTCATGAGGGGGTGGAACACAAATGTGAACTTTCAGAGGGCAAAATACCAATTTTTCTCCCAGCTAAGCCCTGTATTTATTTTTTCCTTCACAAAATTGTCCAAGGCTGAGGGGGGGGCACAGCCCCCCCGGAGTACACTAAGCTCCGCCAGTGGTGTGCATCTTGTTGAAGAGATCTGATATGTACATTTAATTAAAAAATATATGTTTCCATTAAAAATATAGATTGATGAAAAATGGAATTCAGATTACTCTACGAAGGAGAATTTTACTGGCAAAATTACAGTAAAAATAGTTAGGCCCTTGGTTGTAGTTTGGATCTTGAGTACATATGCACAAGAAGCTCGGTTTTACAAAAGTACAATCATACAGTAAGCTAAGAACCCTGCGAGCAATTGGAAGTGCACCAAAGTGAACTGATACATCCATTTTGCATCATGTTTACCTACTGTTATTTATAATGTTTTAATGCATCATATTGCTTTTTGGAGTATTTCTAATGCCTTTTCTCTCATAATATGCAAGGTACACACAAAGAGGGAGAATTCCGGCGGCTGGAAATGTGGACGTGAAAAAGCTACGTCAGGCTACCTATTCTACACAACTCCAAATAAGCTGAAACTTCACGAGTATTTTTATGGAATAAATAAGAAATACTGGAGCAAATAACCACCGGAGGGGGGGGGCACCTGGTGAGCACAAGACACCAGGGCGCGCCTGGCCCCCCAGGCGCGCCCTGGTGGGTTGTGCTCAGCCCAGCCCACCTCTGGTGACCATCTTCTAGTATATAAGTCATTTTTACATAGAAAAAAAATAAGGGGATGACTTTCGGGACGGAGCGCTGCCGTCTCGAGGCAGAACTTGGGGCAGGAGCACTTTTGCCCTCCAGCGGAGCGATTCCACCGGGGGAACTTCCCTCCCAGAGGGCGAAATCATCGTCATCATATCATCACCAACAACTCACCCATCTTGGGGAGGGCAATCTCCATCAACATCTTCAACAACACCATCTCCTCTCAAACCCTAGTTCATCTCTTGTGTTCAATTTGTGTACCGGAATTATAGATTGGTGTTTGTGGGTGACAAGTAGTGTTGATTACATCTTGTAGTTGATTATTATATGGTTTATTTGGTGGAAGATTATTTGTTTAGATCCAATATGCTATTTAATACCCCTCTGATCTTGAGCATGATTATCATTTGTGAGTAGTTACTTTTGTTTTTGAGGTCATGGAGAAATCTTGTTGCAAGTAATCATGTGAACTTGATATGTGTTCGATATTTTGATAGTATGTATGTTGTGATTCCCTTAGTGGTGTCATGTGAACATGGAATACGTGACACTTCACCATATGTGGGCCTAAGGGAATGCATTATGGAGTAGTAATTAGATGATGGTTTGCGAGAGTGACAGAAGCTTAAACCCTAGATTATGCGCTATTCCGTAAGAGACTGATTGGATCCAAAAGTTTAATGCTATGGTTAGAATTTATTCTTAATACTTTTATTGTAGTTGCGGATGCTTGCGAGGGGGTTAATCTGAAGGAAATATGCCCTAGAGGCAATAATAAAGTTATTATTTATTTCCTTATATCATGATAAATGTTTATTATTCATGCTAGAATTGTATTAACCGGAAACATAATACATGTGTGAATACATAGACAAACAGAGTGTCACTAGTATGCCTCTACTTGACTAGCTCGTTAATCAAAGATGTTTATGTTTCCTAACCATAAACAAAGAGTTGTTATTTGATCAACGAGATCACATCATTAGGTGAATGATCTGATTGAGATGACCCATTCCATTAGCTTAGCACCCGATCGTTTAGTATGTTGCTATTGCTTTCTTCATGACTTATACATGTTCCTATGACTATGAGATTATGCAACTCCCATTTGCCGGAGGAACACTTTGTGTGCTACCAAACGTCACAACGTAAAAAGGTGATTATAAAGGTGCTCTACAGGTGTCTCCAAAGGTACATGTTGGGTTGGCGTATTTCGAGATTAGGATTTGTCACTCCGATTGTCGGAGAGGTATCTCTGGGCCCTCTCGGTAATACACATCACATAAGCCTTGCAAGAATTGCAACTAATGAGTTAGTTGTGAGATGATGTATTACGGAACGAGTAAAGAGACTTGCCGGTAACGAGATTGAACTAGGTATGGGATACCGACGATCAAATCTCGGGCAAGTAACATACCGATGACAAAGGGAACAACGTATGTTGTTATGCGGTCTGACCGATAAAAGATCTTCGTAGAATATGTAGGAGCCAATATGAGCATCCAGGTTCCGCTATTGGCTATTGATCGGAGACGTGTCTCGGTCATGTCTACATTGTTCTCGAACCCGTAGGGTCCGCACGCTTAAGGTTTCGATGATAGTTATATTATCAGTTTATGAGTTTTGATGTACCGAAGTTAGTTCGGAGTCCCGGATGTGATCACGGACATGACGAGGAGTCTCGAAGTGGTCGAGACATAAAGATTGATATATTGGACGGCTATATTCGGACACCGGAAGTGTTCCGGGGAAGTTTCGGATAAAACCGGAGCACCGGGGGGTTACCGGAACCCCCTCGGGGGGTTAATGGGCCTCATGGGCCTAAAGTGGAGAAGAGGAGGGGCTGCCAGGGCAGGCCGCGCGTCCCCTCTCCCCCTAGTCCGAATTGGACAAGGAGGGAGGGGCGGAGCCCCCCCCCTTTTCTTCTCTCCTTCCCCCTCTCCTACTTGGACAAGGAAAGGGAGGGGAGTCCTACTCCTGGTAGGAGTAGGACTCCTCCTGCGCGCCTCCTACTAGAGCCGGCCGCACCCCCCCTTGGATCCTTTATATACGGAGGCAAGGGGCACCCCTAGACACACAAGTTGATCCACGTGATCATATTCTTAGCCGTGTGCGGTGCCCCCTTCCACCATAGTCCTCGATAATATTGTAGCGGTGCTTAGGCGAAGCCCTGCGACAGTAGTACATCAAGATCGTCACCACGTCGTTGTGCTGACGGAACTCTTCCCTGACACTTTGCTGGATCGGAGTCCGGGGATCGTCATCGAGCTGAACGTGTGCTAGAACTCGGAGGTGCCGTAGTTTCGGTGCTTGATCGGTCGGGCCGTGAAGACGTACGACTACATCAACCAAGTTAACGCTTCCGTTGTCGATCTACAAGGGTACGTAGATCACACTCTCCCCCTCTCGTTGCTATGCATCACCATGATCTTGCGTGTGCGTAGGAATTTTTTTGAAATTACTATGAAACCCAACATAATCATAAGTAGGAGGTTTGTTCAAGTAAGAATAGCCCCTAAGCACCGGTCCACCCACATATCAACTTATCAAAGTAGCAAACACGAATCGAATCAACATGATGAAAGTGACTAGATGAAATTCCCATGTACCCTCAAGAACGCTTTGCTTACTATAAGAGATCGTTTTGGCCTATCCTTTGCCTCAAAAGGATTGGGCTACCTTGCTGCACTTTTGTTACTATTACTGTTACTTGCTCGTTACAAATTATCTTGCAATCAAACTACTCTGTTACTTACAATTTCAGCACTTGCAGACATTACCTTGCTGAAAACCACTTGTCATTTCCTTCTACTCCTCATTGGGTTCGACACTTTTACTTATAGAAAAGGCTACAATTGATCCCATATACTTGTGGGTCATCAAGGCTCTTTTCTAGCGCCGTTGCCGGGGAGTGAAGCGCTCTTGGTAAGTGGAAATTGGTAAGGAAAAAATATTACTACGTGCTGAAATTTATTGTCACTTGTTACTATGGAAAGCAATCCTTTGAGGGGTTTGTTCGGGGTATCTTCACCTCGACCGGAACCACAATTAGCTACCCCTCAACCTACTGCATCTACTGAAAATATTGAATATGAAATTCCTTCAGGTATGAGAGAACAACTTCTACCTAATCCTTATTCAGGAGATGGAACCGAACATCCCGATATGCACTTGATATATGTGGAAGAAATTTGTGGATTGTTTAAGCTTGCAGGGTTACCCGGAGATGAAGTTAAGAAGAAGATTTTCCCTTTATCTTTGAAGGAAAAATCATTGGCATGGTATAGGCTATGCGATGATACTGGATCTTGGAATTGGAATCGATTGAAATTGGAGTTTCACCAAAAAATTATCCTATGCATCTAGTTCATTGTGATCGGAATTACATATATAATTTGTGGCCTCATGAAGGAGAAAGTATCTCTCTTTCTTGGGGAAGGCTTAAGTCAATGTTATATTCATTCCCCAATCATGATCTCTCAAGAGAAAGTATTATCCAGAATTTTTATACTCGACTTTCTCATAATGATCGATCCATGCTTGATACTTCTTGTGTTGGTTCTTTTATGAAATAGACTATTGAATTCCGGTGGAATCTTTTGGAAAGAATTAAATGCAACTCTAAAGATTGGGAGCTCGAAGAAGGTAAAGATTCAGATGTTAAGCTTAAGTTTGATTGTGTTAAATCTTTTGTGAATATCGATGCTTTTCAAAAGTTTAGCACTAAATATGGACTTGACTCTGAGATAGTAGCCTCCTTTTGTGAATCATTTGCTACTCATGTTGATCTCCCTAAGGAGAAGTGGTTTAAATATCACCCACCTATTAAAGAAGAAATTAAAGAATCAGTACTAGCTAAAGAGGAAACTATTATTTATAATGTTGATCCAGTTGTTCCTACTGCTTATATTGAAAAACCACCTTTCCCTATTAGGATGAAGGAACGTGCTAAAGTTTCAACTATGGTCAACAAAAGTTATATTAGAACAGCTAAACCTGATGAACAAATCAAAGTAGAACCTAGTGTTGCTATGGTTAAGGATCTCCTGGAAGAAAATATAGATGGGCATGTTGATAACCAACAAGTATAGGGGATCGCAACAGTTTTCGAGGGTAGAGTATTCAACCCAAATTTATTGATTCGACACAAGGGGAGCCAAAGAATATTCTCAAGCATTAACAGTTGAGTTGTCAATTAAACCGCACCTGAAAGGCTTAATATCTGCAGCAAAGTATTTAGTAGAAAAGTAATATGGAAGTAATGGTAACCGTGGCAAAAGTAACAGTAGCAGTTTTGTAGTGATTGTAACAGTAGCAACGGTAAAGTAACTAAGCAAAGAACAATATGTGAAAAGCTCGTAGGCAATGGATCAGTGATGGATAATTATGTCGGATGCGATTCCTCATGCAACAGTTATAACATAGGGTGACACAGAACTAGCTCCAATTCATCAATGTAATGTACGCATGTATTCCGAATATAGTCATATGTGCTTATGGAAAAGAACTTGCATGACATCTTTTGTCCTACCCTCCCGTGGCAGTGGGGTCCTATTGGAAACTAAGGGATATTAAGGCCTCCTTTTAATAGAGTACCGGACCAAAGCATTAACACTTAGTGAATACATGAACTCCTCAAACTATGGTCATCACCGGTAAGTATCCCGATTATTGTCACTTCGGGGTTAACTGATCATAACACATAATAGGTGACTATAGGCTTGGAAGATAGGATCAAGAACTCACATATATATTCATGAAAACATAATAGGTTCAGATCTGAAATCATGGCACTCGGGCCCTAGTGACAAGCATTAAGCATAGCAAAGTCATAGCAACATCAATCTCAGAATATAATGGATACTAGGGATCAAACCCTAACAAAACTAACTCGATTACATGATAAATCTCATCTAACCCATCACCGTCCATCAAGCCTACGATGGAATTACTCACGCATGGCGGTGAGCATCATGAAATTGGTGATGGAGGAAGGTTGATGATGACGATGGCGACGGATTCCCCTCTCCGGAGCCCCGAACGGACTCCGGATCACCCTCCCGAGAGAGATTAGGGCTTGGCGGCGGCTTCGTATCGTAAAACGTGATGAATCCTTCTCTCTGATTTTTCTCCCTGAATGTGAATATATAGAGTTGGAGTTGAGGTCGGTGGAGCACGAGGGGGCCCACAAGGCAGGGGGGCTCGCCCAGGGGGGTTGGCGCGCCCCCACCCTCATGGATAGGGTGTGGGCCCCCTAGCCTTGATTCTTTCGCCAGTATTTTTTATATATTCCAAAAATATTCTCCGTTGATTTTCAGGTCATTCTGAGGACTTTTATTTCTGCACAAAAATAACACCATTGCAATTCTGCTGAAAGCAGCGTCAATCCGGGTTAGTTCCATTCAAATCATGCAAGTTAGAGTCCAAAACAAGGGCAAAAGTGTTTGGAAAAGTAGATTCGATGGAGACGTATCAACTCCCCCAAGCTTAAACCTTTGCTTATCCTCAAGCAATTCAGTTGATAAACTGAAAGTGATAAAGAAAAACTTTTACAAACTCTGTTTGCTCTTGTTGTTGTAAATATGTAAAGCTAGCATTCTAGTTTTCAGCAAAGATTATGAACTAGCCATATTCACAATAACACTTAGGTCTCATGTTTACTCATATCAATGGCATAATCAACTAGTGAGCAATAATAATAAATCTCGGATGACAACACTTTCTCAGAACAATCATAATATGATATAACAAGTTGGTATCTCACTAGCCCTTTCTGAGACCACAAAACATAAATGCAGAGCACCTCTGAAGATCAAGGACTGACTGGAAATTGTAATTCATGGTAAAAGAGATCCAGTCATAGTCATACTCAATGTAAACTAATAATAATACATGCAAATGACATCGGTGCTCTCCAACTGGTTCTTTTTGATAAGAGGATGATGACTCAACATAAAAGTAAATAGATAGGCCCTTCTCAAAGTGAAGCAGGGATTTGTAGAGGTGACAGAGCTCGATTTTGAAATAAAGATAAATAATATTTTGAGCGATACACTTTCATTGTCAACATAACAACCAAGAGATCTTGATATCTTCCATGCTACACACATTATAGGCGGTTCCCAAGCAGAATGGTAAAGTTTATACTCCCCTACCACCAACAAACATCAATCCATGGCTTGTCCGAAACAATGGGTTCCTCCAACTAACAACAATCCTGGGGGAGTTTTGTTTGCAATTATTTTGATTTGATTTGAGCATGGGACTAGGCATCCTGGTTACCAGCCATTTTCTCGTGAGTGAGGGGCGGAGTCCACTCCTCTTGAGAATATCCCGCCTAGCATGGAAGATATGGACAACCCTAGTTGATACATGAGCTATTCGAGCATACAAAACATAATTTCATTTGAAGGTTTAGAGTTTGGCACATACAAATTTACTTGGAACGACAGGTAGATACCGCATATAGGAAGGTATGGTGGACTCTTATGGAATAACTTTTGGGGTTTATGGAAGTGGATGCACAAGTAGTATTCCCACTTAGTACAATTGAAGGCTAGAAAGAGACTGGGAAGCGACCAGCTAGAGAGCGACAACAGTCATGAACATGCATTAAAATTAATCAACACTGAATACAAGCATGAGTAGGATATAATTCACCATGAACATAAATATCGTGGAGGCTATGTTGATTTTGTTTCAACTACATGCGTGAACACGTGCCAAGTCAAGCCACTCAAATCGTTCAAAGGAGGATACCACCCTATCATACCACATCACAACCATTTTAATAGCATGTTGGCACGCAAGGTAAACATTATAAACTCCTAGCAAATTAAGTATGGCATGAGCAACTATAATCTCTAATTGTTATTGAAAACATGTTTTATTCATAATAGGCTGAATCAGGAACGATGAACTAATCATATTTACAAAAACAAGAGAGGCCGAGTTCATACCAGCTTCTCTCATCTCAATCAGTCCATCATATATCGTCATTATTGCCTTTCACTTGCACAACCGAATAGTGTGGATAATAATAATAGTGCATGTGCATTGGACTAAGCTGGAATCTGCAAGCATTCAATTCAAGGGAGAAGACAAGGTAATATGGGCTTTTTGTTAGATCAACAATCATGCATATGAGAGCCACTCAACATTTTCATTATGGTCTTCTCCTCTCGACCCACAAAGAAAAATAAAAGAAACAAAACTATTTACACGGGAAAGCTCCCAACAAACAAAATAAGAACGAGAAATCTTTTTGGGTTTTCTTTTAGTTATTACTACTACAAGCATGGAAAGTAAACTAGCTAAAAGCTACAACTAATTGTTTTTGTTTTTCTTAAGGTTTTTCAAACACACAAGAAGAAGGCTTAAAAAGAAAATAAACTAGCATGGATGATACAATGAAAAAGTATGAGCACAAACAACTGGCATGAGTGTGTGAACAGGAATGTAATGTAGGTGAGAAATACATAGTCCCCAAAGCTTAGGCTTTTGGCCTAAGTTGGTCTATGCCCATGTATCAAAGTGGTCCCCTCCAGTGTACTGAGGAGGGTCCTCGGGGTGCCACTGGTTGGCGATCTCCTACGGATCCCACTAATAAACAGAATGACGGTGAGGATCGAGTGGTGGCTCCGGCTCAGGCTCTGGAGCTGATGTCAGGCTCCGGTATGCATGAATGGCCTCCGGCAAAACAAGGTACATGCTGTTCAAGCTAGTCGTGGAGGAAGTTGGTGAGGCATGCATTCTCAGCCAAATAATAAAAATCTTCATAAATCCTGGCTTCTCTTAAGAACTCATCACAAGGCCATTCACACGGCCGAACTTCCGCAGTGTGAGGGAGATTATATGTGGGCCTCTTATTTTCTTCACTTTGCTTATCCTTCGAGCTTCGGCTCAAATAGCCCCTCAAAAATCTCTTCATCATTTTATGAAAATTTCTGAAATTTTTTAGTGACTCAAAATAAAAGTGAATCAAACTCAACAAGATTGATAGCAACTACTCCTACAAGTGCCTAGAGGCCATATCATGCATTAAAACTACTTGGGATCATATAAATTTGACATGCAATCTCAAGAACAGTGTCACCTAAGTAGCAAAAAATTGCAATAAATAAAGCAATAGAACAAAAACTAATTGGTCCATTGGAGGAGTCACATACCGAAGAACAATCCCCCAAAGCAGTTTTGTGAACGGAGCTTTGAGCAAGGAGATTGAAAATGGCAGCAAGACGAGCTAGAACTCGGGTTTGAGCTGGTGGATGATTTTGTAAGTGCATCTAGTGCCCCTTAGTGATTTTGGTGTATTGAAGACTTATAGGTCAAGGGACTAATGCGTGTGTGAGTGTACACAGGTCTATAAGTCTATTAGGAGTTTGATATTTACAGGAAAAGTCTACCCCTAAAAATGAATATCTTTGACTGAAGATTTTGGTATTTCTGAAGACTTTCATGAAGACTTTGAAAGTGAAGAAATTGGTGTGTCAGTGAAGACATGATATTCATGCGAGGAATATGAAGCTTGAAGACTTTCGTTTTCATAGTTTTGTTTTTCTCTTTCTTGAGTCATAGGAAACACCGTACTGTTAAAGGGGGTCGAGGAAATACTAAGGAAAAATTTCCATGTGATGCTCAACTCAAAATCCTACACCTACCAATCCCTTCGAGTGAAGCCATTGGAAATCTCATACAGTTCAGTCAATTTCTTCAGTGACAGAGATGAAGTTCTTCTGGTCTTTGAGGAATTTGTCCTGACTGAGGAGTTAGGAATTCGCCAGTGCGGATTTCCTACATAGTGAGGAACATGATAGCCCTAAGGATTTTGGTACTCAAAATTCCGACCGTTGCTGTGCTATGCGCCAGCTGTTCCAAAATGTCTATCCACCTAACGGTCATATCATTGAAGGGCATTTATGTCTTATCATGTCGGGCTGCTTCCTAGGCTATAAATAGCCGCCCCCTACTACCACTAGCTGGTTGAGGCTGCTCCGAGAGAAACCGACACTTGTCATTTGAGAGCAACCCATCCTCTGAGGACTTTGAGCAAAAATCATCAAGTGAGGAAAAACCAAAAACCCAAACACCTACAAACCCCAAGTGATTGAGCATCACTGAAGAGATTGATCCTGAGTGGATCCGACGCTTGTTACCTTTCAAGACTGTGCTTCTTCCAGACGGTTAGGCGTCATGGTCTAGAGCATGTACGAGGAATTGTGGATCACCGGGTGACCAAGTTTGTGAAGGTTTGGAAGTCGCCTGAAGACTTACCACGAGTGATTGGACGAGGTCTACGTGACCTTCGTTCAAGGAGAATATGGTGAGGACTGGGTGTGTTGGACTAAGTGTCCTTGACTGGGTGTCCGGGACTGTGTGTCCTTGAGTTTAAATACTCAGCCGCTCCAACCAGATGTACAACTGAGACAACAGTTGGAATTGGTCTACCAAATCATTGTCTTCACCAAGCTTACTGGTTCTATTTCCTCAACTCTTCCATTTCCTCATAACTGTGCTGTGTGTTTGTTCATATCTGTGTTAGAAGACCTTGACTGAAGACTTTCTCAATTTCCTCAGTTCAATTTCTTCAGTCTGTTTGTCTTCATCCCGTGTTATCCTGTGATTACGCTTCCCGTACTCTGTGCCTATCTTCATTTCATCATGATGACTATGCTTGTATTCTGTTATGTTTACCTTTGAGTACTTATTCCGCTGCTAGTAGTTCTTCGCTAAGGAATTTCCTCATCGGCAAATTCCTCAGTGAAGAATTTCATAAAAATCGCCTATTCACCCCCCCTCTAGTCAATATAATGCACTTTCAAATGGTATTAGAGCGAGGTAGTCCCTTGTTCTGTGTGATTTTGGTTTAACCACCTGGAGTTTTAGTTATGTCGACCACAGATATGATGAAGGTGGCATGCCCCATCTTTGATGGTCACGAGTATCCCAAGTGGAAGGCCATGATGAAGAAACGCCTCATGGCGATGAACAGCGAGTTGTGGACCGTCACTGAGATTGTCCTGACTGATCTGTGCAAGATGGTGGATGCTGATGACATTCGCAAGTATACTCTTCTCAACCTCACGGCGAAGGATGTCATCTACTCCAGCCTGTCACAAAATCAGTTCAGGAATATCATGCATTTCGATCATGCGAAGCTCATCTGGGACCGTCTCTCTGAGGTCTATGAAGGTCATCGAACTTGTCATGATCCTTGGTTTGAGGACTTCGAGAATCTCTCAAAACGATGACATTCGAACAAGAATCATCAGCATCATGCCTTATGGCAAAAGATGCTGAGGTAACTGAATACTACCTATCCGAGTCCAGTGATGATGAATCTGGTGATGAATTTGGACCCAGCTATGTCAAACTTGCTTCCCTTGCTACTAAACAACAAAGAGCTTTGGAAAAAGCTCACTATATGCTAAACAAGAGCGATGATATGTTGGGTGAGGAAATGGATCAGTCAAAAGCTTTGGCTGAAAGTCTTCAGAGACTTCATACTAAGTATGACACCCTTTAAGATCAACATAACACTCTCTTATCGGATCATGAGAAGCTTTCTTATGAATTTCTTCAAAGAAAGCAAGACCTTGAGAAGCTAAGAGTGAGTTATGAAGATCTTCAGAAGGAGCGCGATTCATTACGTTCTCAACAAATCAGCGCATCTTAGGAAGAATTTGTTCCTCCATGCTTGAAGTGCATTGAACGTGAATCTGCTAATTCTTCACCTAAATGTTCAAATGCTGCTAATGTTTCAAATTCTTCACATGCCTCTGTTATCACTAATTCCTCATCTGAGAACATTGCTAGTATCACTGACGATGCAGGGCTGAAGGAATTGTACACCACATGCATGTACAAAAGCCTCAAAGGGCATCAGGCTCTTTGTGATGTGCGTAAAAAGCAGATCCTCAACAGGAACCCTAGGAAAGAGGGTATTGCCTTTGAGAGGAAACTCAATGCTGATGGTACATATTGGAAGCCTGAGCAGTACCCCAAAAGTACATGGGTTGCTGCAAAGGGACCTCTAGCTGATCCATCTAACTTATCTGAATTTGCATGTGAATCTCCTCATTCTGATGATGAGTCAATTGACTCCAACTATAAGCTATTCAAAAATCAGAATGGTGAAGTATTTGCTAGATATGTTGGGACTAACTGCAGGAACGGCTCCCCTATGAAGAAAATCTAGGTTCCCAAAAGATGCCTTGAAAATCTTCAGGTGAATGTCATCATGACGCCACCTGTGATGAATAGGAACCCCAGATCAAATTCTTCATATGGACCAAATTCTTCATATGGATCAAAGTCCTCATATGAACATCATCGTGCTAACCCGTCTGTTTCGCAGGGAAGATCTAAGGATTATGGATATGTGCATTATTCTTCAAATCATTATGTCCATAAGTCCTCGAAAAATTTCTCTGCTTACTCTTATGCTTACTCTAACCCCTCTTATGTGAAACGAAATGGACTGGCTTCTATGTCATCCTTCTCGTATGGAGCTCGCAGAATGATGAACTCTTTGCCACCTCTTCAGATGTGGGTGGTAAAGAAAAATAACTAATCTCTTCTGCAGGGTTAGGTCTCCAGACGCACATAATCGTCTGAAGAATTTGCTGGAGACCTGAGCATGCCTGAAAGGACGCAGGCTAATCATGAAGAAATAAACTTTCATTCCTCACGTCCTCATATTGCTTTATCAGTTCTTTTACTTGATGAAATTGATCTGATGAATTGATGTCATATTCTTCATTGATGAAGTATATGAGTTTGTAAGCTGCACTAATTCATCTGCAGGATGATCAACCCAAAGCCACTGAGTGGGTCCTCGATAGTGGATGTACAAACCACATGACTAGTGACAAGAATCTATTGATGGATGCTCCATTATCACCGTCGCATCTGAAGCATATCATCTTTGCTGACAAAGGCAAAAGTCAGGTATTGGGTCTAGGTAAGGTTGCGATTACAAAGGATCGACACATGGACAAAGTCATGCTTGTTGAATCCTTAGGATACAACCTTATGTTTGTCTCAATGCTTTGTGATCTTGATATGGTTGTTGTCTTCGGAAGTACCGTTGTGTTGTGGTTATGGAAGCTGACAATTCCAAAGTCTTCGAAGGCTTTAGGAGAGGAGACTTGTATATTGTTGATTTCTCTACCGGACCACAACCAGCCGTGTGCTTACTTGCAAAAGCTTCAGAAGGCTGGCTCTGGCATCGATGACTTGGTCATGCAGGCATGAGGAATTTGCACACGCTTGCGAAGAAGAAGCATGTCATTGGCATCGAGAATGTCAAATTCCTCAAGGATCACCTATGCAGAGCCTGTGAAGCTGGGAAGATGACCAAGGCCAAGCATCCAGCGAAGACTATCATGACCACCACTCGCCCATTTGAATTGCTTCACATGGATCTCTTTGGTCCTAATCATTATTCTTCTATCTCAAATGAAGCATCTCAATATGGCTTTGTTATTGTTGATGATTATTCTCGTTACACATGGGTACACCTTGTTACTTACAAACATGAAGTGCAGGAAGTCTTCAAACGATTTTCCTCGAGGGCTTCAACCAACTTTGGTGTGAAGATCAAGCACATCAGAAGTGACAATGGCACTGAGTTCAAGAATTCTGGTCTCGATGACTATCTTGATGAACTTGGTATTACTCATGAGTTATCTGCTCCTTACACTCCTCAGCAGAACGGCGTCGTGGAGCGCAAGAACAGGACTCTTGCTGAGATGGCTCGCACTATGCTTGATGAATACAAAACGCCTCGTCGTTTCTGGACTGAGGCAATTGATACTGCGTGCCACATCATCAACAGAGTATATCTTCACAAATTCTTCAAAAAGACTGCCTATGAACTCCTCACTGATAAGAAACCCAATGTAAGTTATTTCGAAGTCTTCGGTGCTAAATGTTGGATTAGAGATTCTCATCACAACTCAAAATTTGCACCGAAAGCACATGAAGGTTTTATGCTTGGTTACGGAAAGGACTCGCACACCTACAGAGTCTTCAACAACGTTCTTCATAAAGTTGTTAAAACTGTAGATGTGCGGTTCGATGAAACTAATGGCTCGCAAAGAGAGCACCTACCTACTGTGATAGATGAACCAGCACCTGAGGAAACTATCAAGTTCAAGGCTACTGAGGATGTCATTCCTACTGAAGAATCTGCTGAAGAATTCATTCCAAAACATGAATAACATCGAGCTAATGCACCTGAAGAAAATGGTGCTGAAGAAAATGTTGATCAAACTCTTCAACGACAACCATCTCATCCTCGCATTGCAAAAGAAGTGCAAGTTGAAAAGATCATCAATGACATCAAAGCGCCAGGTCCTCTCACACGCTCAAAAGCTTTTCATTTTTCTAACTTTTGTGGGCAGTATGCTTTTGTCTCTATTACAGAGCCCACTAAGGTAGATGAAGCATTTTTGGAGGCTGAGTGGATTCAGGCCATGCAAGAAGAATTACATCAGTTCGAGCTCAACAATGTCTAGGAACTGGTCAAACGTCCAGATCCTCGCAAGCACAATATCATCGGCACAAAGTGGATCTACCGCAACAAGCAAGATGAAAATGGTATTGACTTCGATCATAAGGTATACCGCTCCATGATAGGTTCCTTATTATACTTATGTGCATCTAGGCCAGATATAATGCTTAGTGTTTGCATGTGTGCCCGATTTCAAGCTGCACCGAAGGAATCACACCATAAGGCTGTGAAGCATATTCTTCGATATCTAGCTCACACACCAACACTTGGATTATGGTACCCCAAGGGCTCGGCTTTTGATCTTGTTGGATATTCTGACTCTGACTATGCTGGTGATCGCGTGGATCGCAAGTCAACATCTGGAACATGTCATTTCCTCGGACGGTCTTTGGTCTGTTGGTCCTCGAAGAAACAGAACTGCGTATCACTATCTACTGCTGAAGCTGAGTACATTGCCGCTGGTTCTTGCTGTGCCCAATTGCTATGGATGAAGCAAACTCTCAAGGACTACGACGTCAACATGAAGAATGTACCTCTCTTCTGTGACAATGAGAGTGCCATCAAGATTTCTCACAACCCAGATCAACACTCGAAGACAAAGCACATTCAGATTCTTCATCATTTTCTTCGTGATCATGTGTTGAAGGGCGACATTTCTATTGAGCATGTGAAGACTGAAGAACATCTAGCCGATATCTTCACAAAGCCCTTGGATGAGAAGAGATTTAGCAAGTTGCGGTGTGAGCTAAATATCCTAGAATCTTCGAATGTTCTTTGAAAAGGACACTCATCCTAACACTTATGCAAAATTGATGACTTAGATGTGCAACACATGAAGAAACGTTTTACTTCAATCAATGAAGAATAACACTCTTAGTGTGAAAAAATTAATGAAGAATTTGATTCTCATAACCCTACGATAATTGTATGCGGTGTCTAAAATCATCATTCTTATACGGTGGGTCACGCCACCACCAAAAGTTGAAATTCCTCAAATTATTCATATTCTTCAACTTTGCATAATCTTCACTGGTTCCATTGTTTTTCTTCATTGGCTATATATATATATATATATATATGAGTTTATGTCCTCTACAGCATTCACTTATTGCTATTTCTTCAAGTTGGTTTTCTGCCAAGTGAATGTGATCGGACCCTTCCCCTCTATGCTATACTCAACCCAATCTGTTCACAAATTCTTCATGTGCGTTCTATTTGAAACTCGTTCAAAATCTTCACTGTGTCCTTGTCAGCTGAAGAAATTGAGAACGGAACTTTAAAACTAATCTTATCCAAATTTTCGGTTTTGCCGCTCAAATCGTTCCGCATCCCACGATAATTTTTTTTAATTCACCCACGATCTTACACGATCTCCACTACACAGTACGTGGGTGACACATGTCGTGCGAAGGAGAAGGGTCAGGGGCACGTTCGTCCCAAATCTTTGGGCGAACAATTTTTCACTGCTACTATAAATACCCCCTCATCCCTTCCTCACTTCCTTTATTCTGCTTGATCTCTCTCTCCCACTCGAGCTTCCCAAACCCTAGCGCCACCGCTACTCCATCGTCGCCGGTGAGGAAGAGCTTCACTGCCCCGACCTCGTCGTTGTCGTACTCGCGCCGACCGCGGAAATCTTCACCTCCGCCGCCGTCGTAGACGTCTTCCTCCGCCAAGTTAGGGCATGGAAGATCTACACCGACAAACTCCACTGTTTCACCTCACTGTTCGTCGTGTTCTTCATTCAGGGTAATTAAAAGTTACTTTTACTTCCCTCTTTGATTTGAAGTTTCTCTATAAAATCTTCAAAGGTGTTTTTATTCTTCAAATCTTCACACACTAAACACCTCACATGTCATCTGTTCTTGATTCGTTTCTCTAAGCATCATTTTTCTTCAAGATTCCTCAATTGTGTGGATCTTCGATCTATACAACTCTGGAACCTAAGACAAAGAACGCTTAGTGAAAATCTTCAAGACTCATCTGGTCAAATTCCTCAAACTTGTTCTTTTTGAAAAACCTTCTGAGAACGCATATGACCTCTCCAAATCCCTCGCAACTATACTCTGTTCACATGTACACATGTCAGCTGCTGAATCACTAGGTTCTCATCAACTTAACTCATTTGCAGCGTTCCTCAAAGAAAAGTTGCATACTTCTTCAGAGAATTCGATTGTTCAAATTCCTCAACTGAAGAAAAAGGCTGATGGTAAAAGGCCACAGAAGGGAGGAAAGAGGCCTGAGGTAAATACAGTGTTTGAGACCCCTGATGACATATATGCTGGGTACTGCACACCTACTGAGGAAACCAAGAATGAGCGCAAAGTGTGCAAACAGAGGATAGAGAGGAGATGGGCAAGAGAATGGAGGGAGTACAGATATGTCACTCCTAAGTACACGAAGAAATTCGCACTCAATCCTCCATGCCCAAGAGCTCCATTGGCACCTGGCCAAGTAGCAGATCCCACCAGCCTCAAGCACGGTGAGGACTATCCTGATGAATGGGCCAAGCGCCAAGGCAAGTTGTCCAAGCAAGCCAGAGAAGCAGTGAGGAAATTCAGTGAAGACTCTGCTGTGGCTGCTGCTGCCTCTGCTGAGGCCTCTGTCAAGCCGAGTAAATCCATGTCTAAGAAGCCTGCTCGTAAGCCAAGTGCTTCACCAACAATGCCCTCACGACCAAGTTCCTCAGCTGCGCCCTCACGGCCAGACTCTTCAAGGTCCTCATGACCAATCCCTCAAGCTGCTCCTTCAAAATCCTCAGCACCTCCTACAAAGTCCTCAGCTGTTCCGACAAAGTCCTCAGCACCTGCGCATCTGGCCTCATACCAAAGGACTACGGGCATATCCATTGCCTCTGGTGTCTCAGCAAGCTGATGATGATGAACTTGTAGAAATCATCAGAGACAGACAAGTTAGGGCCGCTAGAGCCAAAGGCACACCTGTGCCACTGCTTTTGGATCCCAAGCTGATCCTCGACTACATTGATCTCTGGCACAAGGACCCAAATACTCCTATGCCTGACTTCAAGCTGACGCCTGGTCAAAATCACATGCTGAATCATTTCATCCAAGAGGAGAAATGGAAATATGATCAGGCCAGGCAGATCAAGAAGGCCCAGTACAGAAAGGAGAAATACCTGAAGAACAACGTTGTCACTATGACCACTGATGAACTTGTAAAAATCCAATCTGAAATCAAAACCCTCAGCGATGACTTCCAAGCCTACTATACTGATTGGCAAGGAGCCAAAGTTAGATTTGTAAAGATAACTGAACAGTTCACTTCAAATGTTGCTGCCCCAACGCAATAGGAAATTCCTCAGGCTGAAGCATCTGCTCAGCCGACTGAAGAACATGCCAGCACCGCTGATAACAATCAGGCTGCTGAAGAAAATGTGAGTCCAGGGCTGATGACTGCATTCCAACCACTGAAGAAATTGCCAAGGCACCCACTAGTGGTGTGCCTGAAGAAACTGAAGAACTCAGGGCAACTGCATCAGTTGTGCCTGAAGAAAATCAACCAGATTCCTCAGCTGCTCCTGCACCAACTTCAACTCCAATCCTTCCATCTGCATCAGATGTGAAGAAGACCAAGGCTGCAAAGCGTGCTGCAGTGAAGAAAAGGAAAGCATCAGCTGCTTCAGATTCTTTAGCTCCGAAGAAAATGAAGCCTATGACAAGCTCATTTGCACATCCGATTGATGCTGTTCCCATCTCAACCAGGCCATCAAAGGACATTGTTCCTTTTGATGAAGAATATGTGATTCCCAGCGGATCTGATGAAGAAACTCCTTCTGCTGCTTCGTCTGAACTGTTGGATGAAGAAATTGAAGTGGATGTGATCCCTTCAACACCTATCATCTCCTCGCCTATGCCTTAGTTCATAGCTGAAGAGGCTGGCGTTCAAGAAATGGAAGATGAAGATATGGACATTGGCTGCTCCACACCCGTAATCAGTGATGAATTCTGGGAAAGTCAGCATCCAAACTCTCCAATGTTCACCCCTCTACAGCAAATTCCTCAGTCCCCCACACAAACTGTTCACATGGGCTCTGAAAAAACTCATCCCACTGCATCTGTCCATGAGGAAATTCCAGCCACTAGCGCTGAAGAAATTGCTGCTGCTGAACAACCAACTACGCAAACTGCCACTGAGGAAGAACCAGAAATTCCTCAGCCTAAAGAACCTGCAATTGAGATTCCTGAGGTCGTGATGCAACTCACTGACACTCCTCTGCCAAAGCCAAAGGATCCATTCTCACGCAAGCAAAAGTTCAAGGCTGATGATTTCTTTGGCGAGCACGTATTCTTCGAAGATTATAACCCATATGACTCTGCTCGCATTAGGAAGAGGCATTTCTAGACTGCTAGTCAAGCCAATTTCTATTCCTCAATGCTGTTCAACAAGGAGAAGATTTTCTACCATGAGCATATTCCTCACGTGGATATGGAATCTCTGCCATGCTTCGCACCAGTCCTCAGTGTTCTTCATGATGCCGGACTGCTCAATTTTTGCTCTGACATCTGCGATTGGAATGAAGAACTGATTCTTCAATTCTATGCAACGTTGCACATCACCGGAAATGCCGAAGATGTGAATTCATGGGTGCTGGACTGGATGTCTGAAAACACTCACTACACTGCACCAGCCTCTGAATTGCTTCGTGCTCTACCACTCAGTCCTCCCCTTGAAGAAGCTTACTGCATCTATAGTGAACCTGAGCTCACACATCATTACATGCAAGTGCTGCTGAAGCCTTTGAAACCAGGTCAGGCACCACAAACAAAATTCCTCGTGAAGGAATTGCTGTACGTGCCCAGAACTGTCTATCGTATTCTTACGAGGACAATCAGTCCTATCAAAGGCCACGACTCATCTGATGAGGAAATTGTTGGCATCATGAAGAATCTGGTATTCAACATTGTTCATGGCATTCCTGTCAATTATCATGATTTCTTCATGAGGACTATGGCCAATGTTGCACTGTCTCCGTTTGAGCTGAAGCCTTATGCACCTTGGATCATGAGATTCCTCAGGACAAGGTCTTCACTCAACTACAAAGCTGATTTCCAGAATCATCTCAGCTACTTGCCCCCAATTGAAGTCCTCAAGCAGACATATTCCTCAGTTGATGGAAAGGGCAAGGCACCAGCTGTAATTGATGAAGGCATTCGTCCATTGGATGGTCAGTTTCGCAAAGCTGCATCTTATTCCACCAATGATGACTCTGCCACACATGACTCTGCCAATGCACCTAAGTCCACTCCTCAAGCCACTGCTCCGTATGTGATGACTGACCGTGAACTTCTGCTTAGTCTTCACCAGAAGGTGGATCGAAATCACAAATGGGTTAAGCGTCAGTTTGGTTCACTTCTTCACAACATGACTGCCACACACAATGTAGTGAAGAAAAACCACTATTACCTCCATCAAGTCTTCGGTTGCACCTGGGCAATCCTGTCACATCTGTATGGTGAAGAAGATCTGAAGAACATGGGTCTTAATGAAGATTTTGACTGGTCTGCACCTCCACCGAAGAAATTCAAGAAGGTCAAGGTTCCTTCTCTGGTGGCCAGCTCATATTCTTCATCGCGCGACACTGATGAACATGAAGATTTAGACGACACTGTGGCGGCCCTACATCAACAAACGACCCCAACAACGCTGGCGCTCCTTCATCAACTTGATTATCTTCAGGGGCGTTAGTCCTCAGTTTCGATCCTTTTGGTCATTTGATGACAAAGGGGGAGAAATTTGAGTTAGTCTTCAAGCGGGTCTATTTTATCGCCCATATACAACTTTTTTTTTGCTAAGTTACAACTCTCGTTCTTCTGAAACTTTATTGGATCGAGTTGTAATCTTAAACCCGATGGTGCTCTAATACTTTTGATGCACTATGCTCTGATACTCTTTTCTGCATGCTTATTCCTCATTGATATTATTACACGCATGCTGAATTTCATCAGGCACCATACTTCATCATGCATTTCAAATTCTTCATATTATATGTTAAATGCGTGTATGAATTACAAGATATAGGGGGAGATCTCCATGATTCAACTCTTCAAGTGTGCATTGCTTCAAAAGCAAATTCCTCACTATGCACATCTTCAGGGGGAGTTCTTCTATATCTTGCAATCAAATTCCTCAATATCAGTATTTACACTTCATATGTTTATCCCTATTGAAAACTTAACCTATATTGTCATCAATCTCCAAAAAGGGGGAGATTGTAAGTGCATCTAGTGCCCCTTAGTGATTTTGGTGTATTGAAGACTTATAGGTTAAGGGACTAATGCGTGTGTGAGTGTACACAGGTCTATAAGTCTATGAGGAGTTTGATATTTACAGGAAAAGTCGACCCCTAAAAATGAATATCTTCGACTGAAGATTTTGGTATTTCTGAAGACTTTCATGAAGACTATGAAAGTGAAGAAATTGGTGTGTCCGTGAAGACTTGATATTCATGCGAGGAATATGAAGCTTGAAGACTTTCGTTTTCATAGTTTTGTTTTTCTCTTTCTTGAGTCATAGGAAACACCGTACTGTTAAAGGGGGTCGAGGAAATACTAAGGAAAAATTTCCATGTGATGCTCAACTCAAAATCCTACACCTACCAATCCCTTCGAGTGAAGCCATTGGAAATCTCATACAGTTCAGTCAATTTCTTCAGTGACAGAGATGAAGTTCTTCTGGTCTCTGAGGAATTTGTCCTGACTGAGGAGTTAGGAATTCACCAGTACGGATTGCCTACACAGTGAGGAACATGATAGCCTTGAGGATTTTGGTACTCAAAATTTCGACCGTTGCTGTGCTATGCGCCAGCTGTTCCAAAATATCTATCCACCTAACGGTCATATCATTGAAGGGCATTTATGTATTATCATGTCGGGCTACTTCCTAGGCTATAAATAGCCGCCCCCTACAACCACTAGCTGGTTGAGGCTGCTCCGAGAGAAACCGACACTTGTCATTTGAGAGCAACCCATCCTCCGAGGACTTTGAGCGAAAATCATCAAGTGAGGAAAAACCAAAAACCCAAACACCTACAAACCCCAAGTGATTGAGCATCACTGAAGAGATTGATCCTGAGTGGATCCGACGCTTGTTACCTTTCAAGACTGTGCTTCTTCCAGATGGTTAGGCGTCATGGTGTAGAGCATGCAAGAGGAATTGTGGATCGCTAGGTGACCAAGTTTGTGAAGGTTTGGAAGTCGCCTGAAGACTTACCACGAGTGATTGGACGAGGTCTGTGTGACCTTAGTTCAAGGAGAATACGGTGAGGACTGGGTGTGTTGGACTAAGTGTCCTCGAGTGTGTGTCCGGGACTGTGTGTCCTTGAGTTTAAATACTCAGCCGCTCCAACCAGACGTACAACCGAGACAACAGTTGGAACTGGTCTACCAAATAATTGTCTTCACCAAGCTTACTGGTTCTATTTCCTCAACTCTTCCATTTCCTCATAATTGTGCTGTGTGTTTGTTCATATCTGTGTTAGAAGACCTTGACTGAAGACTTTCTCAATTTCCTCAGTTCAATTTCTTCAGTCTGTTTGTCTTCATCCTGTGTTATCCTGTGATTACGCTTCCTGTACTCTGTGCCTGTCTTCATTTCATCATGATGACTATGCTTGTATTCTGTTATGTTTACCTTTGAGTACTTATTCCGCTGCTAGTAGTTCTTCGCTAAGGAATTTCCTCATTGGCAAATTCCTCAGTGAAGAATTTCATAAAAATCGCCTATTCACCCCCCTCTAGTCGATATATTGCACTTTCAGATTTTTTCTGGAGGAAGACGAAGTGTGTGGGTGCAAGAATAAGTGGAGGGGTCCCATATGGGGTCCACGAGGAAGGGGGCCGCGCCCCAGGGGATGGGCGTGCCCTCCACCCTCGTGGGTACATGGTGAGGCCCCCTGGTGTGTTCTGAGAGCCAATAATTCTTAAATATTCTAGAAAAAAATCATATTAAATTTTCAGGGCATTTGGAGAACTTTTATTTTTGGGGTTTTTTTTATTGCAAGGATAATTCTGAAAACAGATAGAAAATAGTATTTTTGCTTTATTTAAAGTAAATAACAGAAAGTAAAAAGAGGGTACAGAAAGTTGTGCTTTCTAACTTCATCCATCTCATGCTCATCAAAAGGAATCCACTAACAAGGTTGATCAAGTCTTGTTAACAAACTCATTCCGAATCGCATGAAACCGGATAATTTCGAATAACACTAGTTTACCTCAACGGGGATATGCACATTCGGAACAATAAGAATATCATATTTCTTCTTGACAGTAGGAAGAGGAAATTCGAAACCTCCAATAATAATCGTTGAAAATTTTCCAATAGAATTGATACTATGTACTTGAGGTTGTTTCCTCGGAAAGTGTACCGTATGCTCATTACCATTAACATGAAAAGTGACATTGCCTTTGTTGCAATCAATAACAGCCCCTGCGGTATTCAGAAAGGGTCGACCAAGAATAATGGACATACTATCGTCCTCGGGAATATCAAGAATAACAAAGTCCGTTAAAATAGTAACATTTGCAACCACAACAGGCACATCCTCACAAATACCGATAGGTATAGCAGTTGATTTATTAGCCATTTGCAAAGATATTTCATTAGGTGTCAACTTATTCAAATCAAGTCTACGATATAAAGAGAGAGGCATAACACTAACACCGGCTCCGAGATCACATAAAGCGGTTTTAACATAGTTTCTCTTAATGGAGCATGGTATAGTTGGTACTCCAAGATCTCCTAGTTTCTTTGGTATTCCACCCTTATAAGTGTAATTAGCAAGCATGGTAGAAATTTCAGCTTCCGATATCTTTCTTTTATTAGTAACAATATCTTTCATGTACTTAGCATAAGGATTCATTTTAAGCATATCAGTTAAACGCATACGCAAAAAGATAGGTCTAATCATTTCACCAAAGCACTCAAAATGCTCATCATCCTTTTTCTTGGATGGTTTAGGAGGAAAAGGCATGGGTTTCTGAACCCATGGTTCTCTTTCTTTACCGTGCTTCCTAGCAACAAAGTCTCTCTTATCATAACGTTGATTCTTTGATTGTGGGTTATCAAGATCAACAACAGGTTCAATCTCTACATCATTGTCATTGCTGGGTTGAGCATCAACATAAACATCATCATTAATATTATCACTAGGTTCATGTTCATTACCAGATTGTGTTTCAGCATCAGAAATAGAAATTTCATTGGGATTCTTAGGTGTGTCAACAACGTGTTCACTAGAAGCATGCAAAGTACTATCATTTTTCCTTTTCTTCTTCTTAGAAGAACTAGGTGCATCAACATTAGTTCTCCGAGAATCTTGCTCAATCCTATTAGGGTGGCCCTCAGGATATAAAGGTTCCTGAGTCATTTTACCCCCTCTAGTCACAACTCTAACAACATTATCATTTTCTTATTTTTTAATTCACTGAGCAAATCATTCTGAGCTTTAAGTACTTGTTCTACTTGAGTGGTAACCATAGAAGCATGTTTACTAATAAGTTTAAGTTCACCTTTAACTCTAGACATATAATCACTCAAGTGTTCAATCATGTAAGCATTGCGTTTCAATTGTCTACCAACATAAGCATTGAAGTTTTCTTATTTAACAATAAAATTATCAATCTCATCTAAGCATTGGCTAGCAAACTTATAACGAGGAATATCACCTTCATCAAATCTATAAAGAGAATTTACCTTTACTACCTGTGTTGGGTTATCAAGACCATGCATTTTTTCAATAGGTGGTAAATTCTTAACATCTTCAGCTTCAATACCTTTTTCTTCCATAGATTTCTTTGCCTCTTGCAATCTTCAGGACTGAGAAATAGAATACCCATTTTCTTCGGAGTTGGCTTACACTACAAAAAAATACACTTCCGTGATGATACGTGTTTGTCACAATAGGTCGCGTTTTTTGTCATGCAGGTACATCCATGACGATTTTATGACAGAATCAAGATAGTCATACCTGTGCTGTCGTAGAAGTGTTCCATGACATTACCAAAATTATCATCACGGAAGTGTCCACTTCCATGACGATAAATTGCGCGTCACAGAATTGCTTTTGTCAAGGGTGACCGACACGTGGCATCCACCGTAACGGAACACCGTTAAGCTATCGGGTCCGGTTTTGGATCCAATAACCCGTTAACAGCCCCGACCAATGGGGATTTTCCACGTGTAAAATCATCATTGGCTGGAGGAAACACGTGTCGGCTCACCATTGGGACAGATGTCTGTTGGGGAACATAGTAATTTCAAAAAAATTCCTGCACACACGCAAGATCATGGTGATGCATAGCAACGAGAGGGGAGAGTGTCGTCCACGTACCCTCATAGACCATTAAGCGGAAGCGTTATGACAATGCGGTTGATGTAGTCATATGTTTTCATGATCGACCGATCCTCAGTACCGAACGTACGGCACCTCCGCGTACAGCACACGTTCAGCTCGATGACGTCCCGCGAACTCACGATCCAGTAGAGCTCAGGGAAGAGTTTCGTGAGCACGACGGCGTGGTGACGATGTTGATGAAGCTACCGTTGCAAGGCTTCGCCTAAGCACCGCTACAATATGACCGAGGTGGATTATGGTGGAGGGGGGCACCGCACACGGCTGGGAGAGATCAATGATCAACTTGTGTGTCTATAGGTGCCCCGTGCCCCCGTATATAAAGGAGCTAGGGGGGAGGCGGTCGACCAAGGAGGAGGGCGCGCCAAGGGGAGAGTCCTACTCCCACCGGGAGTAGGACTCCCTCTTTTCCTAGTTGGTGTAGGAGAGGAGAAGGAAGGGAAAGAAGAGAGAAGGAAAGGGGGGCGCCACCCCCCTCCTTGTCCAATTCGGACTAGAGGGGGAGGGGGCGCGTGGCTGCCCTTGGCCTCCCCTCCTCTTCTCCCACTAAGGCCCATTAGGCCCAATATACTCCCCGAGGGGTTCCGGTAACCCCTCGGTACTCCGGTAAATGTCCGAAACCTCCCGACCTTTTCAGTATCCAAACATAGTCATCCAATATATTGATCTTTATGTATCGACCATTTCGAGACTCCTTGTCATGTTCGCGATCATATACGGGACTCCGAACTACCTTCGGTTCATCAAAACACAAAAACTCATAATACCGATCGTCACAGAACTTTAAGCGTGCGGACCCTACGGGTTCGAGAACTATGTAGACATGACCGAGACACGTCTCTGGTCAATAACCAACAGCGGAACCTAGATGCTCAAATTGGTTCCTACACATTCTACGAAGATCTTTATCGGTCAAACCGCATAACAACATACATTGTTCCCTTTGTCATCGGTATGTTACTTGCCCGAGATTCGATCGTCGGTATCTCAATACCTTGTGCAATCTCGTTACCGGCAAGTCTCTTTACTCGTTTCGTAATGCAACATCCCGCAACTAACTCATTAGCCACATTGCTTGCAAGGCTTATAGTGATGTGCATTACCGAGAGGGCCCAGAGATACCTCTCCGACAATCGGAGTGACAAATCCTATTCTTGATCTATGCCAAAACCACGAACACCATTGGAGACACCTGTAGAGCACCTTTGTAATCACCCAATTATGTTGTGACGTTTGGTAGCACACAAAGTGTTCCTCCAGCATTCGGGAGTTGCATAATCTCATAGTCATAGGAACATGTATAAGTCATGAAGAAAGAAATAACAGTAAACTTTAATGATCAAGTGCTAAGCTAACGAAATGGGTCAAGTCAATCACATCATTCTCCTAATGATGTGATCCCGTTGATCAAATAACAACTCATGTCTATGGTTAGGAAACTTAACCATCTTTGATCAATGAGCTAGTCAAGTAGAGGCATACTAGTGACACTATGTTTGTCTATGTATTCACACATGTATTATGTTTCCGGTTAATACAATTCTAGCATGAATAATAAACATTTATCATGAAATAAGGAAATAAATAATAACTTTATTATTGCCTCTAGGTCATATTTCCTTCAATGTCATCCACTCATTGGACCCAAGGTGCATATGATACGTCGACACGTGGCATGACCCAATAGAGGCCCATTCCTATGAAAAGGCCGGCCCGTTTGACTTGGTAAAAAGGTGGCGGGCCGGCCCACGGAAAGACCGTTAACGGAATGTTTGCATATAGCCAATTTACAGCCCGCTAACTCACGGCCCGTTACGGCCTACCGGAATTAGCCCAGTAGCGTCATCTAGGCCGTCCAATATGATTCCAGCCCGTTGTAACTTCTGGCCCATGTATGGCCCATGACCTATTTCAGCCCATATGAGTCCCTTTGTAACTCTTGGCCCATTAACGGCCCGTGGTGAAACCGGCCCACAATGAACAGTGTGTCGCTTTATACCCATTAGCGGCCCATTATTCCATTGGGTCATTTCCAGCTCGTGTTACCTTTCGGCATTCTCAGGGCCCATTTATTCTTGGGCTCATTTCCAGTATTCGGTTACTTATGGACCGTTACTGGCCTTTTCTGCTTGTGGGCCAAATTCAGCCCGTGGATATAGTCGGCCCGTTTGTGGCCCGTTAATCTGTTGGGCCATTTTCATAGCATCATCAAATACGGCCTATTAACGGCCCGTTATGGTCAACCCATAAAACGTACGATTTCCACTCTAGCCCATTTACGGCCCCTTATACGGCCCGTACAAGGCCCATAGATGATACGGCCCGTAGAAGGCCCATTGATCTGACGGCCCATAGAAGGCCCATGGATCCGACGGCCGATAGAAGGCCCATGGATCCGACAACCCATAGAAGGCCCACGGATCCGACGGCCATATAAGGCCATGGATCGTCCATCCCGTAGATGGCCCATGGATTCTACGGCCTGTGGAGGGCCATGGTCACTACAACGTTTGGGTGAGTTGGCCCCCGTTTGAACGATATAGCATATTCAAAGAATTATCCTACTCTATACTATCACCTATAAAAAACATACACTATACAATAAAGAGACTAAGGCATAGAAACGTAAATAATCTTACACTATACAATAAAGAAATTATAGCTGATTATACCCACTGGGCATTATGGTTCGGCACCAGTGATAATAAAGCATACACAAACAACAAATTACATACACTGGGCAAATACAGCTCCTACATCATGGACGCGCATCAACATAACTTACCATTTGAACTATAATCTCTTCAGAAAATAGGATTGGCCAGATTTAGATAGCACAAATTTCAGTCTGCAAAATCTCTAATTCCTTCGTTGTTACCTTAGTGTCTTGTTTCATTTTTTTGACTCCTGCATCTAATACATGCATGTCTAGTCTCAACTTGTTGATTGTACGTTGAGAATCATTTACACGTTGTCTTGCCACCTCTAGTTGATGCTCGAGAACATCAGCACATTCCAATTCCAATCCATAATCATTCGGTAATGGCCATGCTGCACTGCTCGTAGATCTTTGTGTTGATGTCACTTCATCCTGAAATGTTTCTGTAAGTACACATGACTAGGGAAAAATATAGTTACAACAGTGAAGCGAGCAAGACAGACTATTTTGTACATGGCAAAATAGGACTAACAATAATTTTACACGTCATGAAGCATAAGCAGGTGATATTTTAAAAATTATAAAAAGGTAGTCTGTGTAGCCTGCATACAGAAATCTCTCTTAGCTCACCAAAGGAGCATGATGTTGGGGCCCAATCCAAAACACAGACAAGTTACAAATTTAGACAACACGTTGCATAGAAGTAAGCAAGCAGTTAGCCATTCTGTAACTCAATTAAAGTCTTAGGGAGCATAATGAACAGCAGAGAGTTTCATACAAACATACTACAACAAGCAAAACTATGCAATCATTAGCCTAGTATAAACTAGATTGTGAGCCTCATGCAATAATAGTTGGTTAATAGACTTCAAAGCTTCAGGCACACTTCGGTAGAGTAATTAAATGGTAAGGTTTTTAATTATGTCAACTAATAGTTATACAAGTACCCAATATCAGGCATCATTCTTCGAGCATCTCATTAACTGAGGACAAATAAAGCAATTGAAAAGAGCAAATTAACTATGCCTGAAACAAACAAGGAATTGAACTGTTGAGTTGGATACAGTGACTTACCTTAACAGGTTGAAGAGGCTCAGTGCAACTCCTACTTCTCTTGCAAGGCTCCTTCCTAACATCTTGTACTGGGAAATCCTCAATCTTATCTTCATTGCACCCCCTCTGCAAGGTGACACAAACTAGTTACTCGTCTCCTTGGAAGATAAATATGCATACTTTCCAGTCTGTGAACACAAAAGGATGAGATTATAACAAAATAACACCACATAATGAAACATGCCACATCTCTTGCACTTGCACACAATGAAATGATCATTTACTATGTCTGCACTATGTAAAAACTAGGCATACCTTCGAACTGGATCTCCAGGTACTCTTGGAGAGCCTACTTTAGTGTACAGCCAAACCTTTATGTCACCTATGAGTTTGAAAAGGCCCCACTACAGCAGCCCTTAGTGTTTAAATCGTTGACAAGCTCTGTTAGAGTGTTAGGTCAAGAACAGCAAGTAATCAAAGCAAACAGTCCTAGTATGGCTGGCTGATACAAACAAGCAATTGAACAGATGTGTGAGCAAATCTTACATATCAAGAAAAGAAGCAAAGAAGGAGGCTTAAAGACCACCACTTGACTGACCAGATTTAAGGGGCATTTAAACATCATGTGCAATGTATGAACTAACATAAACATTGCATATTCCAGATTCTATAATGGAATGCACATGTATTAGGTTATGCCATGTATGATGATGCCTAAATGTACACTATAGCAGGCATGAGTGATTCATCATTGCACGCACAATTGAATTGCAAGTTAAGGGCCAGTTCTATTCCGGCTTTTCAGGGCTTATTGTCAAAATAAGCTATAAAAGATGTAAAGAAGTCATTTTTGAGTTATGGGCTTGGGCTTAACTAATTTCTCCTTGGAGGGGGGGGGGGGTGTTTTGGGTAGAACCTCACTAAAAATTGAAGGGAAGGGGGAATAGTGAAATGACTCTGTTGTCTGCCTATATTACATTCAAAATGCAACTGCTGACGCCCGCGTCACACCTCACCCTCAAGTAAAAACAAACACACAAGCATTCATTGCCCTACCCGCTTTCATCTCCTCTCCCCTTTCCCTCTACCTCGACCCCCTGCCTGCAACACTAGGGTTCCTCCAGCGAGCCGTCGCCACTGGTCCCATCTTGCCTGGTCCTTGACGATGCTCTGTCCAGCTAGGCTACATGGCTGGCGGGTAGGGGCAAATCTCCCTGGCTGCTCCTCCCTCTGGCGCCGCCCCTCATTCTCATGGTCTCCAGCAACTGCTCCACTATGGTTCGTCCAACGCACTACTCTGGCAGGCGCTGCACAACTATGGCTGATGCCACACTGCGGCAGAAGGCACCTTATTCCCCCTCCCCACCTCCCAGGCCGTGGCCTTGAGGTTCTGTTGAAGGGATGAGCTCATCCAACAAGGTGAGGATCTCCTCTGATTTTTTGCCAAATTTTCATTCTGATCCACTATACGATGAATTGCTATGACCTGCTTCTGCTGCTGCTATATGATGCATTGCTATGAGCTGCTCCTGCTGCTGCTATATGATGAATTGCTATGAGCTGCTGCTGCTATATGATGAATTGCTATGAGTTGATGTTGCTGCTATATGATGAATTGCTATGAGCTGTCGCTGCTGCTATATGATGAGTTGCTATAACCTGCTCCTGCTGCTGCTGTATGATGAATTGCTATGAGCTGCTCCTACTGATGCTATATGATGAATTGCTATGAGATGCTCCTGCTGCTGCTATATGATGAATTGCTATGAGCTGCTCCTACTGCTGCTATATGATGAATTGCTATGAGCTGCTCCTGCTGCTATATGATGAATTGCTATGAGCTGATGTTGGTCTATTTTCCTATCATATTAATTACTGCACTGGGTTCAATTTGTGATGTTTAAAAGTCAAATTAATTTTCATATGGGCAACAAAATGAAAAAAATATAATGCAATCTAGACTTTTCACTGATCATACCAAAGATAAGTTGAAAATGCAATGGAAAGAAGTGGTTGGCTTATTACATGGAGCTTATATTCACATGTGCTTATTTTCTTAGGATAACTTGTAATAACTGTCCCTAAGAAACTTGGCCAATAGAACTTACATACAAATAACATGTCACGATGATTGCAATGGAGGAGTGACGTACCATAGCACACTGTATAGGCTCACCGCTGCCTCCCTGTTTTTGCGATGTTCCATGAAATTGCCACATACATCTTCTACTTTCTCATTGTGTAACCCTATCTGAAAGTTGACACGGCTAATTTCAGACATCTCTACATGATAATACATTGCATATCCCTTGTGCATATTTAAACCACCAATTAATGATTGTGTGCGTAGCATAAACTAGCCATGACTCTGTGTGCTCGACTAGCAGGCACTCTAAGGGAGCCTAATGTAGTGCACTGGAATTCCTACATGCCACCTACGATTTTGTGTAATGTACTGCCTCTGTTCCTAAATATATGTCTTTGTAGAGATTCCAGTATGGACCACATACAAATGTATATAGATGCATTTTCGAGTGTAGATTCACTCATTTTGCTCTGTATGTAGCAATACAAGAGAGAGAGAGACGCACTTACAAGATCATAGTAATGCCTCAGTCTAGGATCTTGGTTGGCCAAGATGTTAGATCCAGAAGAAACATCATCCTTGCAGTTTTTGCCAGCTGCATAACAGGTAACAGCGACCTGTTAGTATATTTGAAGTACATCAGGCAGGTGATGCTGGATGGGTTTAAAGGTGACAAGTACCTAGGCCGTGGCGGGTGCTTGGCATCTTGCCAGACGGTGGGAATCAGGTTAGAAACGTCAAGGGTGATGATGCTGCACTGGCTGTCGGGGTCCGGTAAGGAGATCTAGTATCGTCGAGTAGGGTGTTTATGGAGCAGCTCCGGTTGGGTGGACTACAGTGTGGTCGAAGCGGATCTGTGGCCGGGGACGAGGGCATAGGTGAAGCTGCTCCGGTGGTTGGCTTAAGGATGGTGTCGACGATGCGGATCTGTGGCTGTGGATGGGGCGTCATAAGCTGCTCCGGTAGGTTGGATGAGGGTGCGAGGAAGTGGATCTGAGGCTGTGGACTTGTGAGTTGGCAAAGCGGCCCCAGTAGGGTTGATAATGGTATAGGCGAAGCTACTCTGGTGGGGTTGACGATGGTGTCGGCGAAGCGGCTCCAGTAGGGTTGAGGAAGGTGTCGGCGAAGAGGATCAGAGGCTGTCGACGGGGGCGTTGGTGGGGCAGCT
>NC_041384.1:634370014-634378008 GCF_002162155.2 Triticum dicoccoides | reverse complement strand
AGATGCGCTGCGGTTGACGAGAGTACCGGTGAAGCAGATCCGGCGCCATGGACAAGGCCGACACTGAATGGGCTGTGGTACAGTGGTGGATGAGCAGTCTACTTGTTTCTATGAGTGCTCCCAATCATAAAAGATTTCAATGATAATATATCTATATGTGAAAACCTCTCTTTCCTTATTACTTCCTATTAATTGCAACAATGACCAAAGCTATGTCTGCCAACTCCCAACAACTTTTAATCATCATACTCTTTCTATGTGAAGCCATTACTCTCAATAAGATCAATATGAACTCTTTGTTTCTTTTTATTCTTTTAATCTTTTATTTTATTTACCCAAGATCATGGCAAAATAATCAAGCCCTTGACTCAACACTAATCTTTATTATATATAGCTCACGGACTCGATTACATAGAGGGATCATAAAGCAAAACTCAAAACTAGATCATGCCATAAACTTTATTTTACTAGATCAAGATACTACTAATAAGATCGAACTAAGAAAAACGGTAAAGATAGGAGTTGTGATTGTGATACGATACCCGGGCACCTCCCCCAAGCTTGGCAGTTGCCAAGGGGAGTGCCCATACCCAGATACTCAATTCTTATTTGTTGGAGGAGACGGTGGTGGTGATGTTGGCTTAGTTGATGGCTTAGTCTTCTCCCTTAATTTGCGCTTAAGGACGACATTTTGATCCCTGAGACCATCAACTTCCCACTCCAGGTTTAATATCTTTTTGCATAGGTCCTGCTTATTTTCCTGCAAGAGACGAAAAGGGATAAACTCGAACTTGGGTTTCTTTACCCTATCAGGGAGACTTGACTTTTTGAACTCCACGTGCATGTCCCCAGGTTGAGGTAATGGTGCTTCGTCTTCATATAAGCTCGTCTCCTCCTTCCCCTTGGGTTCATAGTCCTCTTGTTCCTCCGTGGTCCATCCATTATGTTCCACATCTCCATAGACCCTTGGATTTTCTAAGTAGTCATCCACATAGCTTTCTCCTTCCGAATCCTGGGAAGACATGTTGATCTAATCTGCAACAGGACAGCTCGAAACAAAGACAGGAGATTTTTGCGTAATACGGGAGTCAAAACCTTCGGGAGAATATATAATGAATTTTTACCGACCAAAATACTTAACGTGCAAGAAAACGGAGTCCGGAGGGCACACGAGGTGCTCACGAGGTAGGGGGGCGCGCCCAGGGGGTAGGGCGTGCCCACCACCCTCGTGGGGCCCTCGTGTCCTTCCCGGACTGCTACTTATTTTTCTATTTTTCTAAATATTCCAAAACGGAGTAATATTGCCTTAAAAATTGTTTTGGAGTCGGTTTACTTACCGTACCACATACCTATTCCTTTTCGGAGTCTGAAACATTCCGGAAAGTGTCCCTTATGTATTCCTCCGGGGTTATGGTTTCAATAATATTGGTTTCAACATTTATGGGATTACCTGCGATATAATGTTTAATTCTTTGACCGTTTACCACCTTTGGATTTGTGCCCTCAAAGTTGTTGATTTTTATGGCACCAGAACGATAAACCTATTCGATGACGTAGGGGCCTTCCCATTTAGAGAGAAGTTTTCCTGCAAAAAAATCTTAAACGAGAGTTGTATAGCAATACATAATCACCTACATTAAACTCACACTTTTGTATCCTTTTGTCATGCCATCTTTTAACTTTTTCTTTAAACAACTTGGCATTTTCATAAGCTTGGGTTCTCCATTCATCAAGTGAGCTAATATCAAATAACCTCTTCTCACCGGCAAGTTTAAAATCATAGTTGAGTTCTTTAATAGCCCAGTATGCCTTATGTTCTAGTTCAAGAGGTAAGTGACATGCTTTTCCATAGACCATTTTATACGGGGACATACCCATAGGATTTTTGTATGCAGTTCTATAAGCCCATAATGCATCATCAAGTTTCTTAGACCAATTCTTTCTAGACCTATTAACAGTCTTTTGCAAAATTAATTTGAGCTCTCTATTGCTCAACTCTACTTGACCACTAGACTGTGGGTGATAAGGGGATGCAATTCTATGATTAACATCATATTTAGCAAGCATTTTACGGAAAGCACCATGAATAAAGTGTGAACCACCATCAGTCATTTAATATCTGGGGACCCCAAACCTCGGGAAAATAACTTCTTTAAGCATTTTAATAGAAGTGTTATGATCAGCACTACTAGTTGGAATATCTTCTACCCACTTAGTAACGTAATCAACAACAACTAAAATATGTGTGTATCCATTAGAAGCAGGAAAAGGTCCCATATAATCAAAGCCCCAAACATCAAACAGTTCAATAACAAGTGAATAATTCATAGGCATTTCTTGACGTCTACTAATATTACCAATTCTTTGACATTCATCACAAGACAAGACAAACTTACGGGCATCCTTGAAGAGAGTAGGCCAATAAAAACCAGATTGCAATACCTTATGTGCAGTTCTATCTCCAGCGTGGTGTCCTTCATAAGACTCGGAATGACATATGCGTAGGATCTATTCCTGTTCATGCTCAGGTACACAACGCTTAATAACACCATCTACTCCTTCTTTATAAAGATGTGGGTCATCCCAAAAGTAATGTCTCAAATCATAGAAGATCTTTTTCTTTTGTTGGTATGTGAAGCTAGGTGGTATAAACTTAGCAACAATATAATTAGCATAATCAGCATACGATGGAGTACTACGAGAAGTACTTATAACATTTAATTGCTCATCAAGAAAGTCATCATTAATAGGTAGTGGGTCATCAAGAATATTTTCTAACCTAGACAAGTTGTCTGCAATGGGGTTCTCGGCTCCCTTTTTATCAACAATATGCAAATCAAATTCTTGTAGCAAGAGAACCCATCTAATAAGTCTAGGTTTAGCATCTTTCTTTTCCATAAGATATTTAATAGCAGCATGATCTATTTGAATAGTTACTTTAGAATAAACAATATAAGATCTGAACTTATCACAAGCAAATACAATTGCTAAAAGTTCTTTTTCTATAGTAGCATAATTTCTTTGAGCATTGTCTAGAGTCTTACTAGCATAATGGATAATATTTAATTTCTTATCAACTCTTTGCCCTAGAACAGCACCTACAGCATAATGACTAGCATCACACATAATTTCAAAGGGTAAATTCCAATCAGGTGGTTGAACAACAGGTGCAGAGACTAATGCTTTCTTAAGTATTTCAAATGCTTCTACACAATCATCATCAAAGACAAATGGTATATCTTTTTGTAATAAATTAGTCAGAGGCCGAGAAATTTTTGAGAAGTCCTTAATGAACCTCCTATAAAATCTGGCGTGACCAAGGAAACTTCTTATACCTTTGATGTCCTTGGGACATGGCATCTTTTCAAAAGCATCAACCTTGGCTTTATCAACTTCAATACCTCTTTCAGAAACTTTGTGCCCCAAGACAATACCTTCATTAACCATAAAGTGGCACTTTTCCCAATTCAAGACAAGATTAGTTTCTTCACATCTCTGCAAAACTCGATCAAGATTGCTCAAGCAATCGTCAAAAGAGGAACCATAGCTGTAAAAGTCGTCCATGAAAACCTCACAAATATTTTCACGAAATTCGGAGAATATAGCCATCATGCATCTTTGAAAGGTAGCACGTGCATTACATAAACCAAAAGGCATACGTCTATAAGCAAAAGTACCAAAAGGGCATGTAAAAGTAGTCTTTGATTGATCTTTAGCCGACACAGGTATTTGAGAGAAACCAGAATAACCATCTAGAAAGCAATAGTGTGTATGTTTGCATAATCTTTCTAGCATTTGATCAATAAAAGGTAAGGGGTAATGATCTTTCTTAGTAGCTTTATTTAATTTGCGGAAATCAATTACCATCCTATAACCTGTGATAATCCTTTGTGGAATCAATTCATCTTTATCATTAGGAACAACAGTAATACCTCCCTTCTTAGGGACACAATGGACAGGACTTACCCACTCACTATCAGCAACGGGATAGATTATACCTGCCTCTAGAAGCTTTAGTATTTCTTTTCTTACCACTTCTTTCATTTTAGGATTCAGACGTCGTTGAGGATCACGAACTGGTTTGACATCTGCTTCCAAATTTATTTTATGTTGGCATAGAGTGGGACTAATGCCCTTAAGATCATCAAGAGTATATTCAATAGCAGCACGATGCTTCTTCAGAGTTTTCAATAATCTTTCTTCTTCATGCTCTGAAAGGTTAGCACTAATAATAACAGGATATATCTTCTTTTCATCAAGATAAGCATATTTAAGATTATCAGGCAAAGGTTTAAGCTCGAACACGGGATCATCCTTGGGTGGAGGAGGATCCCCTAAGATTTCAACAGGCAAGTTTTGTTTCAGAATAGGTTCCTGTTTAAAGAATACTTCATCTATTTCCCTTCTTTCATTCATGAACATATCATTTTCATGGTCTAGCAAATAGTGTTCTAAAGGATCACTAGGAGGTACTGCAATAGAAGCAAGACCAATAATTTCATCCTTACTAGGTAATTCTTCCTCACAATGTTGTTTACTAAATTTAGAGAAATTAAACTCATGAACCATATCATCCAAGCCAACAGTAACAACATTCTTTGTGCAATCTATGGTAGCATTGATAGTATTTAAGAAGGGTCTACCAAATATAATGGGACAAAAACTATCTTGTGGAGAACCAAGAACAAGAAAATCAGCAGGATATTTAGTTTTCCCACACAAGACTTCAACATCTCTGACAATTCCCATTGCTAAAATAGTATCTCTATTGGCAAGTTTAATTGTGACATCAATATCTTCTAACTCAGGAGGTGCAATTTCATTCTTAATTTCTTCATATAAAGTATGCGGTATAACACTAGCACTAGCACCCATATCACATAAGCCATGATAACAATGATCCCCTATTTTAACAGAAATAATAGGCACGCCTACCACGGGTCTATGTTTATCTTTAGCACTAGGTTTAGCAATTCTAGCAGTTTCACCTTCAAACTGAATAACATGCCCATCAATATTATTAGACAAGAGATCTTTAACAATAGCAATATTAGGTTCTACTTTAACTTGTTCAGGAGGTGTATAAGTTCTAATATTGCTTTTACGAACAACAGTTGAAGCTTTAGCATGATCCTTTATTCTAACAGGGAAAGGTGGTTTCTCAATATAAGAAGTAGGAACAATAGGATCATTATAAGTGACATTCTTTTCTTCAACTTTAATAGGTGCAGCTACTTTTACTTCTATGGGATGATGATATTTAAACCACTTCTCCTTAGGGAGATCAACATAAGTAGCAAAAGATTCACAGAAAGAAGCTACTATCTCAGAGTCAAGTCCATATTTAGTGCTAAACTTACGGAAAATATCGGTATCCATGAAAGATTTAACACAATCAAACTTAGGTCTCATACCGGACTCCTTACCTTCGTCGAGGTCCCAATCTTCAGAGTTGCGTTTAATTCTATTCAATAAATTCCATCTGAATTCAATAGTCTTCATCATAAAAGAGCCAGCACAAGAAGTATCGAGCATGTTGCGATTGTTTTAGAAAGCCGAGCATAAAAACTTTGCATAATTATTTCTCTCGGGAGCTCATGATTGGGGCATGATATAACATTGATTTAAGTCTCCCCAAGCTTGAGCGATGCTTTCTCCTTCGCGAGGCTAGAAATTATATATGTAATTGTGATCACGATGAACAAGATGCACAGGGTAATACTTTTGATGAAATTCCAACTTCAATCTTTTATAGTCCCGGAATCTCATATCATCACATAGCTTATACCATATAAATGCGTCTCCCTTCAAAGATAAAGGGAAGACCTTCTTCTTAGCAACATCATCGGGTATACCTGCAAGCTTAAATAATCCACAAACTTCATCCACGTATATTAAGTGCTCATCGGGATGCTTTGTTCCATCTCCTGTAAAAGGGTTAGCTAGCAGTTTTTCCATCATAGCCGCAGGAAATTCAAAAGGAGTTTCATTTTCAATAGGTTCAGTTGGTTGAGGAGCAACTCTTTGCTCTACTGGACGGAGTGAAGATACCCCAAACAATCCCCTCAGAGAATTACCTTCCATAGTAATAAGTGACAATAAATTTCAGCACACTATATAAATTTTTCCTTACCAAATTCCACCTACCAAAGGCGCTACACTCCCCGGCAACGGCGCCAGAAAAGAGTCTTGATGACCCACAAGTATAGGGGATCTATCGTAGTCCTTTCGATAAGTAAGAGTGTCGAACCCAACGACGAGCAGAAGGAAATGATAAGCGGTTTTCAGCAAGGTATTCTCTGCAAGTACTGAAATAAGTGGTAACAGATAGTTTTGTGATATGATAATTTGTAACGAGCAACAAGTAACAAAAGTAAATGAAGTGCAGAAAGGTGGCCCAATCCTTTTGTAGCAAAGGACAAGCCAGAACAAACTCTTATAATAGGAAAAGCGCTCCCGAGGACACAGGGGAATATCGTCAAGCTAGTTTTCATCACGTTCATATGATTCGCGTTCGATACTTCGATAATTTGATATGTGGGTGGACCGGTGCTTGGGTACTGTTCTTACTTGAACAAGCATCCCACTTATGATTAACCTCTATTGCAAGCATCCGCAACTACAACAAAAGTATTAAGGTAAACCTAACCGTAGCATGAAACATATGGATCCAAATCAGCCCCTTACGAAGGAATGCATAAACTAGGGTTTAAACTTCTGTCACTCTAGCAACCCATCATCTACTTATTACTTCCCAATGCCTTCCTCTAGGCCCAAATAATGGTGAAGTGTTATGTAGTCGACATTCACATAACACCACTAGAGGCTAGACACATACATCTTATCAAAATATCAAACGAATACCAAATTCACATGACTACTCATAGCAAGACTTCTCCCTTGTCCTCAGGAATGAACGTAATTACTCACAAAGCATATTCATGTTCATAATAAGAGGGGTAATAATATGCATATAGGATCTGAACATATGATCTTCCACCAATTAAACCAACTAGCATCAACTACAAGGAGTAATCAACACTACTAGCAACCTACTAGCACCAATCCCGGACTTTGAGACAAGAATTGGATACAAGAGATGAACTAGGGTTTGGAGATGAGATGGTGCTGGTGAAGATGTTGATGGAGATTGCCCTCTCCCGATGAGAGGAGCGTTGGTGATGACGATGGTGATGATTTCCCCCTCCGGGAAGGAAGTATCCCCGGCAGAACAGCTCTGCCGGAGCTCTAGATTGGATCCGCCAAGGTTCCGCCTCGTGGCGGCGGAGTCTCGTCCCGAAAAGTTCCTTCTTCTTTTTTTCTCATCGAAAGACCTCATATAGGAGAAGATGGCATCGGAGAGCCACCAGGGGGCCCACGAGATAGGGGGGCGCGCCCTAGGGGGGGGGGGGCGCCGCCCACCCTCGTGAGCAGGGTGTGGGCCCCCTGGCCTTCATCTTTGGCATGGATTTTTCTTTATTTCTTTTAAGACATTCCGTGGAGTTTCAAGACTTTTGGAGTTGCGCAGAATAGGTCTCTAATATTTGCTCCTTTTCTAGACCAGAATTCCAGCTGCCGGCATTCTCCCTCTTTATGTAAACCTTGTAAAATAAGAGAGAATAGCCATAAGTATTGTGACATAAAGTGAAATAACATTCCATAATGCAATAAATATCGATATAAAAGCATGATGCAAAATGGACGTATCACTGACGCCCTCGGCAAGGGTCTTGCCGGGGGCCCGGCAAGGGTCTTGCCGTGGCGTTGCTGTCATCCCCGACAAGGGTCTTGCCGAGGGTCTTGTGGATTTCCTCGGCCAGGATCCTGCCGAGGGTTGCCGTCTTCTGGTCCTCATTTCAACTCATATGTTTATGAGCTCGACGAAGATTTGCATGGCACCACAGAGGCGCCTCCCGAACCTTGGTTCCGACGCAGTTGGTTAGGTTGGAGCCGGTGGGCTCATGGGTGGCTCACTCCGCTGGCATTGGGCAAGT
>NC_041384.1:634369043-634369743 GCF_002162155.2 Triticum dicoccoides | reverse complement strand
AGGGAGTCCACCTCGCCCTCTTGCCCTCCTGCGCTTCTGGTCTTGGCGTTGCCTTGGTTGCCTCGTGCTTCAGTTTCTCTCCGGCTTCCCTCCTCTGCCCTGCTAAGTGTGGCCATGCCGCATGGTTCTGACTGCCCGTGCATAAGTAAAGGGGTCAAAAGGAGAGCCCCTAATTTTGTACACCGACAGGATCCCCTGGGCCTGGGCCATACATAAGCACGACGCGTTGTTGGGCTAGGCCCAGAACGGTGGGCGGGCAGGTGGGCGGATTTTACTGTAGTAGTTTCTCGTCCGCTGCGCTTCCCCACGACCCGTGTTGAAGGCGCGACATGGAGGGTCGTGCGTGACGTGGGGGTCATGCATGGGGAGGTTTCCACATGCATGCGTCACATCGTGGTAAAGAGGCAGCCCATGCCTTCCCCGTAAAAAAGGAAACGGCCGCGGGCACGCTACTCATTTACCCCCTGTGTCTTCTCCAATCTCAGAGCTGCCGTTCCTTCCTTCTTCCACAAGCCCCTGCTCACCACTGCTGCACTTTTTCTACCCTTTCCCTTCCACCGCTCGCAGCCGCCATGGCACCCAAGACTGGCAAGGGCAAGGGAGTGGCCAAGAACGCCGGAGGGGCGGAGCCACTGGAGAAGGAGTTGGCGGCGCGGTAGACGGAGCTCGCCTACTTTCCCTCGACGGTCGACGCAGCCCA
>NC_041384.1:634363385-634368302 GCF_002162155.2 Triticum dicoccoides | reverse complement strand
GTGTTGGATTGAAGAGGAGGATCCATAAGAGTTCTGTCGAGTTCGCCACGCGCCGCCGGTTCGCGGCAACGATTGGAGCAGCGTCGACGCTGATGACGCGAAGCTCACAGTCGCCACCACCAGGATTCTTCGCCTCACCGAGGCCGGGCTCACCCTTCAGATGATCGGGGCGGATTTCATCCGTCGCCGAATCACTCCGCTGCATAACAAGGGGAGGCCGGCCTGGCTCTTCACGAATGCGGTGGACATCATGCGACTCGACCCGGCCTCGACCACAACTTCACCGTGTTTGCGCATGCTCACTTCTGCCAGCGGCTCTTCCAGCTCGATGTGGATCGCGACGGCAGGGCCGAGAGGTCCGGCAAGGCTGCGAGGGCCCGCAAAGTCATCAAGGGGCCCTTGTTTGGGTTGCTGGCGGAGGTGGTCCCGCTGAGCAACAACTCGCGCCAGACCGACATCATCGCCATGATGCCAGACTGCAACGCGCATGGCCCTGTCCGAAACTGGGTCGCGCTGCCAGAGGAGCAGGTGCAGGAGTTTTTTAACACCCTGGAGGAGAAGTACATCCGCGAGGAGCCGCGGCTCATCCAGGATACCACCCAGGCGGAGCTGGACTATATCGCCGCCAGGGCGGCGGAGGCGGAGCTTGCCAGGGAAGCCGGCAGCACCGGCGGCGTGGAGGACAAAGCCGCGGCAGCCGCAGAAGAGAAGGAGCTCACCCAGTGGGAAGAGTCTACTGGGGAGGCCAGCAGCGCCGGCACCGGGGCTCCTCTTATTAGAGACGACGACGACAAGCCGTCCGAGGAGGAGGCTGAAGCTGTCGACCCCCAGCCACGGGGAAACGGCGAGTCCTGCAACGGGCCACCTCCGGTGAGCCGGTTCGGCCCGGCAGGGCCATGCCACCCCGGCAAACCCAGGAGACGTCCGTGCGCCAAGCGAGGGCCACGGTAGCGAAGAAGTTGGTGAAGGCCGCAGTGGCGAAGAAGAAAGTATCTGCTTCTTCTTCGTCTAAGCGTTCCCCAACTCCACCTGCTTCCCCTCCTCCACCCGCTTCCCCTCCTGCCGCAGGCGACGACACGGAGGTCATCTTTGACCTCACGTCTCTGAGCCCGAGGAGGAAGAGGAAGGCAACAGAGGAGGAGGTGGAGGACGAGTAAGTGTCGTTTCCTTTCGTCATCTCTGGCTCCACTGAATGTGCTTCTTATCTTGGCTTGTTTTCTTCTTGGCAGGGATATGGAGACACTGGCCCAGAGGGTGAAGAGGGCCAGGTCTTCGGCAGGCGGCTAGCCCCCGGCGGGCACCTCCAAGGAGCCACTGGTGGTGGTGAGTAGCCTGCACAGCAGCCCCCGGAGCAGCCCCCAGCATAAGTTCGCCACTCTCCCCTTGTTGACTTGTGCTAAGGGCATGATCTTTGGTGCTGACCTTGCCGTGACCGCAGGAGGAGGACAGCAACAGGAGGAGCCACTGAGGGCTATCCCCAACACGCCGCCTCCGTCAACCACGCCGCCCCGAGGGGCGTCCCCGGCAAGGGTGCCAAGCATCGAGCCCATTCACACGGAGGAGGAGGAGGCAAACTTGGGCACCGGTGGCCGCACCTCGACGCCTGATGTTGGCAGAGAGGGGGCCTCATCTTCCCAGCCTAGCATGGGTAAGCCATTCGCCTCCCATCCCTTTTATTTTTCTTGAATCTTGGTCTTGACTTCACTTCACCACCTTTCCGATATCCAGATCCTTTCCTGGCGGACCGGGAGGACCTGGACACTGTCATCGAGGATGTCACCAAAGGGCGCTGCGGCGGAGGCCGAGAAGATCGCCTCCGAGGAGGCTGCCGAGGGCACTGCCGAGGACGCCGCCAAGGGGCCTGCTAGGGAGCCCGGCAAGGCTACTGCTGAGGAGGCCGGCAAGGGGCCTCCCGGGGAGGCCGGCGAGCCCATTGCCGAGGAGGAGGTGGCTGATGACCAACCTTCCTCCTCCACTGCCTCTGGCTCTGGTAGGTACCTAAGGGTGAGCGACGACCTTTTCGTCCACCTCCCAGGGGCATCAAGCTCCAGGGCACCCATCGAGGGAGAGGTGTTCGACGAGGAGGTGCTCGCCGCCGCCGGGCTCGAGGTCTTCGACGAGCCAAGCACCGGTGGTGAGGGTTATCAGGAGGAGCGGCTTCTCCAGGTTATGGGTGCCAACTTTCGGAAGTTGCAAGTGCTCTACCGCGCTCGCCTGTACAAGGCCAAGTCCAGGGCGGCAATGGTGGACAAGGTGAGGCGGACCTCAAGGTACGCGTCGCCGAGACATAGACTTGGTTCCGCCAAGCTTGTGAGGAGCTGAAGGCCACCCAAGGCGAGCTGGCCAAGCGCGAGGTGGAGCTCACCATGAAGGAGGCCAACATTGAGAAGGCCTAGGAGACGGCGGAGAACTTGGCCGCCGCAGCCGAGCTGCTCGAGCCCAGCACCAGGCCGCACTGAACTCCCAGGAGGAGGACCTTGCCGCACGTGAGGAGAAGCTTGCCGCAATGCTCCGCGGCAAGGAGGAAGAGGTGGAGAAGCTTGTCGTGCAGCAGACCCAAGAGCTGGAGCAGAGGCACAAGGAGGCACTCGATGCCCAGGCTCTGGTTCACGCCGACAAGGTGAAGGAGCTAGAGGTGGATCGGGACAAGCTGAAGGATCAGGTCCTGAAGTTGTCCAAGGAGAAGGACATGCTCAACGGTGCCCTGGTTGAGGCGCAGGGCACACTCCTCGACAAGGCCGGGCAGCTCTCCGAAGCCAACAACTCCATCAAAGACCTTAGGCAGAAGCTAGAGTGTCTCGAGGGGATGCTGTTGGAGGGCAAGGCCCGGGAGGAGGTCCTGGCCAAGGATCTGGAGACCGAGAAGCAACCGCGGAAGAATGAAGCCGACAACCACAAGGATTTTGTGGAAGGCAAGAACCGATGGAATGGGCGTCTCGAAGGCGTCGCCAGCAGGATTACCACGCAGCTGGCTACCATGGGGATGCCAAATGTGAGGTATACCCCGGAGCACAACGCGAGCCCAATGCCAAGCTGACCATCTTCTTCGAGGGCGTCCTCGGGGCCCTGGAGCAGCTCCACTCCAACCGGGCGGCCTCCCTGGCCAAGGAGTCCCGGAGGCTTTGCCGGGGTGCCATGACCAAGGCTGTCACTAAGATGGCGCACTGGAACCCCAACCTCGACTTCGACGCCGCGCTGGACAGCTTGCCGGCGGGTGTGGACCTCGTGGCGCTCAAGGAGCGTATCAAGCCCATCATCAGCCGCATCGGTGAAATCGAGAGGATAGAGGGACAACGCCGAGATTAGGCACCCCGTCTCCAACTGCCGCTGCAGGTTCATGACCAAGACAATTTTTATCTTTAGTTAGAACCGCAGCAACAATTGATGTAATATAACTCTGCAGCACTTTGGGTACGGTGCATGTTATCTTCCTGTTCGATCTTCCCTTTGTATGTTTACCCTACGTTAAATAGGTAGGCTTGCCGGCGCGTAAACCCAGGGCGGCATCTTGAGGATGGATCCCCAATGGCCTGCCGGGTGTGCTTGCTGCCGAGCGAACCGCCTTACTGCTCTCAACACGGCCGCTCGAACTGTCGAGCTTGACTCGAGTCAGAATCGAGAGCGTTGCCAATTGCGGAAGGCTACCCTGCCACTCTCGACATGGCTGCTTGAGCTATTGAGCGGACTCGAAATAGAACATGGGCGTTGCCAATTGTGGAAGGGCCCCTTTGCGTGCAGGCTTTCATACATAGGGTAGGATCTTCGAGGAAAATAACCTCATACATAAAAAGGAAATTGCTTAAGGTTTCGTATGACTTAGCTTTCCTATCGCCGCACCGGTGTCCTTCGCGCTTGCAGGCGGCGTCGTTCTCTTGGTCATCTTCTTCTCTAGAAGCCGTGGCCACGAGAAACTGCTAAGCCGGCCGCTAAACCAGATTCTCACAACCGCAGCCCCCTACCTGGCGCGCCAAAGATGTCGGTGAGAACGACACCTATGGGATAACCGGGATCCCTTCTATGATCGGCAGGGGCGGGGTCGTGAGAAGAGTAGGTTTAGGAGCTAGCACACGGGTCGTTTACCCAGGTTCGGGCCGCAAGAATGCGCAAAACCCTAGTCCTGCTTTGGTGGATGTATTGAGTGTTCTTGAGCTTTCTGAACTAGCTACGGTGGCTGCGTCATTCCAAAAATCCGAATCCCCCTCTTGGTCGCCTCGGGCCTCCTTTTATAGAAAAAAGGGGCTGCCACAGTGGCACACAGGAGGTGGAAAGGTCTACAGTGCGCGAGTTTATCGCACGACATTATGGGACAATGCACATTAAATGCGCTACGTAGGTGTCCATTAGCTTTATCGGGGACGGGAACGAGGCCCGCCCGTCCGTCGCCGCTCCGCCTCGCTTCGACACACGCCCAGGCTAGCGATGCATGCATCGCCATGTAGGTAGGCAGGCAGTTGAGGTGGCGTGGTGGTAGGGCCTTCATGAAGATCTGCATGCTGCCACGTAGGTGCTTGCTGATTTGGCCTGGAAGCTGCATGTTGCCACGCAAGTGCCTGCCCAGCTGGTTGGGCTGGCAGCTGCATGTGAACAGCGACGGAGTCTTGGCTAGTGGCGGAGTCTTGGCTGGTGCGGGCCTGGCAGTGGCCCTGCTGACGCCCTCGGCAAGGGTCTTGCCGTGGCGTTTCTGTCATCCCCGGCAAGGGTCTTGCCGGGGGTCTTGTGGATATCCTCGGCCAGGATCCTGCCGAGGGTTGACGTCTTCTAGTCCCCATCTGAACTCATATGTTTATGAGCTTGACGAAGATTTGCATGCCACCACAGAGGTGCCTCCCGAGCCTTGGTTCCAACGCAGTTGGTTAGGTTGGAGCTGGTGGGCTCAAGGGTGGCTCACTCCGCTGGCATCGGGCAAGTTGCCTCAGC
>NC_041384.1:634356021-634363063 GCF_002162155.2 Triticum dicoccoides | reverse complement strand
TGCCGAGGGAGTCCACCTCGCCCTCTTGCCCTCATGCGCTTCTGGTCTTGGCGTTGCCTTGGTTGCCTCGTGCTTCGGCTTCTCTCCGGCTTCCCTCCTCTGCCCTGCTAAGTGTGGCCGCGACGCGTGGCTCTGACTGCCCGTGCACAAGTAAAGGGGTCAAAAGGAGAGCCCCTACTTTTGCACACCGACAATTCCGCCGACCCACTGCCACTAATGTCTTAAAGTATAATAATGTCTCTCACACATATGCCTAAGGTTAACTCGAGTTCCGTTACCATATGAATACATACAATGGGATTCTAGCAAAGCACCTTTTGTTTTGAGATTTCTCTCTCTCTCTCTCTCTCTCACACACACACGCTTGCATTTGCATGCACACCGTTTTGTTTATCTTCATGATGCTTTAAGTATGCCACACACAAATGCTATCTACCTATCCCTTAATATAGCTAGATATGTGTCACACAAACTCCTTCTCCCTACTAGCAAGATGCCCATGCGTTGCATGGAACATCAAGATGCATTTGTATGAGTAGTTTATCCTTCCTATCCGTTGGATATAAATCGGATGGCCTATATTGCAGGATGGCAGGAACACCATCGTCACCAACTTTGTTTTTATAAGAGTAGAGATATGTAATTTTCACTGCCCTCGCCCCCCCGACACACACTCACACCCACACAACCACACACACACACACTTCCCAACACCGAAGGAGTAGGGTGACACCTCGATCTTGATACTAATCTATCGACTGGCTTCTCTCTCAAACACACACACACGCACACACACTACCCAACACCGAAGGAGTAGGGTGTCACCTCGATCTTGATAGTAATCTATCTACTCCTCTTTCAAACACACACACACACACACTCGCTAGTTGTGCCTCTGTGCCTACCGCGCACACTCTCGATACGTCTTTCTCTCCCTCCCCCTCCGCCCCCACCCCAACAATGACAGCAGAAGGGTGACAACTTGATCTGATCGTAATCTATCAATTGGTTTCTCTCTCGAACATTGTGTCTCTGTGCCTCGCTCAGTACCCCCCTCGATATGTAGACTTCTCGCGCGCGCACAGCTGTAGTGACGATGATGCTGAACCCAGTGTGCTTCATTTTTACCGGCCTCATGTGATAGTTTTCACCTTGTTTTTTGTTAATTAACAAGGCAACCTTTTCGTTGTTACTACTAGTGAATCTGAAATCATTCGGGGCAGACATAAAATATATCACTTCAACCCAATTATCGCAGTAACTATTTTAAAAGAAACTAGCTAGATGCCCGTGCGTTGCACGGAACATCAAGATGCATTTGTATGAGTAGTTTATCTTGTGAGAGAAAAGGATGAATGAGGGAAGGCCGTATTTGCAAACATGGAGAGGGGTGTGGGTATATTTTTGCAAAATTGCCATAGTTTCCTTCCTATCCGTTAGATATAAATCCGACAGCCTATATTGCAGGCTGGCACGCACACCATCATCACCAACTCTATTTCTACTCCCTCCATTCCTAAATATTTGTCTTTTTAGAGATTTCAACAAGTGACTACATATGGAGCAAAATGAGTGAATCTACACTCTAAAATATGTCTACATACACATCCGTATGTGGTAGTCCATTTGAAATCTGAAAAAGACAAATACTCCCTCCGTTCCTTAATATAAGACCTTTTAGAGATTCTACTATAAACTACATACGGATGTATATAGACATACTTTAGAGTGTAGATTCACTCATTTTGCTCCGTATATAGTCTATAGTGGAATCCCTAAAAGGTCTTATATTTCAGAACGGAGGGAGTATTTAGGAACGGATGGAGTATTTAAGAGTAGACATGGAGATATATCTCCAGCATGGTCTACAACAAAAATGTGTTGGACTGGTTAGCGCCGGATGCTCGCAACACGATGACATGAGTTCAAATTCTGTCTTTAACTTTATATTTTTATATTTTATATTACTTATTTAATATATACTTCTTTCTCTACTGTACTGACAGTGGAACCCACAGAGTACTTAGAATACAAGATTACAGATGGACTTGTTTCTTTTTAACTTTTTGTACGAAGCTGTAGCCACCCAGCAAGTCACGCGTACACTCTACATGCAAGTAACTTTTTATAGAGGGACAATCATACACGCAATTAACTCAAATGGATTGGATGTCACTCTATTATTTCTAGCATAAGAGCATCTCCAACGGCAGACGGCAAATTTCCTCCCGCTTCCTTCCGCGGATGACGACATCAAACGCCAGCGGCATACATTTTCACAACTCTAACCAACCAGATGGAATTCGTGCAAGCACAGACTGATTTCATATAAGCATGAAGTATTTTGTATAAAAAAGCTGGATCTTCATATAAACATGATGGATTTCATTACATTTACATGAACTAAGCGGTGCCAATCCGGCTCTCTTGGTATAATTAATACTCCCTCCGTCCAGAAATACTTGTCCTAAAATGGATGTATCTAGACTTATTTTACTTATAGATACATACAATTTATTCATTCTTAGAACAAATATTTCCCGCCAGCTGGAGAGGGAGTACATAATCTAAATGGCCGCCCACGGATCCCTTTGTCTTCCTCATGTCCGGCGGACACTTGCGGGGTCGACGAAGGTCCTCAGAAGAGATGAAGCAGCAAAGAAACCACCTGAATGCACAGTTGTCGCCTCGGCGGTGGCCTTCATGGGACCCAAGTGGCGGCGGCCTCCCGTGTTCTACTTCTTCTCGATGATGGCGGCGGACACGGAGAAGCTGGCCACTGACTCGTCGCTCTCCACGCACCTGGCTTCTGTCTCTGCCTGCATGGCACTGCTGCAGGCATGGGAGGCGCGCCCACAGACACTGGTGGCGCGCTACGACGCGGCAGCAACGACGCCCATACCGGTGTGCTCGCCGCCGTGCCGGCATGGAGCAAATCGCCACTCCTCATCGAGCTGGACTAGAGCGGCGAGTTGCTGAACCACGCGCCTGCTTGGGGCGGCAACTGGCTCTATCGGGCCAAGCGAGGTTGGTGAAGCACCAAGCGGCCTCGCCCGTATCCGGAGGGCTCGTCGGGCCACCCAGCCGGGTAATATGCCGGAGAATCGCTCCTCGGAAGCCATCGAAAGAGTGGAGAAAATGGTGAAGGAGGAGATGGGGGAGCGGCGGAGGGGTGCTATTCTTGCCTGCTATCTGTCTGGCCTTGTGTAAATAGAGGGCGCACGGTAGGAGCTTGGTCGGTGCTTGGCCTCGTCTAAAATGAGGGCGGACGGGAGGAGCTCGACCAGTGTTGCGTTTAATTCCGGCCTGCTCATGAACGGATGTGTGGTCGGAGTAGGTTTCTCGGTTTGCATGCGGGTTTAATGGAGGCGAGGAGGCGTGTTCAGCTCGGCGTGCAGCGAGCGGCGTAGTACTATTCGATTTGACAGCGGGCGGCACAGTTCCCAATACAGATTTAATGCAGACGAGGGAGGGAGTAGCGGTTTCCGAAATGTTGAATGGCCAATGCATCCTCCTTCAATTAATGCATGAGGGAAGTAATGGGAGGAGGACCGGGAAAAGAGGCCGCACGATGTGAATGCAACGTGGTTTGCCCTCATATAAAGGCGCCCCTCCATTCCAATGCATCTACCACATCGTACGCACCTAAGCATTTGCCTAAGCCCCTACACTACGCGCAAAAGTCCTCGCACCAGACTCATGGCGGCGATGCATGCGAGCAGCCAGTGGCTGTGCCAGATGGTCCACGACGCCGGCCTGCGGCATGGCGCCGAGGATCGTCTCCAGACGGTGTTGGTGACCGGCTGGTGGATGGCCGCCATCGACGCCAACTATGACTCTCAGTTGGACGAGATGATCGTTGCCACCACCAACAAGTTCACCGTCCTCAAGAAGCTCGCGGACGACATCACCGTACTCCTCCAGCCCGCGCGCCCGGGCTCCTCATTGCCTGCCACCCTAATCGGCCTCCATGGCCGGAACCTCTTTCAAGCACTGGTGGCCCTGTGACTGCCCGCCGACGCCACGAAGAATGTCCACCTGGAGGTCGCGCTCGCCGCGAGGCGCCTCGCCCTGCAAGAATTCGTCGACCTACACATCCACATGTATGAGCAAATCGTGTATATAGGTATCTACTGGGCCAGTGAGGACGCTACGATGTTGGCCTTCCTCAACCGGTTGGAAGCCTTGGATGCCTTTGCTGAGAAGCACCTCAACCTTGCCACAAAAGCCGCCGCTCCTTAGCCGCAGGTCGGTGCCCCAGCGCACTAAGTTGAGGAGGAGGAGGTCGTACGTTGATGGATGCATCTTTCTTCTTGCCTTCTGTAACCACCATTGTGATCGCATCATCATCGTGGCCTTAATTCTTATTGTGTTGTTGCATTCTCATTCCAGTCAATACCGACATGTACGATCCCTTTGCTTAATTATATGCATCACCGTAACTAGTACTCCATCCGTCCATTTATAAGTTGTGCTTACCTTTTCCAATCGTTATTTCTATCTATCGATCGTGCCAAGGAGCTGAACCAAAATGTTACAATTTATACATGTTTCACTACTCCTACTCCTATAAAATACTTAGTTGTTGATGGTGGTGTGTCTGCCATCTGTCGTTTCTGACCATTAGATCTGCATCTAACGGCTGTGAGGTAAGTTGTGGCATTTTTGCAACAATAGCCCACTTCTTTGCTCGAATTTGCAGAAAACCCCTTATTATCTTGAAATCAACCACATCCCTCCCTCACCTCATCAAAACAGCCTAAGAAATATATTTTGAGTGAAAAGTACTCCCTCCGTTCCCAAATATTTGTCTTTCTAGAGATTTCAATAAGTGACTACATACGGAGCAAAATGAGTGAATCTACACTTCAAAATATGTCTATATAATCCGTATGTGATAGTCCATTTGAAATCTCTAAAAAGACAACTATTTAGGAACGGAGGGAGTAATATATTAGGAGTATAACAAAACAAGAGTGATTTCTTTCAAGTTTGTGAACAAGTACTACTATTCTACTACTGTTCCGTCGCAACGCACGGGCACATTGCTAGTAAAAGGAAAAGGCCTGCCGTGTTCGCGTCGCACTCCCCCCACACACGCCAGGGAATCGGGGGTACTCCATGTCCCGTCCGGCACGACACATAGCTTAGGTAAGGCGCGTTGCCTAGCATTTTCACTTTCATGTGGGACCGCCGTTGAGCAAACCGACTATTGACAAACCGCACCCCGCCCGCCACCGGGTTGGAAAACAGAAACGTGGGGAAGATCGAGCTGTAGCACGGAAGCCAAGAAATTTGGTGTCAGATGGGGCTCGTTGATAGAGTAGGAGCATTCCGTACTACTCTACTCCTACTAGTACCAAGTTTGTACTATACAACTAGTACTACCACTATACAACTAGTAGGTACGTGGACGGCACAACATCATAGGAACAAAAAATGGGAAGATCTTGTGTTGGGTGATTTATCTTTTTTTAGTCAACGTAGTATGAATAATATGATGTGGGGGCACCCATGAAGCTTATGTGGCTTGGTTGCATGGCTACGAAAGGTTGGAGAAAAATAAATAGATAATGTGTTTAGAGTCCACTCCACTAAATAGATATACTTTGGATCCATTGCAATGGGCCGACACATCTATATCTATACTCCCTATATAGTGTGTGAATAACTTTGAAAGTTGGTCGTTGGATGAAGCCAATCTGACGGTACAAAGATGGCAAATCCGAGCACTACTCGCCGTTGGATATCATCTACATTCCACCAGATTCTGCCACATGTAGAATCTAGAAGACTCCATGGCTGAACTTCATTCATGACTAACTTTGCCACAACTAAGCTTAGTCAAAGTGTGTCTGCCACAAAAAATGTGGCTAACAAAATGGCCACCACAAGTGTGGCAAGATTTTGCAAGAAGTTGAGTCTATGACATGTGGACCATGTAGCTCGAAAAGTGTGGCAAGCCACAAGTGTAGCAATGAACCAAACACATGTCTGGTGTGTTTGGTGGGGTGTATAAAGGGTGCATGATCCCAAGAGTTCCCTTCTCGACCCACTTTTGGGTGTTTGGTAGAGTGTATGGAGGGTGCATGAATCCACACTAGGTTAGCACAAATACACTAGAAGCATGTATGAAGAGAGCATACATGAAGAGGGGTGTTGAGTTGAGCATGCATGAAGAGGGCACAACTATGCTGAGATGAGAACACAACCAAACAAACTTGTGGCACGCCTAAGCTTAGGCGTGGCAACCTTAGGCTGCAAACAAAACATCTATACCCCTATATAGTGTGTGAATAACTTTGAAATTTGGTTGTTGGATGAAGCCAATCCGACGGTACAAAGATGGCAAATCCAAGCACTACTGGCCATTGGATATCATCTACATTCCACCAGATTTTGCCACATGTAGAATCTAGAAGACTCCACCTGTAGAAGCATAATGCACAAACCACCAGAATCTCATGCGTGCAATGCACGTGTACCTTACTAGTAGTTGGGAGTAGTAGTAAGAAACAATTCCGGGTTTGGAACGAGCTCGTACTACAGGAGCACCACAAGGCCTGCCGCAGGAGTTACATTTCCCTCTCGGGGCCCACGGGACTGAACTTCAGAGGCTTAGTGCCCGTCCTATGAGTCAATGACATGCGGACCTTAAATACGGCTGGCCCACATGTCATTTTCATTGTGGTGGTGTGGTTCGCGACTCACTCGTTCGAGATAAACCGGCCAGTGGTGGCGTGGCCGTGGCGAGGGCGCCACAACTGGGCGTCGGGGCGTTACGAGGCATAGATGGCCACACCGGCGGGTACTACATGTAGTACAGAAGTACTCCAGCTGAGGATTGATGCCCGGGACGAAATGTGTCACAGCCACTGGATGAAAATTTGATGGTGCGGGAGTATGGATCAGAGCACAACAGCGGAGTAGGCAAACCACGTCCAATTGGATGTGGCTGTGGTAGAATGTTGATGGTCGCCGCAATTCAGCTGGCCCACATGTCATGCACACAAAGGCAGAGGAGCGGTGGGGCCGAGAGGGA
>NC_041384.1:634314531-634355427 GCF_002162155.2 Triticum dicoccoides | reverse complement strand
ACGTGAACAATCCTACCATTCTTTCACTGACATGTGGGACCCCCAAGTGTGGGTCCCACCTGTCAGCAAAGGAAAGGCAGGGTAAGGCAGTGATAGCCACGTCAGAGGATCCATGTCCACATCGGGGGTCGTCATGCTTACAGGTAGGGTTGGAGCAGCGTCGTGGGAATCGCGTGTGGGTGTGGTAGTTGTACAAACAAGAAACGTGATGGTCGCCGTGGTTCAACTTCCATGGAAAAGACGTCATGTCTGCTCTCACATGTATATCAAAACTAGAGTGTTTATATTGCAAGCACGTGAACAAGTATTATTCTACTACTTTGGATCCATTGCAACGCACGGGCCAGCACATTGGTAGTAGTAGTGTCTATCTCTATCTCTAGAGGCCTTTACTCATTCATCCTTTTCTCTCACAAGATAAGCTACTCATACAAATGCATCTTGATGTTTCATGGAATGCACGGGGATGTTTCCTTGGGGGTCTCTCCAACGCGGCGTGGTCGTAGTTGCAAGTTGACTCCCCTTGAGATGCCGACGTTGAGGGGCACTCAGATTTCCTCCGATGAGAAGATAAGATGAGTTCGATAACGTAGTAAATGCATTCTAAAGACTAATTCTGTGTCCATTTCCTAATTCTCCCCTGCCCACTGTTTCACAGGTTAGGCTCAGTGCGAGTGGAGATTGGCTTGCATATGTACGGGAGGGTACCAACATATATTTGCACAACATTTACAACGGTGACACCATTCTTGTAGAACCTTTTTCCAACATTGGGATCAGCCATGCAATGGCCCACCGCATGAATTGGTACGATGGAACCATGGTGAGATTGAATAAGATAGCATGAACCTTGCACATGGCGGTCAAAGGTGGACCATGCTATCTGCGGCCGATTTGTTGCCGTACGAGTACGAAGACGTTGTGCTCCTTTCTAACTGCATCTTCACGGTGACAAACCAGGGGACTTGTTTCGTATGGGACACGTCCTATGATATACTCCCTCTCTCCCAGTTTATTTTTTTGAATCTTTTGTTTTATAAGTTTCAAATTCAAATTTAGAGCTCCCCATCACATGTTGAGATTACAATGTCCATTAAATCATTGCATGCATGTATAGTAAAGAAACACATCTCAAGTTTGGCACGAGTTCGTGCAGCGGTAGCACCAGCCTGGCGCAGGAGTTACATTTCCCTCTCAGTGCCCTCGGGGCTGAGCTTCAGCGCCTTACTACACCTGCCTTTGAGTCAATAACATGTGGACCCTATAGGTGGCTGGTTGATACGTCTCCGTCGTATCTATAATTTTTATTGTTCCATGCCAATATTATTCAACTTTCATATATTTTTGGCAAATTTTTATACTATTTTTGGGACTAACATATTGATCCAGTGCCTAGGGCCAGTTCCTGTTTGTTGCATGTTTTTTGTTTCGCAGAATATCCATATCAAACGGAGTCCAAACGGGATAAAAACTGACGGAGATTTTTTTGGAATAAATATGATTTTTGGGGAGAAAAATCCACGCGAGACAATGCTCGAGGGGGCCACGAGGCAGGGGGCGTGCCCCTGACCCTCGTGGCCACCCCGTAAGGCGGTTCATGCCCTTCTTTCGCTGCAAGAAAGCTAATATCCGGATAGAGATCGTGTTAAAATTTTAGCCCAATCGGAGTTACGGATCTCCGGGATTATATAAAACGGTGAAAGGGTAGAATCCGAGAATGCAGAAACAGAGAGAGACAGAGAGATAGATCCAATCTCGAAGGGGCTCTCGCTCCTTCCACGCCATGGAGACCAAGGACCAGAGGGGAAACCCTTCTCCCATTTAGGGAGGACGTCAAGGAATAAGAAGAAGGAGGGGGCTCTCTCCCCCTCGCTTCCGGTGGCACCGGAGTGCCACCGGGGCCATCATCATCACCTCAATCTTCACCAACAACTTCACCGCCATCATAACCAACTCCCCCCCTCTTTGCAGCGGTGTAACCTCTCTTTTACCCGCTGTAATCTCTACTTAAACATGGTTCTCAACTCTATATATTATTTCCCAATGGTGTATGGCTATCCTATGATGTTTGAGTAGATCTGTTTTGTCCTATGGGCTATTTGATGATCAAGATTGGTTTGAGTTGCATGTTTTATTATTGGTGCTGTCCTATGATGCTCTTCATGTCGCGCAAGCGTGAGGGATCCCCGCTGTAGGGTGTTGCAATACGTTCATGATTCGCTTATAGTGGGTTGCGTGAGTGACTGAAACACAAACCCGAGTAAGGGGGTTGTTGCGTATGGGATAAAGAGGACTTGATACTTTAATGCTATGGTTGGGTTTTACCTTAATGATCTTTAGTATTTGCGGATGCTTGCTAGAGTTCCAATCATAAGTGCATATGATCCGAGTAGAGAAAGTATGTTAGCTTATGCCTCTCCCTCATATAAAATTGCAATAATGATTACCGGTCTAGTTATCGATTGCCTAGGGACAAATAACTTTCTCGTAACAAAAAGCTCTTTACTAAAACTAACTTAGTTGTGTCTTTATCTAAACAGCCCCTACTTTTTATTTATGTACTCTTTATTATCTTGCAAACCTATCCAACAACACCTACAAAGTACTTCTAGTTTCATACTTGTTCTAGGTAAAGCGAACGTCAAGCGTGCGTAGAGTTGTATCGGTGGTCGATAGAACTTGAGAGAATATTTGTTCTACCTTTAGCTCCTCGTTTGGTTCGACACTCTTACTTATCGAAAACTGTTGCGATCCCCTATACTTGTGGGTTACCAAGACCTTTTTCTGGCGCCGTTGCCGGGGAGCAATAGCGTGGGGTGAATATTCTTGTGTGTGCTTGTTTGCTTTATCACTAAGTAATTTTTATTTGATGTTCTTAGTTGTTCTTTATCTTTAGTTATGGATATGGAACACGAAATACCAAAAAAATTAGGTTTACTTTCTGCTCATGGAGATGGGGAACCTCCTAAAACCCTCGATGCTGGTTATGTGAAAGATATTATGTACTACTTTAATAATCCTGAGAAAACCCCATTCAATTATGGAATGGGAGTAATGTTGGATCAACGTGAATACTTTAGGGATTACCACTTGACACAAAAAGGGAAACTATTATGGGATCAAATTCATATATTGAATTGGTATGCTAGGCAACTATGCTTGAGATATGATTATACTTGTTGCTCTAGGATGAAGGCTCCACACCTTCCCTTTTTATGCGAATTTAATGATAATAAAACCTTAGCTTCTTATGCTAATAGTATATATGATTACTATGATGTGGAACAAATAGAAGAATTTGTTGCTTTTATGGGTGCTTATGAAATTGAATCTATGTTTAAAGAGTTTGAAGATTTTGATGATCCGGTCTATAGACCTGAAAATTTTGCTATCCTTAAATATTGCTATGAGAATTATGAATACAATTCCGATATTAATGCACTTATTGAGAAAGTCTCCCCTGTCCAAGAATAGACTAATATTTTGCAGGAATCTATGTAAGAAGAAGTTGATGAAACTATGAGCTCATTGGATGAAAAAGATGAGGAGGAGAGCGAAGAACAAAAGGATGAAGAGCGGATTGATCACCCGTGCCCACCTTCTAATGAGAGTAACTCTTCAACTCATACATTGTTTAATTTCCCTTCATGCTTACCGAAGGATGAATGCTATGATAATTGATATGATCCCGTTGATTCTTTTGAAATATCCCTTTTTGATGATGCTTGCTATGCTTTTGGCCAAGATGCCAATATGAATTATGCTTATGAAGATGAACTTGCTATAGTTCCTTATGTTAAACATGAAATTGTTGCTATTGCACCCACCCATGATAGTCCTATTATCTTTTTGAATTCCCCCAACTACACTATATCGGAGAAGTTTACCCTTATTAAGGATTATATTGATGGGTTGCCTTATACTGTTGCACATGATGATTTTGATGAATATAATATGCATGTGCTTGATGCTCCTACTTGCAATTATTATGAGAAAGGAACTATATCTCCACCTCTCTATGTTTCTAATATGATAAAATTGCAAGAAACTGTTTATACTATGCATTGGCCTTTACTATGTGTGCATGAATTGTTCTTTTATGACATGCCGATGCATAGGAAGAGAGTTAGAATTCTTAGTTACATGATATATCTTGCTTTGTGCTCACTACTAAATTACAAATCATTGTTAATTAAAATTGGCTTTGATATACCTTGGGATCCGGGTGGATTCATTACTTGAGCACTATATGCCTAGCTTAATGGCTTTAAAGAAAGTGTTGCCAGGGAGACAACCCGAAAGTTTTAGAGAGTCATTTATTTCTGTTGAGTGCTTTTATATAGTTTAAAAACAACAAAAATAAAGAGGGGAACCCAAAATTTTTTCAAAAAGGAAAGTGAAAGTGAGAAAGACAATCATTGTTGAAGTGGGAGAGCTCCTTGAACTTTGTTCATGCTCACGGCAACTTTGTGAATCTTGATTACAGAAACTTTTCAACAAAAATAATTATCCCCTTGTACAATTCCATTGTATTATAAAAATAATGTGCCAAGGTTTGCCTTTAGGATGTTTACATTTGCTTGATGGTTTGTACGGTGCAGGACAGAAACTTTGGCTGTAGTGCACGATTTTACATTTTTAGTTGGAACGTCAAACAGTTCTGATTCTTTTTGAAATGTCTTTCTATGCAAATTTCTTATTTTTCCTAATTTAGAAGAATTTTTCAAGTATCATAATTATGGTGAATGTTCAGATTATTACAGACTGTTCTGTTTTAGACAGATTCTGTTTTTGATGCATAGTTTGCTTGTTTTGATGAAACTATCGAATTATATCAGTGGATTAAGCCATGAAAAAGTTATATTACAGTAGACACAATGCAAAAACAAAATATGAATTGGTTTGCAACAGTACTTAGAGTAATGATTTGCTTCATTATACTAACGGATCTTACCGAGTTTTCTGTTGAAGTTTTGTGTGGATGAAGTGCTCGATGATCGAGAAGGTCTCGATGTGAGAAGAAGGAAGAGAGGCAAGAGCTCAAGCTTGGGGATGCCCGAGGCACCCCAAGTAAATATTCAAGGAGACTCAAGCGTCTAAGGTTGGGTATGCCCCGGAAGGCATCCCCTCTTTCTTCAACAAGTATCGGTATGTTTTTGGGTTCGTTTCGTTCATGCGACATGTGCAATCTTGGAGCGTCTTTTGCATTTAGTTTTCATTTTTATTTTATGCACCATGCTGGTATGAGATAGTCCTTGGTTGATTTATAGAATTCTCTTTGCACTTAACTTATATCTTTTGAGTATGGCTTTAATGCTTCATGTGCTTCACTTATATCATTTGAAGTTTGGATTGCATGTTTCTCTTTACATAGAAAACCGCCATTTGTAGAATGCTCTTTTGCTTCACTTATACTTGTTAGAGCGTAGGCATATCTTTTGTAGAAAGAATTATACTCTCTTGCTTCACTTATATATATTTAGAGAGATGACAGGAACCGGTCATTCACACGGTTAGTCATAAAATCCTACATAAAACTTGTAGATCACTGCATATGACATGTTTGATTCCTTGCAATAGTTTTGCGATATAAAGATGGTGATATTAGAGTCATGCTAGTGGGTATTTGTGGATTGTAGAAATACTTGTGTTGAGGTTTGTGATTCCCGTAGCATGCACGTATGGTGAACCATTTTGTAACAAAGTCGGAGCATGATTTATTTATTGATTGTCTTCCTTATGAGTGGCGGTCGGGGACGAGTGATGGTCTTTTCCTACCAATCTATCCCCCTAGGAGCATGCGCGTAGTACTTTGTTTCGATGACTAATAGATTTTTGCAATAAGTATGTGAGTTCTTTATGACTAATGTTGAGTCCATGGATTATACGCACTCTCACCCTTCCACCATTGCTAGCCTCTCTAGTACCGCACAACTTTCACCGGTACCTTAAACCCACCATATACCTTCCTCAAAACAGCCACCATACCTACCTATCATGGCATCTCCATAGCCATTCCGAGATATATTGCCATGCAACTTCCATCATCATCATATACATGACTTGAGCATTCATTGTCATATTGCTTTGCATGATCGTAAGATAGATAGCATGATGTTTTCATGGCTTGTCCGTTTTTTTGATGTCATTGCTACGCTAGATCATTGCACATCCCGGTACACCGCCGGAGGCATTCATATAGAGTCATATCTTTGTTCTAGTATCGAGTTGTAATATTGAGTTGTAAGTAAATAAAAGTGTGATGATCATCATTATTAGAGCATTGTCCCAGTGAGGAAAGGATGATGGAGACTATGATTCCCCCAAAAGTCGGGATGAGACTCCGGACTTTAAACAAAAAAAAAGAGGCCAAAGAAGCCCAAATAAAAAAAGAGGCCAAAGAGGCCCAAAAAAAGTGAAAAAAATAAAATAAAACAAAAAAAAGTGAGAAAAAGAGAGAAGGGGCAATGCTACTATCCTTTTACCACACTTGTGTTTCAGAGTAGTGCCATGTTCTTCATATAGAGAGCCTCTTGAGTTATCACTTTCATATACTAGTGGGAATTTTCATTATAGAACTTGGCTTGTATATTCCAACGATGGGCTTCCTCAAATGCCCTAGGTCTTCATGAGCAAGCAAGTTAGATGCACACCCACTTAGTTTCAGTTTGAGCTTTCATATACTTATAGCTCTAGTGCATCCGTTGCATGGCAATCCCTACTCACTCACATTGATATCTATTGATGGGCATCTCCATAGCCCGTTGATACACCTAGTTGATGAGAGACTACCTCCTCCTTTTTGTCTTCTCCACCACCATATCCTATTCCACCTATAGTGCTATGTCCATGGCTCATGCTCATGTATTGCGTGAAAGTTGAAAAGGTTTGAGAACGTCAAAAGTATGAAACAATTGCTTGGCTTGTCATCGGGGTTGTGCATGATGTGGATATTTTGTGTGGTGAAGATGGAGCATAGTTAGACCATATGATTTGTAGGGATAACTTTCTTTGGCCTTTTTATTTTTAAAAGACATGATTGCTTTATTAGTGGGCTTGAAGTATTATTGTTTTTATGTCAAATGATAGACTATAGCTTTGAATCACTCATGTCTTAATATTCATGCCATGATTAGATATGTGATCAAGATTATGCTAGGTAGCATTCCACATCAAAAATTATCTTTTTTATCATTTACCTACTCGAGGACGAGCAGGAATTAAGCTTGGGGATGCTGATACGTCTCCGTCATATCTATAATTTTTGATTGTTCCATGCCAATATTATTCAATTTTCATATATTTTTGGCAACTTTTTATACTATTTTTGGGACTAACATATTGATCCAGTGCCTAGTGCCAGTTCCTGTTTGTTGCATGTTTTTTGTCTCACAGAATATCCATATCAAACGGAGTCCAAACGGGATAAAACTGACGGAGATTTTTTTGGAATATATATGATTTTTGGGAAGAAAAATCAACGCGACACGATGCCCGAGGGGGCCACGAGGCAGGGGGCAGGCGCGCCCCTGACCCTCGTGACCACCCCTTTAGGCGGTTGATGCCCTTCTTTCATCGCAAGAAAGCTAATATCCGGATAGAGATCGTGTTAAAATTTCAGCCCAATCGGAGTTACGGATCTCCGAGAATTTATAAAATGGTGAAAGGGTAGAATCTGAGAACGCAGAAACAGAGAGATAGAGAGACATATCCAATCTCGGAGGGGCTCTCGCTCCTCCCACACCATGGAGACCAAGGACCAGAGGGGAAACCCTTCTCCCATCTAGGGAGGAGGTCAAGGAAGAAGAAGAAGGAGGGGGCTCTCTCCCCCTCGCTTCCGGTGGCACCGGAGTGCCACCGGGGGCCATCATCATCACCGCAATCTTCACCAACAACTTCACCGCCATCATCACCAACTCTTCCCCCCTCTATGCAGTGGTGTAACCTCTCTTTTACCCGCTGTAATCTCTACTTAAACATGGTGCTCAACACTATATATTATTTCCCAATGATGTATGGCTATCCTATGATGTTTGAGTAGATCCGTTTTGTCGTATGGGCTATTTGATGATCAAGATTGGTTTGAGTTGCATGTTTTATTATTGGTGCTGTCCTATGGTGCTCTCCATGTCGCGCAAGCGTGAGGGATCCCTGCTGTAGGGTGTTGCAATATGTTCCTGATTCGCTTATAGTGGGTTGCGTGAGTGACTGAAACACAAACCCGAGTAAGGGGGTTGTTGCGTATGGGATAAAGAGGACTTGATACTTTAATGCTATGGTTGGGTTTTACCTTAATGATCTTTAGTAGTTGCGGATGCTTGCTAGAGTTCCAATAATAAGTGCATATGATCCGAGTAGAGAAAGTATGTTAGCTTATGCCTCTCCCTCATATAAAATTGCAATAATGATTACCGGTCTAGTTATCGATTGCCTAGGGACAAATAACTTTCTCGTAATAAAAAGCTCTTTACTAAAACTAACTTAGTTGTGTCTTTATCTAAACAGCCCCTACTTTTTATTTACGTACTCTTTATTATCTTGCAAACCTATCCAACAACACCTACAAAGTACTTCCGGTTTCATACTTGTTCTAGGTAAAGTGAACGTCAAGCGTGCGTAGAGTTGTATCGGTGGTCGATAGAACTTGAGGGAATATTTGTTCTACCTTTAGCTCCTCGTTGGGTTCGACACTCTTACTTATCGAAAACTGTTGTGATCCCCTATACTTGTGGGTTATCACTGGTCCACATGTATTGCTCCTGAAGGCAGAGGGGTAGTGGGGCCGAGAGGGGTGAGCCGCAGGTCGGGGGATGTGTGGTGTCATGGGTTCGTGCGGCGTCATGGGTATCACGTGTGGTTGTGGTAGAAACTTGATGCTCGCCACATTTAAGGTGGCCCACGTGTCATGCACACAAAGGCAGAGGGGCGGTGCGGCCAAGAGGGGTGAGGCGCACGTCGGGGGATGTGGTGCCGTGGGTTGGAGTGGCATCGTGGGAATCACGAGTGGCAGTGGATGAAACATGATGGTCACCGTAGTTGAACTTCCATGGACAAGCTGTCATGTCTACGGACACATGCATTACATACCGATCACTGGAAGGAGTAGTAGAGAAAGCTAGGCGGATAAATAGTTCCTTATAGTCAAGCAGACCCACGCTACAAGTACTTGTTCCAAAGACATGCACACCATCAAAATAGTCCATCTATATCGATATACACTGAGAGGGAATAAATTTTTTGTACAGGAGAGGAAATAGTTCATCCATCCATAATGCCCTGCTACTGGTGCAGCCTTATCTTCTTCTTCTTCTTCTTATTCTTCTTCTTCTTCTTCTTCTTCTTCTTCTTCTTCTTCTTCTTCTTCTTCTTCTTCTTCTTCTTCTTCTTCTTCTTCTTCTCATTTTCTGTGGGAGACGGCTTCGCAACAAGCTCTTTGGACCTTGCTGCTATCTCGAAACTCACACGGGCATCGAGGGAAGCATATTTTATCTGCTCGTACGTCAAGGGATAATTCTCCCATCCAGACGACCTTAATGCCACCGTCTCGTCACCCTTCTGGAGATTTGTATCGAGCACAAAATTTGCCACGTCGAATAGGGATGGTGTCTGTTTATCACAATCTTCTACAGGAATTTTGATTCCGGTTTGTAGGTCAGCGATGATTTTCAAATCAAGGTTGTACGGCTCTAGCTTCTGTTTGTCCCCTTTGATGGCTGCCCCACAAAAGTATATGTCCTCCCGAGACAAGAAATCGTGAAGCTCACCTGGTATGGAGGGTGCGTGTATGATGTGGTACACCAAAACATCATCTTCGAGGCACAGCTGAAGGATGGCGGCGCGTTGGATCTTCCCAGTGGCACGTTCTGTGTACTCTGCATCGAGACCGATGACCCTCATCTCAACCTTTTTGAGGGATTTATATACATTGTTGATCCACTTCCGAACAACCCTTTGGTGGACGGTGACGGTGTCAACTATGCTCAACGAGCCTTCGACGAGGACATGTTGGACGCTAAAAACCTACATCTCGATCTCTTTCGCCATTTGGAACCGCTGGAACGGAGGGCTATGGTTTGGAGAATTAGGATTAGATGGCTAGTCTAACTGAAGTAGTAGATGATTATTTAAAGAGGTTAAAACAATGTGAACATAGTGGGGTCTGGATGCAAATGAAGAGGAAGGGGAGGTGAAGAAGCCGAGGAAAATTGGTTCCTGATGGAGAAGTAAATGGGAGAAGTGGCGCAGGAAGTTGATTAGACGGCTAGGTAGACTAAACGAAAAGGCTATGCGGGTAGACTGAGGAGTCGTACCTGTTCATGTACCTGCCCATCCTTCCTGATAGGTGGGACCTACACAAACAGATAAAAAATGTGTCGTAGCTGGTTCAGATGGATATTGGTGCGTGCGTGGGAGACACAACATTCTTTGGTTAAGGAATACACGGTTATCCTCATCAAAAAAGAAAAGGCCCATCTTCGCGCTTCCGCATGCACGAGAATTTGGTTCTGCTCGCAATATGGATGATACCTGGAGGATGAAGTGAACATGCATGCTAGCACGGGAGACCTATTTCCGCTATACAGTACTGGAGTACTCATGCTCCTACTAGTTGTAGTAGTAATACAACTGTGGTACACTTGATGGTCAAAATACTATTCATCGGGTCCTCACAGTGAAGTGACAACACCCTGCGCCTGACACTAGTCCAGGTGGCGTGTTCGGTTTACCAAAGTCAGCCTCACCCTGTGCACTGTGCAGTCTGTCACAGCCGCTGTACAGCACATTAGCATGCCTCGCCTCGTCTCCCTCTCCCCTCCCATAGCACCACTCCATCTCCATCTCCATATCACTGTGCCCCCGTGTACCGTCGCCTCGCTCGCACCGACAACATTCTCCCTCGTAAATCAAGCCCCCCCAAAACCCCCACCTTCCAAACTCCACCATGACCGAACGCGAACTGCGCAGCATCCATATGATCCGCGATTGGAGCAGTCTCCCCAGTGACATGCTCAACCTCTGTTGTTCGTGTATGGATATGTTGAGTGCCCTGCGGCTGGTTGCATGCTCGAGAGACATGCACACGGCCATCGTCGAAGCGAGGCCTAAGCTTTTCAAGACACCCTGCTTGCTGCTATCTAGTCTTGCGAGATTGGCTCACCATGATACGGATGCGTACATGATGCCCCTCGACTTCAATCCGATCTCCATTAGCCGAAACTTCTTTGCAGGTATGTAGTGGGTCGCCGTACATCATTTCCCTCGACTTCGATCCGATCACCATCGCCCAAAACTTCTTGGTAGGTATGTACTGGGTCGGCATGAACTCCCACTGGATGGCTGCCTTTAGAGAAGGGGAAGACGACAAAAAGTTGGTTCTCATGAACTTCCAGACCTCCCATGAGATTATCCTTCCTCCATTGGATTATATAGAGTTTTACCATCGCGGTCCAAGTCATCTAGATTACCACGTCAGTTGGACGAACCTTGTTTTGCAGAAGATTGTAATCTGCCAAGTGCCCATACGACATGCGAATTACGCAGACTTCAAGCTAATTGCCTTGTTCGACCGTGGACTCGCCTATCTTTACACTGGTGCCTTCTTTAGCTGGAGACAACTCAGCTCGCGGTGGATCATCGTCAAAGCTGATACACACTTCTGTGATGCTATTGAACACAATGGCATCATCTATGCGATCGACAAAGTAGATGGCACCACGTATTGCTAGGACGGCTCGTGTAAGTTGTTTCCGTCTCATGTTAATGATGACGCCATGACATTGTTTGAAATTTTTGTGATGATTGGCATATCCTTGTTTGAGCAGAATTTGAGTAGAACTATGGCAATGTATTAGAGACGCCGTAAATCAGCTATATTTGGAATGAGTTAATTCATGCGATTGTGACCATGTCATTACAGCCAATTTGTACCCCTCAATAATCAAACGGTTAGGAATATATGGATATTCTCCTTATTTTACAGTAATCTATATACTACTACTAAATATGAGTGTGTATCAATGGCAATGTTAGTTTCCTCATTTTCATGATGTAGAAACATGCACCACATTGTTGGTTTCATCTAACCATACATTAGGGAAGTAAATGTGCATATGGAGAACTCTATATTTGGAAGTAGTGAAATCCTATAATGCTTACCATGTGTACATACCTATATTCGCCCTTCAGCAATTAATGGCTAGAATAATATCCTCACAAAAATTTTGCCCACAGAAAACGAGTATATAACAATGCATGGTCTGCTAGTTACCTTGAAGAATTTGTTTGTGAGGACAGAACATGATTACATAACATGCATGACATGGTAGTTTCTGTGAAGAATCGATTGCGAGATAACATGAGTATAACCATGCATGGCACTTCTATATTTTTGAACCCACTATGCATTTCCCTGTATTTTCCTCCCAGTTCCAACAGGGACATATCAAAGTTGTTTCTTGCATTATCCTACTCATACTCTGAACAATGTTGATATTACATTAACAATGCCTGTCCTTTTTGATATTATGCAGTGTCGCTACAGTTACTGCCCTTTGTAATCACACCACCTTTGCTAAAAACAGGGAAGCACAACTGGTTCCTCGCTCGATTAGACGACGGCAAAAGACTGATGATCATCCGTACACATGAGCCAGAAAAGTTATATTGCAGAAACCCCACTGTATACAAGCACCGTGAAATACGTGAGTATCCGGACAGTGGCTGTTATGTCTATGAGTAGGATACCAGCTTGTTGGGGCCTTCTGGATTTTTTAGTTGGAGGCGGGTAAACAGCCTTGGTTCACACTCTCTGTTACTCGGACTCAATTATCGGATTAACCAGGAGATCACCGTTGGCAAGTACCTTGATGGCAGAGAGGCTCTGTTTTCTATGGAAAATTGTGTCTACACGGCGAGCCCTAGGAGTTCGGGAGCAAACTCCCTTAATTGTCAACGATACAGCCTGCAGCCAAAAGAAGGTGAGAATGACAAAGGCATCCGGATTAACTTTGATCCTTAGATGTCTCAATTACGACAGACAGTGATGTGGTTCAAGCCTTTAGGTGATAGGTAATTGGGCTGTTGTGTCGAAAGGGTGGATTACTGGTGTCTCCGGATCATTGGTCGCTGAAGCGGGGCTGTAAATTATGATGGTGTTGGATCATCTCTTCGAATGACTTTGTTGTCTTTGCCGCTTGTTCTGGATGGGTAGTTCTTTCTTTTGTTATGCATATTCCTTGTCATTTGGTCATCCTCGTCTATGTCACTCTTACTATGTAATAGTTGCCTCTGTTTAGAATGTCATTCTCGTCTGGCTCACGAGAGTCTGAGCGCTGCAGATGGGTGCGTTTTGGTGGTGTAGTAAGACTTCTTATGAACTATCATGTCTTGTTGTTTATGTCAGTAGTAGTCACTAGTCAGTGTTTGAATGTTGTATATATTGTTGTTTCGAACTGTTTATTGTCTCGAACTACTAGTGGGCTAAATGAGGGCATCACCATTCTCCAATGTTCAGAGTGTATCTCCTTTTTTCAAGTTATATAATTTGAGCTCAGTGTCTTTTCGATGATGTACACTTGTTTGGGCCAGTGAGGTGTCGTTGAATATGGGCCGAGTAGTAACGCAATGCCAAATAGGTCAATTATGACTCTCAGGCCGGGCTCTCAAAAGATCCTCAAAAAAAGGCCGGGCTCTCCAAAAAAGAAAGAATAAGGACTCTTAGGCCGACATGTGGGCGCCACCGGTATTTTCGTGCGCTTGCGCGCCGAGAGCATATTGGCAAGTGTTCGAAATTCATGCTACCTTTTCATCCCCAATCTCCCGCCCCTCCCCCACCTCTGGAATCTCCATTTCTACTCCAGTTCCCCCAAATACCCCTCCTGTACTCCCTGTACTCAAGCACACTATCATGTCGCCGGTCAACGCGGATCTCCGAGCTGGAGATCCTGAGGTCCGTCCCGCCTTCGGTCGCTGCGTGCTGTCGCTCAACAGTGGCATGGCGGCGCTTGACGACCAGTTTGCCGGCAAAGTGCTGATAGTAACCATCAACGACGACATGCCTCCCGTCTCACCGGACGACCTCGTCAAAGCTCTTGGCATTGTGCATGGCATCCAAATAAGTGACTTGCTCGTTGAAGTCTGTCCGCCACCGGCTGATTTCTTCGTCAGGTTCCGGACAACTTTCGACTGCAGTCGTGTGTTCAAATCTTCCCGGCATTTGTTCTGCGATGGCGCGCTGGTGAACTTTGATCAGTGGCACCCAGGATGGGGCTCGGTGCCCTCTGAGCTTGAGTTTTTAACAAAGCTTACCTTCGACGGCATGCCTCGACATGCTTGGAACAACGATTCCATGAATGAGCTTATCAACGACCTTGGAGGTGAGCTCGTAAGTATGTTTGTTCCTCCAGACAGCTGGGCTCTGACGGTTATGGCATGGATGAAGAAGTCGTCCACCATACCAAAGGTGATTGGTGTTGAGATACCGGTGCAGGAACCGGGGTTGTAATATTCGTCGCCACCAAGGCCGCCGCGGACCACATTAGGGATGTGCCTGTATCGAGTGTCCGTGCATGTCTAAGAAGTGGTCAATCCATCAATCGAAGTCCTTCCGCCGCCGCTGGTGCCAGGGTCCGTCGACGACGTCCATTACAGGATTCAACGTCAGACTTTCCCCATGTTGCTCGGAACGATGGATGGCACAGGGCCTACTCCATTGCGCGGTGGAGGCCATTGCTTCTTTGGGAGAAGAGGCAGGGCTGCCTGCCTAGATGTGCTCTAATTTGAGGTAACAACTGAATCTTTTCAGATACTAGTTAAATCCGAGCTATGGGTGTGAAGCACTGATGTGCAAGTACATTTGATTGTGACCTGTTCTAATTTTGTACCTGAACTTTTTTTATAAAGGGTTGTATGTCAACTTAATGTGCTAGCAGAACTTATTGTGTTGTCTGTCTGTTTTCTTTGCACAACATTCAAGATATTTCTCTGTCATTTATAAAGACGATGAGCCGTTATGTACGAGCTCGTTGGTTTCAACATTGCCCTACCCGTAGCGATCCACTGCTTCCATCCTGATTGTGCCGCCTGCGTGAAATTTTTCTATGCAAATTCAGTGTGCTGTGATGTTCTATATGATTGTGTTAACTATATAAGTTCTTACTAAGCATCAGCAACGCATATGGCTGAAAGATGTATTTACAAGCATCGACCGAAGGGTCTCTCTCTCTCACACACACACGCACAAGTGGGACCCGTTGAATTATTTCTTTGCTCGTGACAGCTTTTAATTAGGTTCCACTGTAATCTAACTTTTTTCTTAAGTTATTAATTGAGCTCAATGACTTCAAAAAGTTGTATAGAAGCCTTGTTTGGGCCTTTCCAGCATCGCTGAATGTGGGCTGAGTAGCCATGTTAGGTTGTACTGTACTACATAGGCCTTTTTTTCAACATCAGCAATGCAACTGGGCCGACAGTTGTACACAATATCCGAGTCAACTTCTCCGCCCCGCTGGGCTGCAAACTTTCCTAGGAGGTACGCATTGGGCTTAACAAGAAAATGGAATTTAAGAAATAATAAATGGGATGTAAATATAATAACTGGCAGTAACTATAAAAAATGCACCAAACGCGTAATTAGTTTAAAAAATATATTATTTTTGGAATTTGAAAATTTTAATTTCATTACTTGTTGCACGCGCAATATTTCGTTTGATTTTAACGTAATACAACTTTATTTCGAAATTATATTTAATCTGACTAGAAAATTTCGGATAAAAATATTTCGGATCTCATAAAAATGTGGGATTTTTTTTGAATTCTGTTTTGAGCAGTTGGTTCAAATTATTAATCTTTTTTGAGGAATGGTTGAAATTATTAATCGTTGCCCTAGCTAGAAAATGAGCTGTACTTTTAACAAACTGTAAATGGGCTGTAGTAAATTCCATTAGAATTAAAAAATGGGTTGTACATTCTTACAAATCGCAAATGGGCTATATTTTCTCTACCACACACTTGTGGGCCTTCTAAGTTGACGCGTCCCCTAAAAAAACTAAGTTGACGCGTATGCAAGGCTTTGTCAATAACACACGATTCTGGCAGCTGTGGCCGTTGGATGTCCATCCAACAGATGTCGTGCTTCTTCTTCAATATCGGATATTCTTGCTTCAACCGCCCAAAAAATGATTCCCCCCTGACATCTGGGGGGCACCGTTTCGGAGGCTGACCTGTGGGCCTACTAAGTTGACGCGTACCAAGGGCTTTGTCAACTTAGTCAATATAAATGATTCTAAGCTGTAGTGACCGTACGATGTCCATCCAACGACCGTAGTGCTTCTTCAACCTCTAGTCTTCTTGCTCCAGCCGCCCAAAGCAGCGCCGGTTGTGTCGCGTGCTCCTGCCTTCTCTGGCCGGTTGTGATGCCGCGGAGGCCTCACCACCCCTACTACTCCCACCGCTGGTCAGGCCATCCCTCTACTCACCCACACCCCCTGTTATTCTATGGCGACGGCAGCCTCACACCGCAGCGAACCAGTGAACCTTTATACTCCTCTACACGTGGGCATCCACTGCCGCGTCTTCCCCGGCTCCGCATCGTCCCCTTCCTAGGCCTCACCGTCGTCCATCTCCCCGGTGCTCTCGACGCGGTGTGGTCAACGTGATCAAGGAACGGCTTCCATCGGGCGTGGACTGTACGTGGAGAGGCTGACAGCTGGGTCCACGGCCGCAGCAAGGAAGTGCCTCCTTATTACGCGGAAAATAATGATTCCTCCACATGATAGCAGGGACCCATCGGACGGGCAACCGTATTTCATGAACAAAAATGTTTCCCCCCTAACTGTTGGGACCTACCAGCTACATCTTCGCACACAAGGAAGTGCGTCCGAAAAAAAAACGATTCGCCCCCTAACTCTTGGGACCCACCAGCTACATCTTCGCACGCAAGAAAGTGCCTGACAGTCGGGACCCACCTAGTCGAAGCATACGTAGCATTGTCATTCTGTTCGCGAACGTGTATGTACATACTGGTCGATGTAGAGGCGCGCACGTGTCGTAGTAGAGGCGCGCACGTTACATGTACACGTACGTACAGCTGCCAGGGTGCAAGAAAGTAAATATGGCCACGTACGTACATACGGGCGGGGTCTCGAACGCCTACTCGCGCATACGTACGGCTAGGGCTCGTGTACATGGATGGGTCAGAACGGAGAAACAACGTCGTAGTCGTGTTCATGGGGACCCAATAAGCTGGGTCGGAACGGAATGCGTCGTCGTGTTTATCGGTAGGGCTTGGACGGAACAACTGATGGAAACGAGGCCTGGCGTACCGCAGAACGGAGGAAACAACCTTGTGTTCAACCGACCACAGTCGAAACGAGATCCTGTTCATCGGGAGGGGTATGGCGTATCGCAAACGGAGGAAAGGGACCTCCTACGGTCGAAACGGGGATCCTGTTCATTGGGAGGGGTGTGGCATATCGCAAAATGGAGGAAACGGACTTGTGTGGGAGTGCTACGGTCCAAACAGGGGTCCTGTTCATTGGGAGGGGTGTGGTGTACCATAAAATGGGACTCCACAGGATACTGTTCATCTCCACCGTCGACCCCCTCCAACCTCCACGGGCTACTGTTCACCCACCGTCGACCTCCTCCAGCCTCCACCTGCGACTGTTCATCCATGGGCAACTGTTCATCCAGCCTCCACCGCGCGCTACTCCACCGGCTACTGTTCAACCAGCCCTCTCCATGGGCTCCTGTTCAATCACCCCTCCACGGGCTACTGTTCATCCAACCCTCCACCGTCTATTGTTCATCCAGCCCTCCACGGGGTCATCCTGTTCATCCAGCCCTTCACGGGGTCCTGTTCATCCAGCCCCAACCGGCTCGATCCGATCGGGGTCCTGTTCATCCACCCCCACCGGGAATTGTTCATCCAAACCCCTCAGCAACGCTCACTGTTCATCTAGAGGCAGCATCGATCGGCTTCAGTTAGCAGCAGTAGCGAAGGAATCGCTCGATCGGGTCTAGTTAATAGCCATCGATCGATCGCTCGGGTTCAGTAATCCGTAGCTTGCAGTGCAATCGCTCGGGATCAGTAGGTGAACGCCTCGCTCGGGTTCAGTTAGAGCCTAATGCCTCACAGACACACGCGTGCGTGTATGAGAGAAACGCACATCGCTCGGCCCGGCCATCCACCGTAGTAACCGGGAACACCCCGATATTTTCCTAGCCCTCGCTTCTACCACTATTTTTTTCGTCATGGATGGCCCAAAGAATGTCATGCAGCTACGTCTCTGGCCCGCCCAAGATGAAAAGCCCATTTTCTGTCATGATTTTTTGTCATAGCAGTAGGAGCCCACCACATCTATGATGATACCGGGTTTTGTCACAATTATCGTCATAGAAGTGTCATAAGTATGACAAAAAAAATTTCGTTCGGCCCAAAATGTCATGGACGTGTCTTTTTTTGTAGTGTTAGGAGTTGGTTCAGGAAGTGTCCAATCATTTTCATTACTCAACATATTATTCAATAACAATTCAGCTTGATCAACAGTTCTTTCCCTAAAAACACAACCAACACAACTATCCAGGTGGTCTCTGGAAGCATCGGTTAGTCCATTATAAAAGATATCAAGCATTTCATTTTTCTTGAGAGGATGATCAGGTAAAGCATTAAGTAATCAGAGAAGCCTCCCCAAGCTTGTGGGAGACTCTCTTCTTCAATTTGCACAAAATTATATATTTCCCTTAAGGCAACTTGTTTCTTATGAGCGGGGAAATATTTAGCAGAGAACTAATAAATCATATCCTATGGACTATGCACACAACCAGGATCAAGAGAATTAAACCATGTTTTCGCATCACCGTTTAATGAGAACAGAAATAACTTAAGGATATAATAGTAGCGAGTTTTCTCATCATTAGTGAATAGGGTGGCTATATCATTTAATTTAGTAAGATGTGCCACAATAGTTTCAATTTCATAACCATGGAAAGGATCAGATTCAACCAAAGTAATTAACTTAGGGTCGACAGAGAAATCATAATCCTTATCGAAAATACAAATATGTGAATTAGCAAAAGCAGGGTCATATATCATTCTAGCATTCAAAGACTTTTCTTTCAGCTTAGCTAATAATTTCTTAAGATCATATCTATCATTGCAAGCTAAAAAGTCTCTAGCAGTTTCTTCATCCATAACATAACCCTCAGGCACAATAGGCAATTCATATCTAGGGGGAGAATCTTCATCATCACTTTCATCAATATTATCAGTTTCAATAATCTCATTCTCTCTAACCCTAGCAGGTTGTTCATCAAGAAATTCACCAAGTGGCACAGTATTATCAAGCATAGAAGTAGTTTCATCATAAGTATCATGCAAAGCAGAAGTGGCATCATCAATAACATGTGACATATCAGAATGAATAATAGGAGTATGCGACGCAAGTTTACTCAAAACAGAAGGTGAATCAACTGCATAGCTAGATGGCGGTTCCTTACCTCCCCTCGTAGTTAAGGGGAAAATATTGGTTCTTTTATCTTTCAAGTTCTTCATAGTGATCAGCAGATATAAATCCCAAGTGACTCAAAGAATAGAGCTATGCTCCCCGGCAACGGCGCCATAAAATAGTCTTAATAACCCAAAAGTATAGGGGATCGCAACCGTTTTCGAGGGTAGAGTATTCAACACAAATTTATTGATTCGACACTAGGGGAGCCAAAGAATATTCTCAAGTATTAACAGTTGAGTTGTCAATTCAACCGCACCTGAAAGACTTAATATCTACAGCAAAGTATTTAGTAGCAAAGTAATATGGAAGTAACGGTAACAGTGGCAAAAGTAATAGTAGCAGTTTTGTAGTGACTGTAATAGTAGCAAAGGTAAAGTAACTAAGCAAAGAACAATATGTGAAAAGCTCATAGGCAAGGGATCAGTGATGGATAATTATGTCGGATGTGATTCCTCATGCAACAGTTATAACATAGGGTGACACTAAACTAGCTCCAATTCATCAATGTAATGTAGGCATGTATTCCGAATATAGTCATGCGTGCTTATGGAAAAGAACATATATAAATTTAGACCTTACAGTGTTGATTCAAAAGTAATTATATCAACACGGGAGGGTAGGACAAAAGATGTCATGCAAGTTCTTTTCCATAAGCACGTATGATAATGTTCGGAATACACGCCTACATTATATCAATGAACTAGAGCTAGTTCTGTGTCACCCTAGGTTATGACTGTTACATGATGAACCGCATCCGGCATAATTATCCATCACCGATCCATTGCCTACGAGCTTTCCATATATTGTTCTTCGCTTATTTGCTTTCCCGTTGCTATTGTGTTAAATTTAGATCTTACATCGTTGATTCAAAAGTAATTGTTCACACCAACCATGCTGCTATTAAATATCTTATGGAAAAGAAAGATGCTAAACCTAGGCTTATTCGACGGGTTCTGTTGCTACAAGAATTTGATTTGCATATCACTGATAGAAAAGGAGCAGAGAACCCCATAGCTGATAACTTGTCTAGGCTTGAAAATGTCCTTGATGACCCACTACATATTGATGATAGTTTTCCTGATGAGCAGTTAGCTGCAATAAATGTTTCTGATAACACTCCTTGGTATGCTGACTATATATGCTAATTATATTGTTGCTAAATATTTACCACCTAGCTTTACATACCAACAAAACAAAAAATTCTTCTATGATTTAAGACATTACTTTTGGGATGACCCACATCTTTATAAAGAAGGAGTACATGGTATTATTAGACATTGTGTACCTAAGCATGAACAGGGAAAAATCCTACGGAAATGTATGGAGGACATTGTCGGTTCTATATCCGACATATCTCGTAGTAGGGGCCATAAGCTAGGCGTCTTAGAGTGATGGTAACATGGACACGGGATTTTACCCAGGTTCGGGCCCTCTTGATGGAGGTAAAACCCTACGTCCTACTTTTGATTGTATTCGTATGGGGTGTAGTACATAGTACATGTATCTACCACGAGATTGTTCTAATGAATATTAGATTATCTATTGACTAGCCTGACCTCGGTTTATATAACACAAGGTTTATAGGAGTCCTTGTCTTGGGCGCCAAGTCTTGTGGAATCCTCCTTGTATGCGGCATGGGCTGCCCGAAGTGGCCCATAAGTGAACCACCATGGGGGTCCTCGGCCCGATCTAGCTGATTGGGAGACGACGTGGTGAGTACCCCCTAGTCTAGGACACCGTCAGTTGCCCCCTGAACCTGTCTTCCAGTTGGGGACGGATACGTCTTCAACGTATCTACTTTTCCAAACACTTTTGCCCTTGTTTTGTACTCTAACTTGCATGATTTGAATGGAACTAACCCGGACTGACGCTGTTTTCAGCAGAACTACCATGGTGTTATTTATGTGCAGGAGCAAACGTTCTCGGAATGACCTGAAACTTAACGGAGACACATTTCAGAAAAAAAGAAAAATACTTGCCAAAGATGAAGGCCAGGGGGCCCACCGTATTGCCACGAGGGTGGGGGCGCGCTTGCCCCCCTTGGGCGCGCCCCTACCTCGTGGGCCCCCTGTTGCGTCTCCGACTCCAACTCCACCTCCATATATTGAGTTTCGATGAGAAAAAAATAAGAGAGAAGAAATCATCGCGTTTTACGAAACGGAGCTGCCGCCAAGCCCTAAAACCTCTCGGGAGGGCTGATCTGGAGTCCGTTCGAGGCTCCGGAGTGGGGAATCCGTCGCCATCGTCATCATCAACCATCCTCCATCACCAATTTCATGGTGCTCACCGCCGTGCGTGAGTAATTCCATCGTAGGCTTGCTGGACGGTGATGGGTTGGATGGGATCTATCATGTAATCGAGTTAGTTTTGTTAGGGTTTGATCCCTAGTATCCACTATGTTCTGAGATTGATGTTGCTATGACTTTGCTATGCTTAATGCTTGTCACTAGGGCCCGAGTGCCATGATTTCAGATCTGAACCTATTATGTTTTCATCAATATATGAGTGTTCTTGATCCTATCTTGCAAGTCTATAGTCACCTATTATGTGTTATGATCCGTTAAGCCCGAAGTGACAATAATCGGGATACTTACCGGTGATGACCGTAGTTTGAGGAGTTCATGTATTCACTATGTGTTAATGCTTTGTTCCGGTTCTCTATTAAAAGGAGGCCTTAATATCCCTTAGTTTCCGTAAGGACCCCGCTGCCATGGGAGGGTAGGACAAAAGATGTCATGCAAGTTCTTTTCCATAAGCACGTATGACTATGTTCTGAATACACGCCTACATTATATCAATGAACTGGAGCTAGTTCTGTGTCACCCTAGGTTATGACTGTTACATGATGAACCGCATCCAGCATAATTATCCATCACCGATCCATTGCCTACGAGCTTTCCATATATTGTTCTTCGCTTATTTACTTTCCCGTTGCTATTGCTATTATCACTACAAAATACCAAAAACATTGCTTTTACTACCGTTACCTTTTGTTACCGTTATCTCTACTATCATATTACTTTGCTACTAAACACTTTGCTGTAGATATTAAGTTTCTAGGTGTGGTTGAATTGACAACTCAGCTGCTAATACTTGAGAATATTCTTTGGCTCCCCTTGTGTCGAATCAACAAATTTGGATTGAATACTCTACCCTCGAGAACTGTTGCGATCCCCTATACTTGTGGGTTATCAAGACCTTTTTCTGGCGCCGTTGCCGGGGAGCATAGCTCTATTCTTTGAGTCACTTGGGATATATATCTGCTTATCATTATGAAGAACTTGAGAGATCCAAAAACCAAGATCTATCCCTCAACTACGAGGGGAGGTAAGGAACTGCCATCTAGCTCTGCACTTGATTCACCTTCTGTTCTGAGTAAGTTTGCGACACCTACAGCTGCGTCTGCTATTCGTTCTAATATGTCGCATGTTATTGATGATGCCACTTCTGCTATGCATGATACTTATGATGAAACTGCCTCTGTGCCTGATACTACTATGCCACTTAGTGATTTTCTTGATGAATAACTTTCTAGGGCTAGAGAAATTGAAAATATTGAATCTGATGATACTGATGAAAGTGATGATGAAGAACAACTTGCTATTCCTAAGGGTTATGTATTTGATCAAGATGCTTCTTTAGCCATTTTAGCTTGCAGAAATAGAACTTAACTTAAAAAATTATTAGCTAAATGGAGTAAGCAATCCCTAAATGATAGAATGAAACCTGACCCTGCTTTTGTTACTTCATCTATCTTTGTTACTGATAAGGATTATGAATTCTCTGTTGATCCTGATATAATTACTTTGGTTGAATCTGATCCTTTTCATGGTTATGAATCTGAAACTGTAGTGGCACATCTTACTAAACTGAATGATATAGCTACCCTGTTCACTAAAGATGAGAGAACTTGCTACTTTTACATCCTCAAAATATTTCCATTCTCATTAAAGGGTGATGCTAAGATATGGTTTAATTCTCTTGATCCTGGTTGTGTGCGTAGTCCACAGGATATGATTTATTACTACTCTGCTAAATATTTCCCTGCTCATAAGAAACAAGCTGCTTTAAGGGATATATATATAATTTTGCGCAAATTGAAGAAGAGAGTCTCCCACAAGCTTGGGGGAGGCTTCTCCAATTACTTAATGCTTTGCCTGATCATCCTCTTAAGAAAAATGAAATACTTGATATCTTTTATAATGGACTAACCGATGCCTCAAGAGATTACCTGGATAGTTATGTTGGTTCTATTTTCAAGGGAAAGAACACCGGATGAAGCTGAAATTCTATTGAATAATATGTTGGCAAATGAAAATAATTGGACACCTCCGGAGCCAATTCCTGAGCCTATTCCTAAACCAACTACGAAGAAGAGGGGTATTCTATTTCTCAGTCCTGAAGATATGCAAGAGGCAAAGAAATCTATGAAATAAAAAGGTATTAAAGCTGAAGATATCAATAATTTACCTCCTATTAAAGAAATACATGGTCTTAATTTACCGCATGTTGAAGAAACATATAATCCAAATCCTTCTCCTTTTGAAGAAACTCATGGTCTTGATAACCCGACACAGGTAGTAAAGGTAAATTCTCTCTATAGATATGATAAAGCTGTAATCCCATTTACTAAAATTTCTAGCCCATGCTTAGATGAGTTTGATAGATTTATGGCTAAGCAAGAAGATTTTAATGCTTATTTTGGTAGACAATTAAAATACAACTCAAATATGCTTGGACACTTGGGTGATTATATGGCTAATGTTAAAAGTGAACTTAAACTTATTAGGAAACATGCTTCTATGGTTACCACTCAAGTAGAACAAGTACTTAAAGCTCAAAATGATTTGATCAATGAATTGAATAGTAAAAATAATGATAATGCTGTTAGAGTGGCTACTAGAACTGGTAGAATGACTCAGGAACCTTTGTATCCTGAAGGCCGCCCTAAGAGAATTGAGCAAGATTCTCAGAGAAATAATATAGATGCACCTAGTCCTTCTAAAAGGAAGAAAAAGAAAAATTATACGACTTTGCATGCTTCTAGTGAACCTATTACTGAAACACCTGAGAATCCAAATGATATTTCTATTTCTGACGCTGAAACACAATCTGGTAATGAACCTGAAACTAGTGATAATGTTAATAATAATGTTCATGATGATGCTCAACCTAGTAATGATAATGATGTAGAAATTGAACCAGCTGTTGATCTTGATAACCCACAATCAAAGAATCAACGTTATGATAAAAAATACTTTGTTGCTAGGAAACATGGTAAAGAAAGAGAACCATGGGTTCAGAAACCCATGCCTTTTCCTCCCAAACCATCCAAGAAAAAGGATGATAAGGATTTTGAGCGCTTTGCTGAAATGATTAGACCTATCTTTTTGCGTATGCGATTAACTGATATGCTGAAAACCAATCCTTATGCTAAGTATATGAAAGATATTATTACAAATAAGAGAAAGATACCAGAAGCTGAAATTTTCACCATGCTTGCTAATTATACTTTTAAGGGTGGAATACCAAAGAAACTTGGAGATCCAGGAGTACCCACTATACTATGCTCCATCAAAAGAAACTATGTTAAAACTGCTTTATGTGATCTTGGAGCTGATGTTAGTGTTATGCCTCTCTTTATATCGTAGACCTGATTTGAATAAGTTGACATCTACTGAAATATCTTTGCAAATGGCTGATAAATCAACTGCTATACCTGTTGGTATTTGTGAGGATGTGCCTGTTGTAGTTGCAAACGTTACTATTTTAACGGACTTTGTTATTCTTGATATTCCCGAGGACGATAGTATGTCTATTATTCTTGGAAGACCCTTTTTGAATACTGCAGGGGCTGTTATTGATTGCATTAAAGGCAATGTCACTTTTCATGTTAATGGTAATGAGCACATGGTACACTTTCCGAGGAAACAACCTCAAGTTCATAGTATCAACTCTATTGGAAAAATTCCATCGATTATATTTGGAGGTTTTGAATTTCCTCTTCCTACTGCCAAGAAGAAATATGATATTCTTATTATTGGGGATGTGCATATCCCCGTTGAGGTAACATAGTGTTATTCGAAATTTCTCCGGTTCCATGTTATTCAGAATGAGTTCGTTAACAAGACTTGATCAACCTTGTTAAAGGATTCCTTTTGATGATCATGAGATGGATGAAACTAGAAGGCACAACCTTGTGTACCCCACTTTTACTTTCTGTTATTTATATTAAATAAAATAAAAATAAATATTTTTTGTCTGTTATCTGATTATCTGTGCAATATAAAAATACCTTGAAATACAAGTTCTCCAAATGCCCTGAAAATTAAATATGATTTTTTCTAGAATATTTGAGGATTTATGGAACAAAGAACACACTAGGGGGGCCATCCACCTTGCCATGAGGGTGGAGGGCGCGCCCACCCCTCTAGGGCGCGCCCCCTGCCTCGTGGGCCCACGGTGGCCCTCCTCCACTTATTCCTGCACCCACACACTTCATCTTCCTCCCACAAACACGAATAACCAGCTCAAGCACGAGTTCTAGCTCATCTTGCTGCCATTTTCGATATCCTTGCTCAAAGCACCTCTCACAAAACTGCTTGGGGAGTTTGTTCCTTGGTATGTGACTCCTCCGTTGGTCCAATTAGTTTTTGTTCTAGTGCTTTATTCATTGCAATTTTTGCTGCTTAGGTAACCCTGTTCTTGAGCTTGCATGTCAAATTTATATGGTCAAAAGTAGTTTTGATGCATGATATAGGCCCTAGGCACTTGTAGGAGTAGTTGCTATCAATATTATTGAGTTTGGTTTACTTTTATTTTGAAGTTACTAAAATTTTCAGAATTTTTCAGAAAGACGAGACTTTTGAGGGGCTCATCGAGCCAAAGCTCGAAGGAGAAGGCACCGAAGCCTAAGTATAATTTGCCTCGCACCGCGGAGGTTCGGGTGTGTGAATGGCCTTCCAAGGATTCCTTAAGAGCAGCCGGGATTTATGAAGATTTTCATGAGTTGGCTCAGACTGCAGGCCTTACTTCTTTCCTCCACGACCAATGCGATCAGTATCTCTTGCTCACAAATACCTTTGTGCAAAACTTTCATTTTCATTCTAGGAACTCACCACCTATGGTGGAATTTCATTTATATGATGAGCATAAGGAGATGTCACTTTATGATTTTTGTCGGATTTGTTTAGTCCCTTTTGGGGGTAAGACAGAAGAACCACATCGTGATGATGTGGAGGGATTTATTGACACTATAACTGTAGGGGAAACACGGAAGGTTTCCGATGCACGAATCACTAGCATACATTTTCCTATTTTACGCTACTTTGCATTATTTGCTAGTTGTTTCTTAATTGGTCGCAGAAACTGTGGAAACCTGAGTATCCCTGATATTATTATTTTGCACCACGGTTTATACGGTGATAACTCTTTTAGTATGGGCAGCATTATTGCCAAACGGTTAAGTCTGAACCGTACCAAGGGCCCCATCTTTGGAGGCATCTATGCTACACGCCTAGCTGCACATTTTAACATACATATTAGGCATGCTGAGAAGGAAGAGAAAGTGCTGCCCCGTGTTTATCTAGATTATAAAAGTACGGTGGCACATGATTTTATTGTTAAGAATAGGGAAGGAGAGATTAAATATCAATTGTTCTTTAATAAACATCATCCTGAGACTATTACCTTGCCTGCTCCTTCTTTGTTTGATTTGACTGTAGGCACGTACCTTGTTCCGTTGACGGCTATCCACGCCTACCGGAACCCTGCACCAGCCGAGGAGCCAGATCCGGAACCACAATTTGATCCTTCACGACAGTCTAATTACCAGTGGGATCCGGAGATGATTGTTAGCCAGTGGCAATCTGAGCCCTCTTCTTCCTCATCACAGTACGACCCCAACAACTATTATTATGGATATCTGCCAGGCCAGCCGTGGCCATAGACCAACTTAGGCCAAAAGCCTAAGATTGGGGGAGTACATATTTCCCACCGACATTACATTTATGTTCACACACTCATTGCCAGATGTCGGTGCTCAAACTTTTTCATTGTATCATCCATGCTAGGTTATTTTCCTTTTTATGCTTTATTCTTGTGTGTTTAATAAACCTTAAAAAATAAAAAAAAATACTTGTAGCTTTTAATTAATTTACTTTTCATGCTTGTAGTAGTAATTAAAAAGAAAACCCAAAAACATTTCCTGTTCTTCTTTTGCTTGTTGGGAGCTTTCCCATGTAAATAGTTTTATTTCTTTCCTTTTCTTTGGGGGTCGATAGGAGAAGACCATGATTAAATTGTTGAAGTGGCTCTTATATGCATTATTGTTGATCTGGCAAAAGAGCCCATATTGCCTTGTCTTCTCCTGTTTATTGAATGCTTGCAGATTCCAGCTTAGTCCAATGCACGTGCACTATTATTATTATTATTCACATCGTTCGGTCGTGCAAGTGAAGGGCAATAATGATGATTATATGATGGACTGGCTGAGATGAGAAAAGCTGGTATGAACTCGACCTCTTTTGTTTTTGTAAATATGATTAGTTCATCGTTCCTGATTCAGCCTATTATGAATAAACATGTTTGCAATGACAACTAGAGATCATAGTTTCTTGTGCCATGCTTGATTAGCTATGAGTTATAATGGTTTACCTTGCGTGCCAACATGCTATTAAAATGGTTATGATGTGGTATGATAGGGTGGTATCCTCCTCTGAATGATTTAAGTGACTTGACTTGGCGCGTGTTCACGCATGTAGTTGAAACAAAATCAACATAGCCTTCATGATATTTATGTTCATGGTGGTTTATATCCTAGTCATGCTTGCATTCGGTGTTGATTAATTTTAATGCATGTTCATGACTGTTGTCGCTCTCTAGCTGGTCGCTTCCCAGTCTTTTGCTAGCCTTCACCTGTACTAAGCGGGAATACTGCTTGTGCATCCAATCCCTTAAACCCCAAAGTTATTCCACATGAGTCCACTATATCTACCTATATATGGTATCTACCTGCCATTCCAAGTAAATTTGTATGTGCCAAACTCTAAACTTTCAAATAAATATCATGTTTTGTATGCTCGAATAGCTCATGTATCAACTAGGGCTGTCTGTATCTTCCATGTTAGGCGGGTTATTCTCAAGAGGAGTGGACTCCGCTCCTCACTCACGAGATAAATGGCTGGTCACCGGGATGCCCAGTCCTATGCTTTATGCAAACTAAATCAAAATAATTGCAAACAAAACTCCCCTTGGGACTCTTGTTAGTTGGAGGCACTCGTTGTTTCGAGCATGCCATGGATTGATGCTTGTGGTGGAAGGGGAGTATAAACTTTACCATTCTGTTTGGGAACCGCCTATAGTGTGTGTAGCATGGAAGATATCGCCATCTCTTGGTTGTTATGTTGACAATGAAAGTATACCGCTCAAAATGTTATTCACCTCTGTTTCAAAACCGAGCTCTGGCACCTCTACAAATCCCCGCTTCCCTCTGCGAAGGGCCTATCTATTTACTTTTATGCTGAGTCATCATCCTCTTATCAAAAAGCACCAGTTGGAGAGCACCGTTGTCATTTGCATTCATTATTGTTAGGTTACATTGAGTATGACTTGACCGGATCTCTTTTACCATGAATTACAACGTCTAGTCAGTCCTTGGTATTTAAAGGTGCTATGCATTTATGTTTTGCGATCTCAGAAAGGGCTAGCGAGATACCACCTTGTTATATCATATTATGATTGTTTTGAGGAAGTGTTGTCATTCGAGTTTTGTTATTATGGCTCGCTAGTTGATTATGCTATTGATATGAGTAAACTTGAGACCTATGCGTTATTGCAAATGTGGTTAGTTATAATGTTTGCTAAAAACTTGGATGCTGGCTTTACATATTTACAACAACAAGAGCAAACAGAGTTTGTAAAAGTTTTTCTTTATCACTTTCAGTTTGTCAACTGAATTGATTGAGGACAAGCAAAGGTTTAAGCTTGGGGGAGTTGATACGTCTCCAACGTATCTACTTTTCCAAACACTTTTGCCCTTGTTTTGGACTCTAACTTGCATGATTTGAATGGAACTAACCCGGACTGACGTTGTTTTCAGCAGAACTACCATGGTGTTATTTATGTGCAGGAGCAAACGTTCTCGGAATGACCTGAAACTTCATGGAGACACATTTCAGAAAATAAGAAAAATACCTGCCAAAGATGAAGGCCAGGGGGCCCACCGTCTTGCCACGATGGTGGGGGGGCGCTCCTGCCCCCCTAGGGCATGCCCCCTACCTCATGGGCCCCATGTTGTGTCTCCGACTCCAACTCCACCTCCATATATTGAGTTTCGATGAGAAAAAAATCAGAGAGAAGAAATCATCACGTTTTACGATACGGAGCCGCCGCCAAGCTCTAAAACCTCTCAGGAGGGCTGATCTGGAATCCGTTCGGGGCTTCAGAGAGGGGAAACCGTCGCCATCGTCGTCATTAACCATCCTCCATCACCAATTTCATGATGCTCACCGCCGTGCGTGAGTAACTCCATCGTAGGCTTGCTGGACGGTGATGGGTTGGATGGGATCTATCATGTAATCGAGTTAGTTTTGTTAGGGTTTGATCCCTAGTATCCACTATGTTCTGAGATTGATGTTGTTATGACTTTGCTATGCTTAATGCTTGTCACCAGGGCCCGAGTGCCATGATTTCAGATCTGAACCTATTATGTTTTCATCAATATATGAGTGTTCTTGATCCTATCTTGCAAGTCTATAGTCACCTATTATGTGTTATGATCCGTTAACCCCGAAGTGACAATAATCGGGATACTTATCGGTGATGACCATAGTTTGAGGAGTTCATGTATTCACTATGTGTTACTGCTTTGTTCCGGTTCTCTATTAAAAGGAGGCCTTAATATCCCTTAGTTTCCGTAAGGACCCCGCTGCCACGGGATGGTAGGACAAAAGATGTCATGCAAGTTCTTTTCTATAAGCACGTATGACTATGTTCGGAATACATGCCTACATTATATCAATGAACTGGAGCTAGTTCTGTGTCACCCTAGGTTATGACTATTACATGATGAACCGCATCCGGCATAATTATCCATCACCGATCCATTGCCTACGAGCTTTCCATATATTGTTCTTCGCTTATTTACTTTCCCGTTGCTATTGCTATCATCACTACAAAATACCAAAAACATTGCTTTTACTACCGTTACCTTTTGTTACCGTTATCTCTACTATCATATTACTTTGCTACTAAACACTTTGCTGCAGATATTAAGTTTCCAGGTGTGGTTGAATTGACAACTCAGCTGCTAATACTTGAGAATATTATTTGGCTCCCCTTGTGTCGAATCAACAAATTTTGGTTGAATACTCTACCCTCGAAAACTGTTGCGATCCCCTATACTTGTGGGTTATCAGGGACGCTCCTCAATTCTTCCGAACTATTATTCATCTTCGGTTGTCGGTCTTGAAAACTGGTTCAACAAATATTCGCATCTTCGATCTTTGAAGATTGCCAAAGTGAATCCGAAGAGTTTACACGTCGGGTATCCGAGGAGCCCCTTTAAGTTTTCGGCCTTTAGCAATGCCTTGTTATTTTTTCCGCCATACCTCGGGTTTGAAGTTGTTCCCGTGCGGCGGTGTCTGCTTGTGTCTGAGGTCCAAGGCCAGACTGCATCCGAGGTATCTTTTGCAGCCGAACACCAATGTCGGACAGCTTCCGAGCTCCAATGCCGGAATGTATTCGAGTTCCAATGTCGGAATGTATCCGAAGTTTTATAGATTACCTCATGTTTAAAAAAGTTTGAAGGAGGTTACCCGAGCTTAACGCTAAAAAAGTTCTCTATCGAGCCAGCCGCTCGCAGCCGAGTTTTATGTTGGACTGCTTCCGATGTGATGTATCACCTTGGTGTTGGGCTGATTGTTTGCACATTTTATTTCTGATTGATGCAATTTATTTACTGACGAGATATATAGCCACTAGACCTCAAGATGTGTGTTGGCCTAAAATCCGAGATGCACATTAGAGGACATAGTGATCGGCGGACGGGCCCTTGAGAGAGGGTTTTGAGAAGTCACTGTAATATATTAGCTTGATGCCGGATAAGTCCCAGATGGTACCTATTGTTGTCCGTAGACGCGTTTGCCCATAGTTCGGTCAAGCTGAACACTGAGCACTTTGAATTTTCTGTATTGAATAGGTAATGCAGTAGCCCCCGAGATAGTGGTCGGGTGGCAACACCAGATCAGGGGATCAATGTGCCCCTTCAATATTAGTAAATGATAAGCCCGAAGCTCAATAGCCCCCGAGCCTTAATGTGGGCATAGGTGGCCTAATTAAGGATCGATATCCGGAATAAAATCACAAATTATGTGTAATGATTCTACGTATCCAAGCACTCTACATTATTAATGCTTGGATCTGCATTGTACAAAACTTTGATGACCGACCATCGGCTTCAACCTCTCGGCCAGTAGCCGGGGAGTGTTTGTCCTACTTTATAAAGCCTTTATAAGGGCAAAGATTTATGACAAACAAGGCAATTTGGCCATATGGTTTTATAAACAAAGGTACACAGAGAGATATGTTATATTACTTTCTAATGTAAGAAACATCTTCCAAAGAAAATAGTCCTGCTATCGGTTCCTATCTTTGGATTGTCATGCTGATCATGATCATGAAACCTCACCACCGATTAATGTGGGAGGAAAATATCGAGGATTTGGTGTGGGGAAAGTTCCTGAACTCTATGGTCTTAATGAATCGAAATTTTCACTTCCGTCGTTGCCGACCAATTATATTCTTAAGATAGCTAGCTTTCGGCTTCACCCAGTCTGAGGTACTAATCCGGATGACCCAGTAGTAACCATCACAAAGGTGGTCCCTTTACCCCCTAGCCGAACAATCGGGAACGTAGGGTTAAACACATGAGCCAGGCAACCCAGCTTGGCCAAAATCTTAAGTCAAATTTGATGCATATTTTATGGCTTTATAGCGATAATTACGAAAGGCAACGCTTCTATACCGGATACGAACACTGATGATATATGTTTATTTTGACTCCGTTGCGACCGTTTATCAGTTGAAAGTGGCCCATCGTTGGCTTCTACCCCTTTGTAGATACTACGCAGGGTGTTTCTGCAGTAACAAGACAACCCTTAGCCGATATCTCGTTGCCTGGAGGAGGTTGTGTTAGTGGAAAGAAGGCAGTCAGATATGCGGGCCTTATAACTTTCACTTAGTCATAGGAGCTTTAAACTGGGGAATCTAGCTACGATCCCCTGGTTAGTGTTCGGCACTGACCGAACTCTAGCCCTTAACACTTGGGTGTTATGAAAGGCCCATCGTTTAACACAGGTAATCGGTATCGATCTATAGTCTGACACCGTCATCGGATCGCTGACCAGTTTACGCCCATTGTGACAATCAGTTTTCGGCTTTCTCCATTGAGGTGCTTAACCATTCGAGCTGGAAGCACAATCGCAGTGGTTCTCCCTTTGCACATCTAGCCGAACAAAGCGAAACATAGGAGGCAAGCACAGGATCCGGGCAACCCAACTATTGACCGAAGGTACAATTCGAAACCGATGCATATATAGGAATATCCTAGAATGTTATTGCCGAATCTCTAAAGGTGTCCGATGTTGCACTACGAGACTTATGCTGGAAACATAAACATAGTTTAAAACTGCCATAGACTTGGAAAACCAAAAACTTCAGTAAAACCTTTACGCCCGAACTAAATCAAGTCATTTGGTGCCAAACCGAAAATTGGTCTTATTTTTGTGCTTCTGTCATGCATTAATATGACATGTCAGATCTTAAGACTTCAAGCGGGTCAGCCTACGGCTGCAACCTCCTACCCCGAAGGCGGAGTACTGCTTGTTTGGCTAGTTTAGCAAACTAAACTCAAGCGGCATTAGAGAGAAAACAGGCTATCCGACTATTAACCACACACTCGAGTCGAGAAAGGAGTGGTAGAAAAAGACTTTGCAATGACAAGGAAGAAAACAATTATTATAGAACGGCCCGTGCAAGTTTAAGAGACCCAAGTTAACATGGGTAAAGGAAGTGTTTTTAACAAACTAAGTTTTTTGTTTAACATAAATATAAAGTTTGGTCAAACCAAATGAGAATAAAAAACTGAGCATGGAAGCGACTTAGTTGGTTAATGAGCTCAGTGTCGATGCGCAGCCTGAGCTTACGACGAGACGAGGTCCCAGCCCCCAAGCCGGTCTAGAGGAGGCAGAGCAAAGAGCTCGGCATTCTGAAGTGGTGACATTGCATGACCGATGTGGCGAGGTGGAACCCCCAGTCCGACCGAGGTGACAGAGCAGGCCGACAGTATGATGCCGAAGTCCCCGGCGTGGTGTAATGAAGTGATGACGAAGCCACCGGTCCAGCCGAGGTGGCATGGTATGTCGGTACGCTGTGGTGACAGCGCTGCCCAACCCGAATCATTTACCTGTACACAGAAAATAGTGCAAGCCAAAGATAATATTAATAATAAAAAATAAAAAATTTGTTGCAGAATTGATAATTTATGCAAAGCGAGTAACAAAAGAAATATGGCCCGTGTGCCGAACACTCGATGGGGTAGAGCTCTCTCAGCGATGCCGAAATCCCCAAGGCAATTGAACATGTCGGTATGGCAATTTGACCAACAAGGTGATCACGTGAGCCGATTTATGCCGATTGGGACGATGACGTCCGCTTGCCGAAGTGACCACGTGATGCAGTCGAAGTCGATTACCTACCCCTGTAAAATAGTGCAGTCCAAAAATAATAATATAAATATATGAAAAATCCTCGCATAATTAATTTATGCAAATTAATTTTGAAAGAGATGTGGCCTAGCGTCGAAGCCAATGTCGATGCGTGATACGTCTCCAACGTATCTATATATTTTTATTGTTCCATGCTATTATATTATCAATCTTGGATGTTTCATAATCATTTATAGTCATTTTATATCATTTTTTCGTACTAACCTATTGCCATAGTGCCAAGTGCCAGTTGCTATTTTTTCCATGTTTTTTTACATCGCAGAAAATCAATATCAAACGGAGTCCAAATGCCATGAAACTTTACGAAGAATTTTTATGGGCTGGAAGGAACACAACGGGCCCTGGTTGCGCCTGGGGATGCCCCGAGGGAGGCACAACCCACCAGAGTGCGCCAGGAGGCCCATGCGCGCCCTGGTGGGTTGTGCCCACCTCGGGTCCCCCCTGGACCGCCTCTTTGCTATATAAATACCCCAATATTCCCAAAACCCTAGGGAGTCGACGAAATATTGATCCAGCCGCCGCAGAGTCCAGAACCACCAGATCCAATAAAGACACCATCTCGGATGGGGTTCAACACCTCCGTTGGTGCCTCTCCGATGATGCGTGAGTAGTTCTTTGTACACCTTCGGGTCTGTAGTTAGTATCTAGATGGCTTCATCTCTCTCTCTCTCTCTCTCTCTCTCTCTCTTTCTTGATTCTCAATACAATGGTCTCTTGGAGATCCATATAATGTAACTCTTTTTGCGGAGTGTTTGTTGGGATCGATGAAATTTGAGTTTATGATCAGATTTTATATCCATGGAAGTATTTGAGTTTCTTTGATCTCTTATAGCCTCGTATTTCTTATCCGATATTTGGGTTTTATTTGGCCAACTTGATCTATTTATCTTGCAATGGGAAGATGTGCTTTGTAGTGGGTTCGATCTTACGGTACTTGATCCCAGTGACAGAAAGGGAACTGACACGTATGTATCGTCGCTCCTAAGGATAAAACGATGGGGTCTATATCTACATAGGTAGATCTTGTCTACATCATGTCATCATTCTTATTGCATCAATCCACTTCTCCATGAATTTAATACACTAGATGCATGCATGCTGGATAGCGGTCGATGTGTGGAGTAATAGTAGTAGATGCAGGCAGGAGTCGGTCTACTAATCTTGGATGCACTAGTAGAAAATAGGGCTTTGGTCCAGGCCGGGTCAGCCCATTAGTCCCGGTTCAGTCCAGAACCGAGACTAATGTGGGCATTGGTCCCGGTTCATGAGCCCAGGGGGCCGGCCGGGCCACGTGGGCCATTGGTCCCGGTTCATCTGGACCTTTTGGTCCCGGTTGGTGGGATGAACCGGGACCAATGGGCCTCGCTCCTGGCCCACCACCATTGGTCCCGGTTGGTGGCTTGAACCAAGACCAAAGGCTCCCCTTTAGTCCCGGCTCATGTCACCAACCGGGACCAATGAGGTGCCTATATATACCCCTCGCTCGCGAGCAGAGCACCCCAGTGCTCTGTTTTTCTCTGGCCGAGAGGGAGAGGGCTTGGTGGTGCTCTAGCTCACCTCCTATGCACACAAGGTGTTCGATGGAATGCCCGAGCCACACTACTTAAGCTTTCTCCTCTCCAAGCTCGACCTCCAAGCTCCATTTTCCATAATATTTGTCTAGGTTTAGCGGTCCGTCACGCCCTGTCCCCGTCTTCACCGTCGTCGATCACCCGCGCTGAGCTCATCCCCGGCACCACCGTGGTGAGCCTCTTGTTTTATCTTCTTTCTGAAAGGAAAAATATTCTGACTTGTATGTTTACATAGATACTTGTATTATTTTCTTACTTTTATTATTGCATCTTATATAGTGTGATGATTTTGGTATCCGCCCCCGTCGGCCCTCGTCCTGTCAATGATTCGGATGTGGTATATATATATTATATTTATAACTATTGGTTCATTTATTGTTTATGAAAATTATGCCGACCAACGTGACATAGATTTTATTTATGTAGGATGTATGTGAATCGGAAATGCCAACCGACCCTATTGTCGAGAGGTTAAATTTAGTTGAAGAAGAAAACAATTTGTTGAAGGAAAAAATAAAAAAAATTGAGGAGGAGAAGATGATATTGGAGTTGCATGTTGCGGATGTCGTCGATGATCACAAGATCAAGATGGATGCAATGCGCTTGAAGATTAGAAAGATTAGAAAATATGCCATTCATACCGAGGCTTGGTATCATTATGCCGTTGGATCAATTGTTACCTTGGTTGCGATTATGATCGCATTTGTTTTCGCATTGAAATGTTTTACATAGTTTCAATGTATGGTTTAATTAATTAGATGCTCTGGAGAGCTATATGTTGTTAGATGAGAACTATGTATGCACTTTGGTTTTAATGTGATGATGAACTTCTATTAATTTGGACACTTAATTATATATAATGCATGCAGATGAACCGACAATGGATGTACGGTGACAGACACACCCGCGAGTACATTAAGGGCGTGCATGAGTTTCTCAATGTGGCTGAGGCAAACAAGCAGAATGGTTTTATGTGTTGTCCATGCACTAAATGTGGGAATATGAGGTCTTACTCTAACCGGAAAATCCTTCACTCCCACCTGCTTTACAAGGGTTTCATGCCACACTATAATGTTTGGACGAGGCACGAAGAAATAGGGGTTATGATGGAAGACGGCGAAGAAGAAGAGTACGATGACAACTATGTGCCCCCTGAATACGGTGATGCTGCAATGGGGGGAGCTGGTGAAGATCAAGAGGAACAGACGATGTGCCCAATGATGCTGCAACGGGTGAAGCTGCTGAAGATCAAGAGGAACCAGACGATGTGCCCGATGATGATGATCTCCGTCGGGTCATTGCCGATGCAAGGACGCAATGCGAAAGTCAAAAGGAGAAGCTGAAGTTCGATCGCATGTTAGAGGATCACAAAAAAGGGTTATACCCCAATTGCGAAGATGGCAACACAAAGCTCGGTACCGTACTGGAATTGCTGTAGTGGAAGGCAGAGAATGCTGTGGCTGACAAAGGATTTGAGAAGCTACTAAAAATATTGAAGAAGAAGCTTCCAAAGGATAACGAATTGCCCGACAGTACATACGCAGCAAAGAAGGTCGTATGCCCTCTAGGATTGGAGGTGGAGAAGATACATGCATGCCCTGATGACTGCATCCTCTATCGCGGTGCATACAAGGATCTGAATGCATGCCCGGTATGCGGTGCATTGCGGTATAAGATCATACGAGATGACCCTGGTGATGTTGACGGCGAGCCCCCCAGGAAGAGGGTTCCTGCGAAGGTGATGTGGTATGCTCCTATAATACCATGGTTGAAACGTCTGTTCAGAAACGAAGAGCATGCCAAGTTGATGCGATGGCACGGTGAGAACCCAAAAAAAGATGGGAAGTTGAGAGCACCCGCTGACGGGTCGCAGTGGAGAAAAATCGAGAGAAAGTACTGGGATGAGTTTGCAAAGGACCCAAGGAATGTATGGTTTGCTTTAAGCGCGGATGACATTAATCCTTTCAGGGAGCAGAGCAGCAATCACAACACCTGGCCCGTGACTCTATGTATGTATAACCTTCCTCCTTGGATGTGCATGAAGCGGAAGTTCATTATGATGCCAGTTCTCATCCAAGGCCCTAAGCAAACCGGCAACGAAATTGATGTGTACCTAAGGCCATTAGTTGAAGAACTTTTATAGCTGTGGAATGGAAATGGTGTACGTACATAGGATGAGCATAGACAGGAGGAATTTAACCTTAAGGCGTTGTTGTTCGTGACCATCAACGATTGGCCCGCTCTCAGTAACCTCTCAGGACAGACAAACAAAGGATACCACGCATGCACGCACTGTTTAGATGACACTAAAAGTATATACCTGGACAAATGCAGGAAAAATGTGTACCTGGGCCATCGTCGATTTCTTCCGACCAACCATCAATGTCGAAAGAAAGGCAAGCATTTCAAAGGCGAGGCAGATCATTGGAAGAAGCCTGCCATGCACACCGGTGATCACATGCTTGCTATGGTCAATGATTTACACTACGTAATCTTTGGAAAGGGTCCCGGTGGACTAGCTATTCCGAATGACGCTGAGGGACACGCACCCATGTGGAAGAAGAAATCTATATTTTGGGACCTACCCTACTGGAAAGACCTAGAGGTCCGCTCCACAATCGACGTGATGCACGTGATGAAGAACCTTTGCGTGAACCTGCTAGGCTTCTTGGGCGTGTATGGGAAGACAAAAGATACACTTGAGGCACGGGAGGACCTGCAACATTTGCAAGAAAAAGATGGCATGCCTCCGAAGCAGTATAAAGGTCCTGCCAGCTACGCTCTTATGAAAGAAGAGAAAGAAATCTTTTTTGAATGCCTGCTCAGTATGAAGGTCACGACTAGCTTCTCATCGAATATAAAGGGAATAATAAATATGCCAGAGAAAAAGTTTCAGAACCTAAAGTCTCATGACTGCCACGTGATTATGACACAACTGCTTCCGGTTGCATTGAGGGGGCTTCTACCGGAAAACGTCCGATTAGCCATTGTGAAGCTATGTGCATTCCTCAATGCAATCTCTCAGAAGGTGATCGATCCAGAAATCGTACCAAGGCTAAGGAGTGATTTGGCGCAATGTCTTGTCAGTTTCGAGCTGGTGTTCCCACCATCCTTCTTCAATATCATGACGCACGTCCTAGTTCATCTAGTCGACGAGATTGTCATCCTGGTGCCCGTATTTCTACACAATATGTTCCCCTTTGAGAGGTTCATGGGAGTCCTAAAGAAATATGTCCGTAACCGTGCTAGGACAAAAGGAAGCATCTCCATGGGCCATCAAACAGAGGATGTTATCGGGTTTTGTGTTGACTTCATTCCTGGCCTTAAGAAGATAGGTCTCCCTAAATCGCGGTATGAGGGGAGACTGACTGTAAAAGGCACTCTTGGAAGAGACTCAATAATATGCAGGGACGGATATTCTTGGTCTCAAGCAAGCTACACAGTTCTACAGAACTCTACCTTGGTGACCCCGTATGTCGATGAACACAAGAACAGTCTGCGCTCCAAACACCCGGAGCAGTGCGACGACTGGATTACATGTGAACACATTAGGACTTTCAGCAGTTGGTTGGAAACACGTCTCAGAGGTGACAACACTGTTTGTGATGAGTTGTACTTGTTGTCCAGGGGACCATCTTTGACTGTATTGACTTACAAAGGATACGAGATAAATGAGAATACATTTTACACGATCGCCCAAGATCAAAAGAGCACCAACCAAAATAGCGGTGTCCGCTTTGATGCAGCAACCGAGAGTGGAAAGGACACATATTATGGTTACATAGTGGACATATGGGAACTTGACTACGGACCTGATTTTAAGGTCCCTTTGTTTAACTGCAAATGGGTCAATCTGTTAGGCGGCGGGGTACAGGTAGACCCATAGTACGGAATGACAACAGTGGATCTGAAAAATCTTGGGTACACTGATGAACCGTTCGTCCTAGCCAATGATGTGGCACAGGTTATCTATGTGAAGGACATGTCTACCAAACCGAGAAAAAGAAAAGATAAGGAAGCGAATACATCATACGATGAGCCAAAGCGCCACATAGTTCTTTCAGGAAAAAGGGACATCCTGGGAGTGGACGGCAAGACAGACATGTTTGAAGATTATGAAAAGTTTCATGAAATTCCTCCCTTCAATGTCAAGGCTGACCCAAGCATCCTGATAAACAATGAAGATTATCCATGGTTACGGTGCAATAAGCAAATGACACGAGCGAAGAAAAAGTGAAGACTTTCTCCCGCAACTATTATGATGATACCATGCCAACTTTGTAACACACGAACATGCTACCATTGTCCGTTTTGTACATGCACATGCTATGTGGGTGAAATTATGATACCATGCCAACTTTCAACTTTTTCAGAGTTCATCTGAAATGCTTTCATGTCTTACGGTTCGGCCCTCGTAATACCATGACCATTAGTCCCTGGCCCATGCCAACTTTCAACTTTCAACTTTCTAAAACTAATGGCACTAACAGAAAGTTTATAATTTTGCTCCTCGCCCCTGGCCCATGACCATTAGTCCCGGTTTGTGCCACAAACCGGGACTAAAGGGTTGGTCCTCGTTGCGGGCAGAGTTTAGTCCCACCTCGCCAACCAAAGGGGGCTCACACCGGTTTATAAGCCCTTCCCTCTCTACCTTGTTGAGCTCCTCTCAAAGTGAAAATAGATGCCCTAATAGAGAAAAGTTTAACCTAAATTCATAGTGAATTTCTCTGAAATTCATAGAAATTTACTAGGAATTTAGGTTGAATTTTCTCTATAAGCGCATCTATTCTCATTTTTTAGTAAGTTAATCACAAACTTGTGATTTAAACAATTTTCAAAGAATTCAAATTAAAAGCAAAAAGTTTATAATGGCACTAACTGAAAGTTTATAATTTTTCTAAAACTAAAAGCAAAAAGAATAAAAAAATAAAGCAAAAAACAAAAGAAAATAAATAATGCAGAAAACAAAACAAAAAAACTGGAAAAAATAGCAACAATAAGTATTTTGTTGTAAGTAGAAACAAAATAAAA
>NC_041384.1:634313415-634314022 GCF_002162155.2 Triticum dicoccoides | reverse complement strand
AAATAAAGTAAAAAACAAAAGAAAATAAATAATACAGAAAACAAAACAAAAAAATGAAAAAATAAATAAAAATAGCAACAATAAGTATTTTGTTGTAAGTAGAAACAAAATAAAATAAATAAAGCAACAAAGAAAACAAAAAAAACAAAAAAGTGTTTTCAAATTTGAAAACTAATGGCACTAACAGAAAGTTTATAATTTTTCTAAAACTAAAAGCAAAAAGAATTAAAAAATAAAGCAAAAAACAAAAGAAAATAAATAATGCAGAAAACAAAACAAAAAAACTAGAAAAAAATTTAAATATAGCAACAATAAGTATTTTGCTGTAAGTAGAAACAAAAAAACAAAACAAAAGTGCCACCTTCTGGGCACCCACGGCCTGAATACGACTAGAAACCCTACCATGGGCCAGGATTCAGGCCCGCGGGAGGCCCAGTAGGCCCACAGGCACAGATTGCACGGTTAGGCCCGAAAGCCTGCTTTAGAGAGGAGCTCGACAGGGAAGGCGCACCGCACCTTATAAACAGGTGCGGCTCCCTCTCAACTAGCGAGGTGGGACTAAACATTTGGGTGCGGGGCAGCACAAGGCCTTTGGTCCCGGTTGGTG
>NC_041384.1:634312091-634313340 GCF_002162155.2 Triticum dicoccoides | reverse complement strand
GCCCTTTGGGCTGCTGAAAATTGGCCTTTGGTCCCGGTTGGTGGCACCAACCGGGACTAAAGGTTGAAGGAAATATGCCCTAGAGGCAATAATAAAGTTATTATTTATTTCCTTATATCATGATAAAAGTTTATTATTCATGCTAGAATTGTATTAACCGGAAACATAATACATGTGTGAATACATAGACAAACAGAGTGTCACTAGTATGCATCTACTTGACTAGCTCATTAATCAAAGATGGTTATGTTTCCTAACCATGGACAAAGAGTTGTTATTTGATTAATGGGATCACATCATTAGTTGAATGATCTGATTGACATGACCCATTCCATTAGCTTAGCACCCGATCGTTTAGTATGTTGCTATTGTTTTCTTCATGACTTATACATGTTCCTATGACTATGAGATTATGCAACTCCCGTTTGCTAGAGGAACACTTTGTGTGCTACCAAACGTCACAACGTAACTGGGTGATTATAAAGGAGCTCTACAGGTGTCTCCAAAGGTACATGTTGGGTTGGCGTATTTCGAGATTAGGATTTGTCACTCCGATTGTCGGAGAGGTATCTCTGGGCCCTCTCGGTAATGCACATCACTTAAGCCTTGCAAGCATTGCAACTAATGAGTTAGTTGCGGGATGATGTATTACAGAACGAGTAAAGATACTTGCCGGTAACGAGATTGAACTAGGTATAGGATACCGACGATCGAATCTCGGGCAAGTAACATACCGATGACAAAGGGAACAACGTATGTTGTTATGCGGTCTGACCGATAAAAGATCTTCGTAGAATATGTAGGAGCCAATATGAGCATCCAGGTTCCGCTATTGGTTATTGACCGGAGACGTGTCTCGGTCATGTCTACATTGTTCTCGAACCCGTAGGGTCCGCACGCTTAAGGTTACGATGACAGTTATATTATGAGCTTATGCATTTTGATGTACCGAAGGTTGTTCGGAGTCCCGGATGTGATCACGGACATGACGAGGAGTCTCAAAATGGTCGAGACATAAAGATTGATATATTGGAAGCCTATGTTTGGATATCGGAAGTGTTCCGGGTGAAATCGGGATTTTACCGGAGTACCGGGAGGTTACCGGAACCCCCCGGGAGGTATATGGGCCTTAGTGGGCCTTAGTGGAAGAGAGGAGAGGTGGCCAGAGATGGGCCGCGCGCCCCTCCCCCCTTGGTCCGAATTGGACAAGGAGAGGGGGCCGGCCCCCCTTCCTCCTCTCTCTCCTCTT
>NC_041384.1:634272860-634311973 GCF_002162155.2 Triticum dicoccoides | reverse complement strand
GTGAATCCTATTCCAACTCGGAAAGGGGGGGAGTCCTACTCCCGGAGGGAGTAGGACTCCTCCTGGCGCGCCCTATGATGGCCGGCCGGCCCCCCTCCCTTGAGCCTTTATATACAGAGGCAGGGGCACCCCCTAGAGACACAAGTTGATCCACGTGATCATATTCTTAGCCATGTGCGGTGCCCCCTTCCACCATAGTCCTCGATAATATTGTAGCGGTGCTTAGGCGAAGCCCTGCGACAGTAGTACATCAAGATCGTCACCACGCCGTCGTGCTGACGGAACTCTTCCCCGACACTTTGCTGGATCAGAGTCCGGGGATCGTCATCGAGCTGAACGTGTGCTAGAACTCGGAGGTGCCGTAGTTTCGGTGCTTGATCTGTCGGGCCATGAAGACGTACGACTACATCAACCAAGTTAACGCTTCCATTGTCGATCTACAAGGGTAAGTAGATCACACTCTCCCCCTCTCGTTGCTATGCATCACCATGATCTTGCGTGTGCATAGGAATTTTTTTGAAATTACTATGAAACCCAAAAAAGGTGGCATTAGTCCCGGTTGGTTTCACGAACCGGGACCAATGCTCTTGCTATATATATACAGCACTTAGCAGTTTTCGACCAAATCACCCACTTCTCCCCCGATGCCCCCTGCTCCTCCTCGTCGCCGTTGCCGCCCGACGCCCCTGCTCCTCCTCGTCGCCATCGCCACCGACGCCGTCAGGCTGCTCGCCTTCGCTGTCACTGCCGCCACCGACGCCGTCGGGCTGATCACCTTCACCGTCGCCGCCGCCCCCTGTGAGCACAGCCCCTCCCGTCCCGCGCCCCCTGTGCCCCTGTTTGAGATCATAGCAATCGCGCCCGACGGCCAACCGATTGAACCCCTCGGGACAAAGAGCGCATTTGTTGCTCAGTGCGGGGTTTTGGTTAGGGACAAGATCCCGATCAGCATCCAGCAATGGTTTAAGCCGGCTACAGAAGACCCTGAGGTGTCTTATGTCAATGGTATGCAGAAAAATGATCTTTGGACTGAGCTGAAGTTAAATTTCACCCTACCGCCAGAGGATAATCCAGAGAAGCCAGTTAAAGAGCAATTAATCAAGTCTTTTGCTCTTAAGAGGATGGCAGAACTATTCAGGAGGTGGAAGAAAGAGCTGAATAAGTTTGTCGAAAATAATGAGACACCAGAATTCAAGGGCAGATATGAGAAAATCAGAGATCACTGGCCCACATTTGTGGCCCACAAGACATCAGAAAAGAGTAAGAAGATGTCGGCGACAAACAAGCAAAATGCTGCGAAGAAGAAGCATCACCATCGCACGGGGTCAGGTGGCTACCTCGTAGCCCGGCCTAAGTGGGCCAAGACTGAGAATGATCTGGTTGATAAAGGGGTCGAACCAGAGACAATTAACTGGCCAGACCGTTGCCGGACTTGGTTCTTCGGGGCTAGAGGAACCTTGGACCCTATAACAGGGAAGTGCATTTGGACGAACGATCAAATGGACATACCAGTCAGGAAGCTTCAGCACTATATCGAAGCAGCGCAGCAAGGGACGTTCTTTCCAGACAGAGAGAATGACGAGCTCACAATGGCCCTCGGGAATCCTGAGCACCCTGGACGGACACGAGGCACGCCAAGCTCCATTTCGTGGAAGGTTGGGTTTCCGGACGCAGGCGGTTACAAATCCCATGAGAGGAGGAAAAAAGTGCAGCAGACCCAAATGCAGGCGCTGCAAGCAAGGGTACAAGCGATAGAGGAACGAGAAGTAAATCGCAGCAAACGTACTACCGAAGCTTTCCCCGAAGCTACCCCGCCATCTCAGTGGAGAAGCAGCGTGGCTTCCACCGAGCTGCTTCAGCCGGAGCATGCCTTGACGGCTCCTGCCAGCTATCCCGTGGATGCTATCACGGAGTCTCAAAATTGCCACCTTATGACGCAATGGATGAATTTGAAGGTCAAGGCGGCTATTGGCTCTGTTTATCCTACTGAACCCGGCGCAACTTTTCACTGCCGGCCGATTCCAGAAGGATATGCTAGGGTGATGGTGGATGAAATAACGGAGGTATTTGAGGACCTCCAGCTTGACCACCCTACCGGTGAAGGGGAGACTAGGCTGGGGTCTGCTCTGAAGACTCCATGCCTATGGCGGAAGGAGCTCATCAACCTTCCGAACTGGACACCTCCGCCTCATCCTCCTCCTCCGGCAAGTCAAGGCACTCCGCCTCCTCCACCGCCTCCTCCTCCGGCGAGTCAAGGCACTCCACCTCCTCCACCGCCTCTTCCTCCGGTGAGTGACGATTAGGGCACTCGACCGGCTCCTTCTCCAGCGCGTGGCGGCACTCCGCCTTCTTCTCCGCCTGCGCCGACGCGCCCGAGCAGCCAGCCTCCTCCTTCTCCGCCTCGTCAGCAAGGGCGGAAGAGACCTGCCGCCGCTCCGGCTGCTCCGGCGCGTCGTAGTCCTTCTCCTCCGCCTCGTAAGCAAGTAAAGAAGACAACCGCTCCGTCTGCTCGGCCGGCGTCTAGCAGTACAGCCAGAGGCAGGAGGACATACAGATTCGGTCCTTCTCTGAAGACTCCAGAGAAGTTACCATACGAGAGGACCCCGGAGGAGAACACCGAGATCGCATGAACCGAAGTCAATGACTGGTTTCAAGGGTTGAAAGCAAAGAGACATCCACTTCCGGAGGAGAAGGTAGATCCAGTGAAAGCGAAGTGCACTCTGGCTGCCCTGACAAAACCACCCAAGTCTCCACCGAAAGGAAACTATGAGCACATTATTGGAAAGGAATTTGCCGAAGCGGAGCGGTCGGGAAGTACTGTCAGTGATCAAAGGCTGAAAGAACGACGAGCTGGGAAACAAATTGCCTAGCTCGGTGAACAAGCGAAGCAATCATGCCCCCCGCTCAAGGTGCCTAGCCACAACATCGCTAATGATCCGAGGATGGTGCCCGGTTATAGCAATCTTGCAGATTACCTGCCCGACGATGTACATTATGAACCCATGGAGGTGTAGATACAAAGATACGAGTAAGGGAAGCCTCTCGTCAAAGATGAAAGATCTCTATCAACGATGATGCGAAGATTGCATGATTGGTACTTGAAAATCTGCAGAGACTCTGGGGGGGAGGAGTACTTTGTATGTGAAAGTTAAAAAGGAGCATGACCTCGTTGGAATTGAACTGTTGCCTGTTCCATTTGAGGAGTTCTATCAGTTTTTCAATCAATTGGCCCTCGATAAAACAACGGTCGCCTGCTACTGTCTGTAAGTAGTACTACTTATGTCATTAAGTCTCTCTATATAGCTCAGCTCTTTCATTGCATGTATTTATAATCATCCTCACTATATTATGCAGATTGAAGATCGCCGAATTGAAGAAAAGACAAGTCGGTGATATTGGGTTCATTAACACATATCTCATAGATGCAACTCAGGTTAAATTTCATGCCGCAGCTACCGAGGCCAACTTGCTACGATCGTTGGTAATAAATGAAAACAAAGATATAATACTCTTTCCTTACAACTTCAAGTGAGTGTTACTGTCTTGTGCGTATTCGGTTTCCCTTATATATTAGTCAAGGTTATAGTAATGTAATTGATGAGTTATGCATGCGTGTGCAGTTTCCACTATATTCTCCTAGAGATTAAGCTTGAGCAGGGACTAGTAACCGTCTTAGACTCAAGACAAAAAGATCCCCAGGACTATGCAGACATGACTCAAATACTCGAGAAGTAAGTTAAATTGATCATTATCCACCATATCAGCAACTTTGTTCATTTCCTGATATATCAAGTAATTGTTTTCTTTGTCCGGCAGGGTTTGGAGAAAATTCACCAGAAAAGCTCCGGGACTACCGAAGGAGCTACAATTTAGACACCCGAAAGTAAGTACTATAGTAGCATGTTCCGCGCATCTACTAGTCATTCAAGCGCTAGTTTCATCAATACCATTTGGCATTCTTTCTTATCACTTTGATTGGCCTCTGTTTCTTGTAAAGTGGTTGTGGCGGGAACAAGGGAATGATTTCTGTGGATACTACGTTTGCGAGTCCATCCGCCACATGACCTGTGAGCGGGGCTACACTGACGAACAATATGAAGTACGTAAATAACAACATTCACAATTTTATTTTATTACCATCATTTGTGTTGAGTTTCATTCATTCATATATATGTATTGACCCCCTTCTTTAAAGTAGATGTTTCGGAAGCGGGATGAACTCCTAGCACCAGCTCACATGCGAGCAATTCAAGAGGAATTGGCGGCATTCTTTCTTGACCACGTGATCCCTGAAGACGGAGAATACTATGTGGACCCTGAGTCCATATGATTATGTTTGTAAGAGATAATTATTGTATATATGTAGCCGGTAGTGTCGGATAGATATACGAGAACTTGTTGTTCGACCAATCTCTCCGAGAAGGAGAGGTGGTCAATATCACTTCTCTCTGTATGCATATATGTTCATGACGATCTTCTGTTTCCTTCGTTTGCTTACTAGCTAGCTAGCGTGTCTAGTCCTCTCTATACGTATGTATAGTACGTAGCGTCGACCAAGCACGGACATAAGAGAGGACACTTCTCTCTATTAATTATAGCTAGCTAACACAATATATGAAACACCTAAATTAACCCCCCAAAACCCCCAACCCCCCCCCCTTTAAAAAAACAAAAACCCCAACCACAGAAATGATGACGCGTGGATGCCTATTGGTCCCGGTTGGTGCCACCAACCGGGACCAAAGGGTCTCCTGCCTGGGCTCCACGCACAGGCCACGTGGAGGCCCATCTGTCCCGGTTCTGGATTGAACTGGGACTAAAGGGACATGGCATTAGTACCGACCCTTTAGTCCCGGTTCCAGAACCGGGACAAAAGGCCCTTACGAACCGGGACAATAGGCCCTTTTTCTACCAGTGATGTGATGCCTATATAATGATCGTTGCCTCGATATCGCCATGAGTATTTGAATTTCTATCAATTGCCCAACAGTAATTTGTTCACCCATCGCTTTGCTATTTTTCTAGAGAGAAGCCACTAGTGAAATCTACGGCCCCCGGGTCTCTTTCTCATATGATTTGCCTTTGTGATCTAATTTATTTTCTTTTATTTTTAGAGCTATTAGTCCAAAAATCCAAAAATACTTTGCTGCACTTTATTTTACTTGTGATCTATTTATTCAATCTATTACAACTTTTTCCCGTCACGCACCAATTTCTGGCACCGTTACCCGAAAGGGATTGACAACCCCTTTAACACGTCGGGTTGCGAGGATTTGTTTTATGTGTGCAGGGGTTGTTTACGTTGTGTTGCTTGGTTCTCCTACTGGTTCGATAACCTTGGTTTCATATCTTAGGGAAATACCTACCGCCACTTTGCTGCATCATCCCTTCCTCTTTGGGGAAATACTGACATAGCTTCAAGCGACACCAAAAGGAATTTCTGGCGCTGTTGCCGGGGAGGATCTTGAACATATAGCAGGTTCTGCATCTCGTTTTCCTCTCCCCACTTCAAAAAATTTGCCGTTTTATCTGCCCCTCTTTTCCGATCGTCATTTTCTTGTCAGATCTATCCTTTGCTTGCAATCATGAGTGATTTTGGTATGGCACCAACAGATGATGGCCTAACTCCTAAGATTGGACGTACGTGCAATCTAGATGCTAAAACTTTTATCTTGGGGCAAGGGAACGTTATGGGAAAAGAATGTATCCAAGAATTTTTCAATTGTGTTGGGAAGCTAAGTCTTGATGATGCTCCTATACTTAAAACTACTAGGGCTTATGCTGATGCTATTTCAGCACTAGTTCTGGAACTTGAAAGTAAATTTATTCGTACCCATCCTACTTTGCAAATATTGTTTTTTGAGCTTCCTGTTATAAAGAATCCTAGGGCTAAAAAGTTAGCCACTCTCCTTCTTATGAATGAGTTTGACTACATAATACGGGAATCTAGGGAAATTATTGATTTTTATGGTATGAATCATGAAAAACCAACGATAGATGAAATTCTTTACAATAGTGATTATGCTTTAAGACATTTGCTGGGGGATAATAAAATCTTTGATGAGAATCTCAGAAAGGAAGTCCCCGTTCTAGATATAATCCAACAAGTTTTCAATAATGTTATTCAACATTACTCTTGGATTGTTGCGGGAAATCAAAGAGGTTATGAGAACATCAACTTAGGAACGCTAAGGTTTATATGGATACTATGTTTTATTTTGTGTTTACAAAACCCCATGATGAAAGCACCTCTAAGAAAGTTAAGAAGAAGGATGACAAAATAGATCCTTGCTTTATGCCTAGCTAAGGGCGTAAAACTATAGTGCTTGTTGGGAGGCAACCCAATGAATAAAATTTATTTTTGCTTTTTTCTTCCTGTTTTTGAGTGTTAGCACAATTATGCTACTGTTATGATTGTGTTTTTATGTTATAATTAGTGTTTGTGCCAAGTAAAGCCTTTAGGACCTTCCTGGGTGGTTGTTTGATCTTGCTGGAAAAAACAGAAACTTTTGCGCTCACGAAAATAATTTTCGTTTTTTAACAGAGATAGATAAAATAACCATTCCACTTGCAGTAGATCATATACAAATTACTCAGGTCTCCCTAATTTTTTAGAATTTTTGGAGTTACAGAAATATTCTAAATAGTCAGATTGCTACATACTGTTCTGTTTTGACAGATTTTGTTTTCTTTGTGTTGTGTGCATATTCTAATGGCTCTATTGTTTTTCTTTGATGAGTTTTTTGCATAGAAAAGTTGGAATATAGTAGATATAATACAAGAACAAAATATGAATTGGTTTTATATAGCACTTATAGTAGTGATTTATTATTCTTATACTAACGGGTCTGATGAAGGTTTTGTTGAGTTTTGTGTGATTGAATTTTTCAAGTTTTGGGTTATCTTATGATGGATGAAGGAATAAGGAGTAGAAGAGCCTAAGCTTGGGGATGCCCCGACATCCCAAGATATTATCCAAAAATGAGCAACCAAGTAAGCTTGGGAATGCCCCCGAGTGGCATCCCCTCCATCTTCTAACGACCATCGGTATTTTACTCGAAACTATATTTTTATTCGTCACATACTATGTGTTTTGCTTGGAGCGTCTTGTATGATATGAGTCTTTGCTTGTTTTATTTTGTGTTTTAAGTCTTGATCCCTTGCTGGACACACCTATTTGAGAGAGCCAAAATTAGGTCATGACTTGTTATAATTGCTCTCTATGCTTCAGTTAAATTTTTTATGAGCTATGGACTTGCTCTAGTGCTTCACTTATATGTTTTTGAAGACGGTGTGCTTTAGTATTTTTGAAGAAATGCTCTCTTGATTCACTTAGATTTATTTGAGAGTTAGTAAAATTTTCAAGAAATTCAAATTACTTTGAGAGAAAGAAATATTATGCTCATGATCTTCACTTATATTCGTTTGAGCTTATGGAAAGAAACATATGAAAATTAGTCCCAAAGTGATAGGTATCCAAGAAGGATATAATAAAAACTTTCATGAAGATAATTGGACAATAAACTTGATTCTTAGTAATAGTTTTGAGATATGATGATGTGATATGTGAGTCATCTTGATGAGTAATTATGCTTCAGTAAGAATATTGGTGTTAAGGTTTGTGATTCCCTATGCAAGCACGAAAGTCAATAGTTATGCAATGGAATTATATCCTACTTATGGTGCATTACTCGGTGTTAGTTATGCTTAATGCTCACTTATGAGATTATTCGTTTCTTGGTTGGTAGCTTCCCAATCTATTGCTAGCCTTCATTTTCACTAAGTATGATCACTACTTGTGCATCCAAAAACCTTTAAACCAGTTTTGCCACATGAGTCCACAATATCTACCTATATGCGGTATTCTTTTGCCGTTCTAAGCAAATTTGCATGTGCCATCTTTAATTTTCAAAAATAAACTTCTCTTTGTGTGTTTGTTTCGCTCACGGAGCGGTGAGGGGTGGCTAATATTTTCCATGCTAGATGTGTTATTCTCAAGATGAGTGTTTATTCACTTGTCATTGCACGAGAGTAAGGCAAAGTTATTAGGGATGACCAATCCCAAAATGAAAAAAATGAATTTACTTTATGTTGGAAAATAATAAATTCCTTGGAAAGTGTTGGTATGGAGGGAAACCGTGGATACGGCTAGCCATGGAAAGTGAAAGTATGGTGGAAAAAGGAATACACTTCATTTTCTATTTGGGAACCGCCTATGATATATCTAAGCATGGAAAGTATTGGGAACTCTAAGTCGTTTTCGTTGGTGGGATGGATACACCTCCCAAAATGTTTTTATCTCTAAGTTTTTCGCTTTGAGCTCTGGCACCTCTACAAATCCCTACTTCCCTCTGCGAAGGGCCTATCTTTTAATTTATTAAATTTTTATTTTTGAATTTGAGTCTCCATCTTCTCTTATAAAAACACCAACTAGGAGGCAATATGATCGTACTTGAGTATTGGACATAGCTAATATGCAAGTGTGTTTCATGAATGGGTCAATGATTGAGCATGATGGGCTAGGGATAGCTTATTTTAGCGTTGATATTTTGAAAGAGATGGTTGCTTGTTGATATGCTTAAGTATTTAAATTATCATGTCAAAACTAGACTGTTGCTTTGAATAATATAAAAGTCCAAATGTCCATGCTGTAAACAAAGAAATATGATATGACATGTTAGGCAACATTCCACATCAAAAATTCTGTTTTTATCACTTCCCTACTCGAGGACGAGTAGGAGTTAAGCTTGGGGATGCTGATACGTCTCCAACGTATCTATAATTTTTGATTGTTCCATGCTATTATATTATCAATCTTGGATGCTTTATAATCATTTCATATCATTTTTTGGTACTAACCTATTGACATAGTGCCAAGTGCTAGTTGTTGTTTTTCCATGTTTTTTTACATCACAGAAAATCAATATCAAACGGAGTCCAAATGCCGCGAAACTTTACGAAGAATTTTTATGGGCCACAAGGAACACAACGGGCCCTGGCTATGCCTGGGGGGTGTCCTGAGGGAGGCACAACCCACCAGGCCGCGCCAGGAGGCCCAGGCGCCCTGGTGGGTTGTGCCCTCCTCGGGTGCCCCCAGACCGCCTAGTTGCTCTATAAATACCCCAATATTCCCAAAACCCTAGGGGAGTCGACGAAATATTGATCCAGCCGCCGCAGAGTCCAGAACCACCAGATCCAATCTAGACACCATCTCGGATGGGGTTCACCACCTCCATTGGTGCCTCTCCGATGATGTGTGAGTAGTTCTTTGTAGACCTTTGGGTCCATACTTAGTAGCTAGATGGCTTCATCTCCCTCTCTCTTGAATCTCAATACAATGGTCTCTTGGAGATCCATACGATGTAACTCTTTTTGCGGTGTGTTTGTTGGGATCGATGAACTTTGAGTTTATGCTCAGATCTATCTTTTTATATCCATGAACGTATTTGAGTTTCTTTGATCTCTTTTATGCATGATCTCTTATAGCCTCGTATTTCTTCTCTGATATTTGGGTTTTGTTTGGCCAAGTTGATCTATTTATCTTCAATGGGAAGAGGTGCTTTGTAGTGGGTTCGATCTTACGGTGCTTGGTCCCAGTGACAGAAAGGGAACCGACACGTATGTATCGTCGCTCCTAAGGACAAAATGATGGGGTCTATATCTACATAGGTAGATCTTGTCTACATCATGTCATCATTCTCATTGCATCACTCCACTTCTCCATGAATTTAATACACTAGATGCATGCTGGATAGCGGTCGATGTGTGGAGTAATAGTAGTAGATGCAGGCAGGAGTCGGTCTACTAATCTTGGATGTGATGCCTATATAATGATCGTTGCCTCGATATCGCCATGAGTATTTGAAGTTCTATCAATTGCCCAATAGTAATTTGTTCACCCATCGCTTTTCTATTTTTCTAGAGGGAAGCCACTAGTGAAATCTACGGCCCCGGGGTCTCTTTCTCATATTATTTGCCTTTGCGATCTAATTTTATTTGCTTTTATTTTTAGATCTATTAATCCAAAAATCCAAAAATACTTTGCTGCACTTTATTTTATTTGCTATGTATTTATTCAATCTATTACAACTTTTTCCCATCATGCACCAATTTCTGGCACTGTTACCCGAAATGGATTGACAACCCCTTTAACATGTCGGGTTGCGAGGATTTGTTATCTGTGTACAAGTGTTGTTTATGTTGTATTGTTTGGTTCTCCTACTGGTTCAATAACCTTGGTTTCATATCTGAGGGAAATACCTACCGCCGATGTGCTGCACCATCCCTTCCTCTTTGGGGTAATACCGATGTAGCTTCAAGCGACATCAATGCGGGGCGTCGGCGTGGCAAAGCCTAAATTCGCTGGGCAGACCTAGTTTCCGATGTGGCATTCGCCGAATTGTAGATGGGAAACTGACCGAACCATCACCCAACCATCATTAATGCGGCCAGCATTTGACAGTCCTGTGTATAGAGGATGGAACAAATCAGAGTAATATTCCTTGGAAAAAATAATCCAATGCAAGCAAAAAATTAGTAGGAATAATAGCACCTGGTTTATTTGTTGTAGCAATCCAAAGAGACACACGTGGGTGTTCATGGATTTCCATCTAGTAATAGTACTAGTGCCAGCGCTAGCTTGATGTTGTGTGCGCGTGCTCGACAGGGACGCGGCGAAGCGAAGACCCCAGTCCAGCTAATGTGATGAAGCTGGTCGGCTGGTGACGCCGAAGTCTCCGGAGTAGGTTGATTAAGAGATGGCGAAGCTCCCGGTCTAGCCGAGGTGACGGAGCAGGTCGGTAGGGTGACGTTGAACCTGTCGTGCCAGCCGAGGTGTTGAAGCAGTTCGGCATGGCAGACATCGGTTTGAAGAAGCTATGGCTCGGCCATGCTGAAGCTGGTCATAACTTGTGACGCGGTCAATGGCGGATTGATGAAGTGACCAAGCGGCAAAGTTGGCGCGCCTAACCCGTGCAATCCATGGGGCGATGGTTTTGGTGATGATTTAGCCTTCGTGATGCCAAACTCTTGTTCGGCATGCCGAGCTGATGATCCGATATGGTTAGGCTCAGCTCGATGAAACGACGATTTGCCTAGCGCATGTCAGCAGACGTGGAGAAAGGGTTGGTTTGACACCTGCATGACGGTGAAGATTACCTCCGAAAAGGAGCAAAATTTGTGAGCATGTGTTCGGAAACAAAACACAATACCCTAGAAAGAGATTCTTCCGAAAAGGTTGTCCAACATCCCGTTCATGAAAAAAGATGAACATTCGCACAGAAAACAGATCCGAAAAGTGATGCATTAATCGGAAGGTTCCCGGAGTTTGAACGGTTGGATCAAGCTGAAATTTGAGAGGTGGTAGATAATGAAATTCTGCAGAAGATGAACGGTTGGATCTTCCAAATAACCTCCGAGCTAGGCTCTGGAGACCACGCCCTAAACTCGTCCAAATTCCCGTCCAGACTCGACAGGCCTATGATATATCATAGATCACCGGAGATTCCTCAATCGGAAGGCGATGAAATTTTATAGGGTTGTTGTATACTCAATTCTGCACAATTCCACCAAAGGGTTCGTCAAATCGACTCCTGAGCAGACAATGGGAGCGAAAACAATTCTGTTGTATAGAAAAACTATGCGATCGCACGAGGACAATGTTAACGATGCGCCCCCAGGCTCCATGGACGACTTTTCCATGGTCTCGGTTGAGATTTGAGCTGATGATGATGAAAGTATCCGTCTGATCTTGATGATCTGACGTGGAGCGCAGTCTTTGGTCCAGCCGAGGTGACCAGTCGAGCCGGCGACAAAGATGCCGACATCGACCATAAAGCTCAGCTCCGATGCGTAGATCACGTCGGAGACGATCCGAATTCCCATTGCACTGTGGCGACTGCCAGCAGGCTCTCAATGAAAGCACCAATGTCGGTTCTATATCCGGCATATCTCGTAGTAGGGGTCCTAAGCTAGGCGTCTTGGAGCGATGGTAACATGGACACGGGATTTTACCCAGGTTCGGGCCCTCTTGATGGAGGTAAAACCCTACGTCCTGCTTTGGTTGTATTCATATGGGGGTGTAGTACAGAGTACATGTATCTACCATGAGATTGTTCTAATGAATATTAGATTATCGATTGACTAGCCTGGCCTCGGTTTATATAACACACATGAGGCCTAGGGTTTATAGGAGTCCTTGTCTTGGGCGCCAAGTCTTGTGGAATCCTCCTTGTATGCGGCACGGGCTGCTCGAAGTGGCCCATAAATGAACCACCATGGGGATCCTTGGCCCGATCTAGCTGGTTGGGAGACGACGTGGTGAGTACGTAACCCGTAGTCCAGGACACCGTCGAACATCATGCGGGAGACATAACTGCTCACAAGGTATTGCAGTCTGGGTTTTATTGGCCTACTCTTTTCAAGGTTGCTCGTAAGTTCATCTGATCTTGTGATGAATGTCAAAGAATAGGTAATATCGATAAGCGTCAGGAAATGCCTATGAATTATTCACTTGCTGTTGAACCATTTGATGTTTGGGTTTTGATTACATGGGACCTTTTCCTTCCTCTATTGGGTATAGACATATTTTGGTTGTTGTTGATTATGTTACTAAGTGGGTAGAAGCTATTCCAACTAGTAGTGCTGATCACAACACCTCTATTAAAATGTTGAAGGAACTTATTTTCCCAAGGTTTGGAGTCCCTAGATATATAATGACTGATGGTGGTTCACACTTTATTCATGGTGCTTTCCGTAAAATGCTTGCCAAGTATGATGTTAACCATAGAATTGCATCACCCTATCATCCTCAGTCTAGTGGTCAAGTTGAACTTAGCAATAGGGAAATAAAATTAATTTTGCAAAAGACTGTCAATAGGTCCCGGAAGAATTGGTCTAAGAAATTAGATGATGCACTTTGGGCTTATATAACAACATATAAAAATCCTATGGGTGTGTCTCCTTATAAAATGCTTTATGGGAAAGCTTGTCATTTGACTCTTGAGTTAGAACATAAAGCATATTGGGCAATCAAAGAACTCAACTATGACTTCAAAATTGCCGGTGAAAGGAGGTTATTTGATATTAGCTCATTATATGAATGGAGAACCCAAGCTTATGAAAATGCCAAGTTATTTAGAGAAAAAGTTAAAAGATGGCATGATAAAAGAATCCAAAAGCGTGAGTTCAAAGTTGGAGAATATGTTCTTTTGTACAACTCTCGTTTCAGATTCTTTGCTGGAAAACTCCTCTCCAAATGGGAAGGACCCTATGTTATGGAGGAGGTTTATCGATTTGGAGCTATCAAAATAAATAATGCTGAAGGTAGAAACCCGAAGGTTGTTAACAGGCAACGAATAAAACATTATATCTTAGGTACGCCCATTAATGTTGAAAGCAATATTATCCAAACTATGACACCGGAAGAACACATAAAAGAGACCTTCCGGAACACTCCAGTATTGTGAAAAAGAGGAGGTACGTGATACGGTAAGTAAACGGACTTCAAAAAATATGCAAAAATATTTTCTGTCCATTTTGGAATATAACAAAAATTAGGAAAATAAGAAACTACCAGGAAGGTCACCCTGGTGTACAAAAGACACCAGGACGCGCCTGGCAAGCTAGGCGCTCCGAGGTGGGTTGTGCCCACCTCGGGTACCTTCCGGACTTCGTTTTTCTCCCGTTTGCTTGTTTCCCGAGATAAAAAATCTTTATATACCCCTCAAACCTATTGACAACCGTATCGCGGAGAAATCTTTTGTTTTCTTTTCCTTGGTGTTTTCTGACAGATCCCATCTACGATGGCCGCTTCAAGCTCCTCCAAGGATAAGTTCTTCAAGAACGTCATCAACCCATATCTGCGGGAAGTGATGCAACACCCTCAAGTCATCCAGATGCATGAGGGGGTGCTTCACATCTGCGATGTGCAAGGTCCCAAGGGAACGTGAACCGTGGAGGCTAGGCTTGAAGCGATGGAGCAGGATGTATTCCGGTGCAAGGGGATGGTGGAGTGTGGACTCAATGCCAATCACCTCATGATCACGGACTTTACCCGTGATCTCAAGGTGGATGGCAAGTCTATGAAGGAAGGTGGATGTTAAGTCCATGAAGGACATCGTCTTCACCCTCAAGAAGCAAATCAACTTCCTCCAAAGCCATATCTACGATCTCCAAAACCAAGTCTTTGAATATGAGGCGAGGTTTAAAGGTATGAGTTTGGCTGCCAGTTGCAGGACCCGTGAGACTCATTCCTCCTCTTATGATGGTGGACCTCTGCCCTGGAAACCCGAGGACAAGATCGCCTCTACTTCGTCACCACCACCTTCTTCTTCATCACCTAAAGAAAAATGAGTATCGGGTATGGGAACTCCCCTTAGCTTCCGCCAAGCTTGGAGGAGGTGCCCCAGTATCGTATCACCTCCACTATCTTTTTCCTTTACTTATCTTAGTTCGATCCTTAGTTATCTTTTGCTTTAGATGAATAAAAGTTTTAGTTCGATCCTTTCTTTCCGAGAGTTTGCTTAGTGATCTATCCTTGTAATCGTGTGCGAGATATATAATAAAGTTTAGTTTGAGTTTTTGCTTTCTTTACTTTCATGTTCCAATAAAAAGAAAGGAAATAAATGAAAAAGTTCATATACTAATCTTATGGTAGGTAATGACACCACATAAGGAAAAGTATAAGTAGAAAAATTTATTAGAGATTGACAAACATAGCATTGGTCGATGATGCAACTCATGAAAGAATTAATAAGCGAAGAGAAGATTCACATATAAATACACTATCCTGGAAATCTTTTGTGATTGTGATCCCCCATTGAAATATTATATGCAAAAATTGTTGACGTTGGACAAGGAAGACACCGTAATGATTTATGTTTGTTCATATTCACATAGAATTTATATTGTCATAGATCCTTCAACATGTGGTGCTTGCCGCCCATCTTTGCTAGCCAAAAATTCCGCACCAAGTAGAAATACTACTTGTGCATCCAAAAACCCTTAAACCCAAATCTTACTTTCAAGAGTCCACCATACCTACCTAGGGATTGAGCAAGATCCCTCAAGTAAGTTGTCATCGTTGCAATAACGCAATAAAAATTGCTTCTAGAAGTGTTAGATCATTTAGTGTAAGAGAAAATTGAGTGTTGTACGAACTTGTGATTGCAAATAATAAAAGTGAAAGACTGCATAATAAAGGTAGCTATCATAAGGGGCTATATAACATGACATTATTTTGCACTAAGGGGTTGAGCATACAAACAAAAAAGCGCATGGCAACCTCTACTTGCCTCTGTGAAGGGGCTATCTTTTACTTTTATGCAATAGTCAAAGTTTTTCTCACTTTTCCTTTTTATTTTTCTCCTTTGGCAAGCATCATGTGGTGGGGAAAGATCTAGGCACATATGTCCAGTTGAATATGGATAGCATGAGTTATTATCGTTGACATCACCCTTGAGGTGAATACATTGGGAGGTGAAATTATAAGCCCCTATATTTCTGTGTGTCCGGTTGAAACGTTTGCTCATGTGTATGCAGTGAGTGTCAGCAATCATAGAAGACTATATGATGGTTGAGAATGTGGACTTGCTAAAGGCTCTGATACATGACCCTTCCTGAAAAGATGATGAATTGTAGTTGCAAAGTTGACTGAGAACATAGTTTGTTGGTTTCCAATAGAGTTTATGCTTTATACTTCGATAGTGTGATGAATTGTTACTTATTCATGAATTGTTACTTATTCATGAGAAGTTCTATGATAAAAAGTCAATGATAAAAGTTTTATGTTAAAGTTTGTTGTTGTTATAATAATTCACATGATGCTTCTATGTCCGTATTTTGTTTTTATCGACACATCTCTCTCTCTAAGCATGTGGACATGTTTTTCGATTTTGGTTTTCGCTTGAGGACAAGCAAGGTCTAAGCTTGGGGGAGTTGATATGTCCATTTTGCATCATGTTTACCTACTGTTATTTATAATGTTTTATGCATAATAATGATTTTTAGAGTAATTCTAATGCCTTTTGTCTCATAATATGCAACATACACACAAAGATGGAGAATTCCAGTAGCTGGAAATCTGGACCTGAAAAGGCTACGTCGGGCTACCTATTGTGCACAACTCCAAATGAGCTGAAACTTCACGAGGATTTTTATGGAATAAATAAGAAACACTACAGCAAATAACCACCGAAGGGTGATATGTCTCCAACGTATGTACTTTTCTCACGCTTTTCCTCTTATTTTGGACTCTAATTTGCATGATTTGAATGAAACTAACCCCGGACTGACGCTGTTTTCAGCAGAACTACCATGATGTTGTTTTTGTGCAGAAATAAAAGTTCTCGGAATGGAACAAAATTTTATGAGGATTTTTTTATATCAATAATAAGAATTTTTGAAGCCAAGACCCACCAGAGAGGGGCCCCTGGGTGGGCACAACCCACCAGGGCGCGCCCCCTCTCCCGGTGCGCCCTGGTGGGTTGTACCCACCTGGTGGCCCCGCAAACGACCCCCCTGATACAATAAAATCACATATTTCCAGAAAAAACCAGCGAGAAAGAATTATCACGATCCACGAGACGGAGCGGCTGCCAAGCCCTGTTCTTCCACGGGAGGGCAGATCTGGAGTCCGGTTGGGGCTACGGAGAGGGAGGGTCTTCGTTCTTCGTCATCACCAACCCTTCTCCATTGCCAATTCCATGATTCTCCCCACCGGGAGTGAGTAATTCCTTTGTAGGCTCGCTGGTCGGTGAGGAATTGGATGATATTCATCATGTAATCGAGATAGTTTTGTTAGGGCTTGATCCCTAGTATCCACTATGTTCTTAGATTGATGTTGCTATGACTTTGCTATGCTTAATGCTTGTCACTTTGGGCCCGGGTGCCATGATTTCAGATCTGAACCGTTTATGAATTCATCATTATATCCATGTTCTAGATCCGATCTTGCAAGTTATAGTCACCTACTACGGTTATGATCCGACAACCCCGGAGTGACAACAACCGGGCGCATTCTCGGTGATGACCGTTGTTTGAGGAGTTCATGTATTCACTATGTGTTATTGCTTTGTTCCGGTTCTCTATTAAAAGAAGGCCTTAATATCCCTTAGTTTCCTATATGGACCCCGCTTCCACGGGAAGGTAGGACAAAAGATGTCATGCAAGTTCTTTTAATAAATCATGTATGGCTATTTACGGAATACATGCCTACATTATATCGATGAACTGGAGCTAGTGTCGTATCGCCCTAGGTTATAACTATCTCATTATGAATATCATCCAACAAGTCACTGATCCAATACCTACGAATTTATCCTTATTGATCTTGCTGTGTTACTATTGCTATCATCACTGTTACACTTGCTACGAATTACTGCTATCACTATTACTATTACTGTTGCTGCTGTCACTATTATCGAAACTATCAAACTACTTTGCTACTAATCATTTGCTGCAGATAATTATTCTCCAGGTGTGGTTGAATTAAAAACTCATCTGCTAATACCTTCAAATATTCTTTGGCTCCTCTTGTGTCAAATCTACAAATTTGGGTTGAATAATACTCTACCCTCGAAAACTGTTGCGATCCCCTATGCTTGTGGGTCATCAAGGGGGGCACCTGGTGAGCACAAGACACCAGGGCGCGCCTGAACCCCCAGGCGTTCCCTGGTGGGTTCTGCTCAGCCCACCCCACCTCTGGTTCTCATCTTCTGGTATATAATTCATTTTGACCTAGAAAAAATAAGGCAAGGACTTTCGGGATGGAGCGTCGCCGTCTTGAGGTGAAACTTGGGCAGGAGCACTTTTGCCCTCCGGTGGAGCGATAACACCGGGGGAACTTCCCTCCCGGAGGGGGAAATCATCATGATCATCATCACCAACAACTCTCATCTTGGGGAGGCAAATCTCCATCAACATATTCAGCATCACCATCTCCTCTCAAACCCTAGTTCATCTGTTGTGTTCAATCTGTGTACCGGAACTATAGATTGGTGCTTCTGGGTGACTAGTAGTGTTGATTACATCTTGTAGTTGATTACTATATGTTTATTTGGTGGAATATTATATGTTCAGATCCAATATGCTATTTAATACCCTTCTGATCTTGAGCATGATTATCATTTGTGAGTAGTTACTTTTGTTCTTGAGGTCACGGGAGAAATCTTGTTGCAAGTAATCATGTGAACTTGATAAGTGTTCGATATTTTGATAGTATGTATGTTGTGATTCCCTTAGTGGTGTCATGTGAACATCGACTACATGACACTTGACCATATTTGGGCCTAACGGAATGCATTATGGAGTAGTAATTAGATGATGGGTTGCGAGAGTGACAGAAGCTTAAACCCTAGTTTATGCGCTATTCTGTAAGGGACCGATTGGATCCAAAAGTTTAATGCTATGGTTAGAATTTATTCTTAATACTTTTCTCGTAGTTGTGGATTCTTGCGAGGGGGTTAATCATAAGTAGGAGGTTCGTTCATGTAAGAACAAAACCTAAGCACCGGTCCATCCACATATCAAATTATCAAAGTAGCGAACACGAATCGAATCAACATGATGAAAGTGACTAGATGAAATTCCCGTGTACCCTCAAGAACACTTTGCTTACTATAAGAAACCGTTTTGGCCTGCCCTTTGCCTCAAAAGGATTGGGCTACCTTGCTGCACTTTTGTTACTATTACCGTTACTTGCTCGTTACAAATTATCTTGCTATAAAACTACTCTGTTACTTACAATTTCAGCACTTGCAGACATTACCTTGCTGAAAACCACTTGTCATTTCCTTCTGCTCCTCGTTGGGTTCGACACTCTTACTTATTGAAAAGGCTGGAATTGATCCCATATACTTGTGGGTAATCAAGAACACACACTGCTTCTTTTAGCTTGAGAACATGCCATAGGAAGCCCTTGAATGTGTCCTTTCGGCCACAGAAGCATCTCTGTGCCAAAACATTAATTTTCTCTAAAACTGCACACAAAATCCTACACCATGTCACAAACCCTAGAAATATGATCTGTAAATACTTGCATTAAGCTGTAAGTACATGATCTGGAAATACTAGAAATGCAGAACTACCACACAGCTATGCCACAACCCTAAGAAATATGTCTTTGCTATCCTTCTCCAAACCCCGGAAGAATGCATATGTACTATCCCCAATTTCACTCATGTGTATTGGTGAGCTACCATAAGCACGAAAATAAACTATGGCAATAACAACAAATAACAGCAAAGAAGTAATTGAAATCAGTGCAACACACTACATCTGATGGCATGAAAATCCTAATACTTTTGTACCCTCAACTTCATATTCTTTCCACGCCACTGCCATCTGCATAGCCTTCATTATGCTTTTCTTCAATGTTTCATGTGAAAAGTATGAGGGCACCGACATGCACTACAGATAAAATTCTCAATAAATAAGTCTTATTTCTATTTGTATCCAACAAGTAAAACTCTGTGATACCATCATTAACTATTTTCTATCTAGTAACAAGGAAAAAGCACATAAAACCAAATCAGAGCCACCAAATTGGAAGCCTATCAAAAATTAATTAAGACTCCAAATCACCACCATTATTCCACAAACGAACCGATCAAAGTTTTGACATACCAATCATAAAGTGTTTCATTTCTCCCTCATACAAAAATTAAAATAGCTCAACAAATGAAGTCAAAACCTGAACAATGGAAATTTGTTAAGAAATAAGTGATAAGAACTTATCTTATTAGTGGCATGATTTAATAATCAAACGATCACTTTCATATGCATTAGTTATCAATATTTTAGAGCATGTTCTTCCTATACATAACAGTAGACTTGGTACAATATTTAGTGACCTTTTAAAATCTTACGTATCAATCCTGAAATGCAATAGTATACCTGATAACATGAACTTGTATTCGGAAGTGATATACATATGGAGGGAGTACTATCTAATAAATTCGAAGTAATATACAAATTCAGCCTCTGTGCTAAGATTTTTTTTTCTGCACATCGGTCTGGTTCATTTTTAGTTACACTCATGGTTAGGCCACCATCAACTGACACCACATGCACCTGCAGAATTAAACAAGTTGGTAGTCATTTCCTGTGAACATCAAGGAATCTTCAGGTGGTAGTGCCTAAACTGCCCGTATTTCTTGCCTAACAGCCCAAATACACAAACAATCACTCGTATCCTAGACATAACGGCACCAATAGGATTCTAATCGAACAAGTAGTAAGTGAAGCAAACATCACACACTATCATGCTCGTATGAAGTACGAACCTGTTACTGGTGGACGATAGCATCGGAAGTTCCTGCAATCTTCATATAGGTAGCACAAAATTACTTCCTGAAAAAAAGATAGAACAAAATAATGTCATATAGGATTACACGCCTGCAGTGAGCCTCTCACATGGTCATCTCATCGAAGCGGTGCTTGATGGCCTTCCATCCCTTCTCGACTCGAATTTGTTGGAGAACCATGACTGACTTGAAGTCTATTGCTTCCTCGGCAGTGCATATTTTGTTTTCTTCCACTTTTAAAGTTTTTGTAAACACTTTGAGTCAGATTGCAACATATACAACAACATTTATCAACATATACATTAGCATATATCAACGCATACAATAGGATGCTTGTTTTTGTATGTCATCATTAATTATTTTAGAGTTTACCTTGCAATTGAATCTGGCTATTGTATCCATTGCATCTACGTCATCACTTCTTGAGCCCACGGGGATGGGAACTTGGATTCCTATTCCGAGCCCCATCACAATCTAGTATCAAAGGGTTGTATCGATCGGTCATGTACAAATGCCGCTGCGGCTGCTGCTCCAAGTTGAACTGCTACGACAGACCACGTATGCATACGTGTATCTGTTATTAGAAATTTACTATCCTAAATTCGTGTGTGCAACTCGCTTATAAGATTCTATCTATAAATAAATTTCTTCACTGTCTCATGTAACATACTTGGAGGACAATGACCATACATGTGTAATCCATTGATGAACTATTTTCAGATCAGAAAACAGCCGTGCCACACGTGCTCACCTGGTAGCACGTGACGGGGATCTTCATGGCAGGCGTGGCACGGGGCTCCTGCCTACCACAACCCTCGGCTGCGGTCACCGATGCGGCAGTGGACTTTGAGTTCCTTGCACGGACCTCGGCCCCTTGCCACGCACCCGCCCCATTCCTAGTGGAGGTATTGCCCCACGCAGCGTTGAGGAGGAGGAAGGGGTGTCTCCGGTGGAGACAGTGCGGTACGCCGAGGAGGTGGAGGAGGACGGCGCGGCGATCGTGGAGGGTTGGAGCAGCGCCGCGGCCGCTGTTGGCGTCATCGTGTGACCCGTGTCCGAGGCGGGCTCGACGAAAGGAGAATCATGCAGGCCCGCATCTCTGGACCGCGCGCCTCCATGGGCGGAGGGTGTGGTGGTGGGGGGTGGGGCTCCGAGGAGGTGGAGGAGGATGGGGCAGCAACCGTGGAGTGGTGGAGCAGCGTCGCGGCCACCATATGCATCGCTATGGCTAAGGAGAGACGACGTCGGAGGAGAAACCCTAGGAATATGGGGAGAGGACTATGGTGCGAGGACGGGATGAGGGCGGGCGTACAAGGCATAGCGTCGCTTTCGTGGACGTAGGCGCTAATGGGTCGGCCCAAGTATGCTGCTGTGATGTGATGTGAAGGTGGGCAAAAATAGAAGTGGCAGGATATGGTGGGATGTGAGGCAAGACTACCAACTAAGACATTAGGAGTAAAGAAATTCTCAATAAATAAGTCATGTTTCTATTTATATCCAACAAGTAAAACTATGTGATACCATCATTAAGTATTTTCTATCAGGTAACAAGGAAAAAGCACAAATCCAAATCAGAGCCCCCAAAATGGAAGCCTATCATAAATTAGTTAAGACTCCAAATCACCGCCATTATTCCACAACGCGATCAAAGTTTTGACCTACCAATCATAAAGTGTTTCATTTCTCTCTCATACAAAAATTAAAATAGCTTAACAAATGAAGTCAAAACCTGAACAATGGAAATTTGTTAAGAAATAAATGACAAGAACTTATCTTATTAGTGGCATGATTTAATAATCAAACGATCACTTTCATATGCATTAATTATCAATATTTTAGAGCATGTTATTCCTATACATAACAATAGACTTGGTACAATATTTAGTGACCGTTTAAATTCTTCAAGTATAAATCCTGAAATTGAATAGTATACCTAATAACAAGAACTTGTATTCGGAGGTGATATACATATGGAGGGAGTACCACCTAATAAATTTGAAGTAGTATACAAATTCAGCCTCTCTGCTAAGATTTTTTTCTGCACATCGGTCCGGTTCATTTTTAGTTACATTCATGGTTAGGCCACCATCAACCGACACCACATGCACCTGCGGAATTAAACAAGTTGGTAGTCATTTCCGGTGAACATCAAGGAATCTTCAGGTCGTAGTGCCTAAACTGCCCGTATTTCTTGCCTGACAGCTCAAATGCAAAAAAATCACTCGTATCCCAGACACAATAGCACGAATAGGATTATAATCGAACAAGTGAAGCAAACATCACACACCATCAAGCTGGTATGAAATACGAACCTGTTACTGGTGGACGATTGCATCGAAAGTTCCTGCAATCTTCATATAGGTAGCACAAAATTACTTCCTGAAAAAAAGATAGCACAAAATTACATCATACAAGATTACACGCCTGTAGCGAGCCTCTCACACGGTGATCTCATCGAAGAGGTGCTTGATGGCCTTCCAGCCCTTCCCGATTCGAATGTGTTGGAGAACCATGACTAACTTGGAGTCTATTGCTTCCTCTGCAGTGCATATTTTGTTTCTTTCCACTTTTCAAGTTTTTGTAAACTCTTTGAGTCAGGTTGCAACATATACAACAACATTTATCAACATATACATTAGCACATATCAACATATATAATAGGGTGCTTGTTTTTGTATGTCATCATTAATTATTTTAGAGTTTACCTTGCAATTGAATCTGGATGTTGTATCCATTGCATCTACGTCAGGACTTCTTGAGCCCACGGGGATGGGAACTTGGCTATTTATTCCAAGCCCCATCACAATATAGTATCAAAGGGTTGTATCAATCGGTCATGTACAAATGCCGCTGCGGCTGCTGCTCCAAGTTGAACTGCTATGATAGACCACGTATGCATATGTGTATCTGTTATTAGAAATTTAGTATCCTAAATTCACGTGTGCAACTCGCTTATAAGATTCTATCTGTAAATAAATTTCTTCTCTGCCTCATGTAACGTACTTGGAGAACAATGACCATACATCTGTAATCCATTGACGAACTATTTTCGGAGTAGAAAATAGCCAGGCCAGACGTGCTCACCTGGTAGCACGTGACGGGGATCTTCATGGCGGGCGCGGCACGGGGCTCCTGCCTACCACAACCTTCGGCCGCGGTTACCGATGAGGCGGAGGCCTCTGAGTTCATTGTCCGGACCTCAGCCCCTTGCGACGCACCTGCCTCGTTCCTGGTGGAGGTATTGCCCCGCGCAGTGCTGAGGAGAAGGAAGGGGTGACATCGGCGGTAGGTATTTCCCTCAGTTATGATACTAAGGTTATCGAACCAGTAGGAGAACCAAGCAACACAACGTAAACATCCCATGCATACAAATAACAACACCTCGCAACCCGACGTGTTAAAGGGGATGTCAATCCCTTTCGGGTAACGGCGCCAGAAATTGGTGCGTGATGGTCAAAAGGTTGTAATAGATTGGATAAAAAGATTACGAATAAAATAAAGTGCAACAATGTATTTTTGTATTTTTGGTTTAATAGATCTGAAAATGAAAGCAAGGAAAAAGTAGATCGCAAAGGTAAATATATGAGAAATAAGACCCGGGGGCCGTAGGTTTCACTAGTGGCTTCTGTCAAGAAAAATAGCAAACGGTGGGTAAAAAGATTACTGTTGGGCAATTGATAGAACTTGAAATAATTATGAATATATCCATGCCATGATCATTACATAGGCATCACGTCCAAGCTTCACATCGACCGCTATCCAGCATGCATCTGGTGTATTAAGTTCAGGGAAAAACAGAGTAATGCAATAAGAATGATGACATGATGTAGACAAGATCTGTTTATCTATATGGCGGTAGATATAGATCTCATATTTTTATCCTTAGTAGCAACGATACATACATGTCGGTTCCCTTTCTGTCATTGGGATCAAGCACCGTAAGATCGATCCCACTACCGGTCACCTCTTCCCATTGCAAGATAAATAGATCGAGTTGGCCAGACAAAACCCAAATATAGGAGAAGAAATACGAGGCTATAAGAGAACATGCATAAAAGAGATCAAAGAAACCCAAATATTTTCATGGATATAAAAACATAGATCTGATCATAAACTCAAAGTTCATCGATCCCAACAAACACACCGCGAAAGAGTTACATCATATGGATCTCCAAGAGACCATTGTATTGAGGATCAAGAGAGAGAGAGAGAGAGAGATGAAGCCATCTAGCTAGTAACTACGGACCCGAAGGTCTACAAAGAACTACTCATGCATCATCGGAGAGGCGCCAATGGAAGTGGTGAACCCCTCCGTGATGGTGTCTAGATTGGATCTGGTGTTTTTGGACTCTACGGCGGCTGGATGAATATTTCGTCGACTCCCCTAGGGTTTTGGGAATATTTTGGTATTTATAGAGCAAACAGGCAGTCCGGGAGGCACCCGAGGTAAGCACAACCCACCAAGGCGCGCCAGGGCCTTCTGGCGCGACCTGGTGGGTTGTCCCCTCCTCGGGACTCCTCCTATGTGCAAACAGGGCCCATCTGCTTCCTTTTGGCCCATAAAAAATCATCTTAAAGTTTCGTGCCATTTGGACTCCATTTGATATTGATTCCTGCGATGTAAAAACATTGAAAAAACAGGAACTGGCACTGGGCACTATGTCAATAGGTTAGTACCAAAAAGATAGAAAATGATTATAAAACATCCAAGATTGATAATAAAACAACATGGAACAATAAAAATTTATAGATACATTGGAGACGTATCAGCATCCCCAAGTTTAACTCCTACTCGGCCTCGAGTAGGTAAGTGATAAAAACAGAATTTTTGATGTGGAGTGCTATTCATCAAGTCATATCATATTCTTTTCTTTATGGCATGGACATTTGGACTTTTATGTGATTCAAAGAAATACTCTAGTTTTGACATAATAATTTAGATACTCAAGCATGTGAACACGCAACCACTACAAGAAAAGACACATCTGTGACATTTTGGGCCGAATGAAATTTTTTCCTGTCATGCTTATGACACTTCCATGACCATAATTGTGACGAAACCCGATATTAGAATAGATGTGGTGGGGTCATACTTCTATGACAAAATATCCTGACAAAAATGGGCTTTTCGTCCTGGGCGGGCCGGAGACGCAGCTGCATGACATTCTTTGGGCCGTCCATGATGGAGAAAACCGTTGTAGAAGTGAGGGCGAGGAAAATATCGGGGCAGTTCCTAGTTACGGTGGGTGGTTGGGGGCGAGTGATGTGCGTTTCTCTCGTACGTACGCGCCTGTGTGCGAGGCGTTGCCCTCTAATGGAACCCGAGCGATTGCACTTCAGGCTACGCGTTACTGAACCAGAGTGATCGATCGATCCCTTGCTGTTATCTGAACCTGAGAGATTTCTTCGCTACTGCTACTAACTGAAGCCGATCGATGCTGCCTCTTGATGAACAGTGAGCTTTGTTGGGGGGTTTGGATGAATAGTTCCCGGTGGGGAGTTGGATGAATAGGACCCCGTGGTAGTAGAGGCCGTTGCCGCTGGATGTACAAGAACCCTTTCGATCGAGCCAGTGGATGAACATGACCCCATGGAGGGCTGGATGAACAGGACCCCGTGGAGGGCTCGATGGACAGTAGCTGCTGGAGGGCTAGTTGAACAGTAGCCGGTGGAGGGCTGGATGAACAGTAGCCCGTGGAGGGGTGGTTGAACAGGACCCCATGGATAGGGCTGGTTGAACAGTAGCCGGTGGAGGAGCGCGCGGTGGAGGCTGGATGAACAGGAGCCCGTGGAAGAGTAGTTGCAGGTGGAGGCTGGAGGAGGTCGACGGTCGATGAACAGGAGCCCGTGAAAGCTGGAGGAGGTCGACGATGGAGATGAACAGTATCCCGTGGAGTCACATTTTGCGGTATGCTACCGTTTCAACCGTAGCGCTCCAACACAAGTCTGTTTCCTCCGTTTTGTGGTACGCCACACCCCTCCCGATCAATAGGACCCCGTTTCGACCGTATGAGGTCCGTTTCCTCCGTTTTGCAGTACGCCAGACCCCTCCCGATGAATAGGATCCTGTTTCGACCGTGGTCGGTCAAACACAAGGTCGTTTCCTCCATTCTGCGGTACGCCAAGCCTCATTTCTATTGGCCGTTCCATCCAAGCCGGTTGGCTCCCGATGAACATGACAACGCATTCCGTTCTGACCCAGCCGGTTGCCTCCCCATGAACACGACGACGGCGCAGCTTCTCCGTTCCGACCCAGCCATGTACACGAGCTCTGGCCGCATGTATGCGTGAGTACGCGTTCGAGACCCCGCCCAATGTATGTATGTGGCCGTATTTTCTTTCTTGCATCCTGGTCGCTGTACGTACATGTACATGCTATGTGTGCGCCTCTACCACGACATGTGCGCGCCTCTACTACCACATGTGCACACCACCACATCGACCAGTATGTACGTACACGTTCGCGACCAGAATGACAACGCTACGTACGCGTCGACCGGGTGTGTCCCGACTGTTAGGCACTTCCTTGTGTGCGAAGATGTAGCTGGTGGGTCCTAGCAGTCAGAGGGGCGAATCATTTTTTTGCCCGTAATATGGACGCCCTTCCTTGCGTGCGAAGATGTAGCTAGTGGGTCCCAGCAGTTAGGGGGAAACGTTTTTTTCACGAAATACCGTGGCCCGTCTGGTGGGTCCCTGCTGTCAGGTGGAGGAATAATCATTTTGCGTGTAATAAGGAGGCACTTCCTTGCTGCGGCCGTGGACCCAGCTGTCAGCCACTCAACGTACAGTGCTCTTCCAATGGAAGTCGTTCGTTGACCACATTGACCACGCCGCACTGAGAGCACCAAGGCGGTCGACGACGGCGAGGCCTAGGAAGGGAACGACGCGGAGCCGGGGAAGACACGGCAGTGGATGCCCACGCGGAGAGGAGTACGAGGGTTCACTGGTTCGGCTGCGGTGTGAGGCTGCCATCGCCGCAGGGCCTGGGCAGCAGTGGGAGTAGTAGGGGCGGTGAGGCCTTCGCGACAGCACAGCCAGCCACGGGAGGAAAGAGCACACGGTGGTTTGGATGGCTGGAGCAAGAAAATTAGAGGTTGAAGAAGTAGGACGACCGTTGGATGTTAATAATCCAATGGTCACTGGTGATAGAATCGTTTGTTGACTAAGTTGACAAAGCCCTCCATCCGTGTCAACTTAGTAGGCCCACAAGTCAGCCTCCCACTATGGTGGGTCCCAGCTAGCAGGGGGAGTATTCATTTTTTGTGTAATAGGGAGACACTTCCTTGCATGCGAAGATATAGCTGGTGGGTCCGAGCTGTCAGCGGGATTATTCATTCTTTTTGGCGTAATAAGGAGGTACTTGCTTGCGTGCGGCCATGGACCATGTGGGTCCCAACTGTCAGCCTCTCCATGTACGTCCCTCTTCCAATGTTGTCGTTTGTTGATAATGTTGACCACGCCGTGCCGAGAACACCAGCGCGATGGACGATGGCAAGACCCAGGAAGGGAATGACCCGGAAGCGACGAAGCCAAAGTAGTGGAGGGATGTGGGTGAGTAGAGGGACGGCCTGGCCAGAAGTGGGAGTAGTAAGGGGCGGTGAGGCCTGCGCGGCAGCATAGCCAGCCATGGGAGGCGGGAGCAGGTGGTCCCGCAGGCGCTGGATTTGGCGGATGGAGCAAGAAGATCACAGATTGAAGAAACACTACCCACAAGTCAACTAGAATCATCTGTAGTCGTATATAATAAGTAAAAAAAATCTTGCATACGCATCAAGTTAATAGGCCCACAAGTCAGACCGTTCCCTATTTTTTTAATAATTTATATATAGCTCACTGCAAATTATTATGCAATTTATTGCAGTCCGTTTTGTTGTTGGCCAGGGCCAGGGTTAAAAATTTAAACGAAATTTCATGTATTTCTGTGGGTTCCAAACTATTTTTAATACTGAAATGTGGAGCCAGATTTAAAGTACTTTGAATATACAACAACAACAACAACAAAGCCTTTAGTCACAAGCAAGTTGGGGTAGGCTAGAGGTGAAACCCATAAGATCTCGCAACCAACTCATGGCTCTGGCACATGGATAGCAAGCTTCCACGCACCCCTGTCCATAGCTAGCTCTTTGTCGATACTCCAATCCTTCAGGTCTCTCTTAACAGACTCCTCCCATGTCAAAATCAGTCGACCCCGCCCTCTCTTGACATTCTCCGCACGCTTTAGCCGTCCGCTATGCACTGGAGCTTCTGGAGGCTTGCGCTGAATATGCCCAAACCATCTCAAACGATGTTGGACAAGCTTCTCCTCAATTGGTGCTACCCCAACTCTATCTCGTATATCATCATTCCGGACTCGATCCTTCCTCGTGTGGCCACACATCCATCTCAACATACGCATCTCCGCCACACCTAACTGTTGAACATGTCGCCTTTTAGTCGGCCAACACTCCGCGCCATACAACATTGCGGGTCGAACCGCCGTCCTGTAGAACTTGCCTTCTAGCTTTTGTGGCACTCTCTTGTCACAGAGAATGCCAGAAGCTTGGCGCCACTTCATCCATCCGGCTTCGATTCGATGGTTCACATCTTCATCAATACCCCCATCCTCCTGCAACATTGACCCCAAATACCGAAAGGTGTCCTTCCGAGGTACCACCTGGCCATCAAGGCTAACCTCCTCCTCCTCACAGCTAGTAGTACTGAAACAGCACATCATGTACTCGGTTTTAGTTCTACTAAGCCTAAACCCTTTCGATTCCAAGGTTTGTCTCCATAACTCTAACTTCCTATTTACCCCCGTCCGACTATCGTCAACTCGCACCACATCATCCGCAAAGAGCATACACCATGGGATATCTCCTTGTATACCCCTTGTGACCTCATCCATCACCAATGCAAAAAGATAAGGGCTCAAAGCTGACCACTGATGCAGTCCTATCTTAATCGGGAAGTCATCGGTGTTGACATCACTTGTTCGAACACTTGTCACAACATTATTGTACATGTCCTTGATGAGGGTAATGTACTTTGTTGGGACTTTGTGTTTCTCCAAGGCCCACCACATGACATTCCGCGGTATCTTATCATAGGCCTTCTCCAAGTCAATAAACACCATATGCAAGTCCTTCTTATGCTCCCTATATCTCTACATAAGTTGTCGTACCAAGAAAATGGCTTCCATGGTCGACCTCCCAGGCATGAAACCAAACTGATTTTGGTCACGCTTGTCATTCTTCTTAAGCGGTGCTCAATGACTCTCTCCCATAGCTTCATTGTATGGCTCATCAGCTTAATTCCACGGTAATTAGTACAACTCTAAACATCTCCCTTGTTCTTGAAGATTGGTACTAATATACTCCGTCTCCATTCTTCTGGCATCTTGTTTGCTCGAAAAATGAGGTTGAAAAGCTTGGTTAGCCATACTATCGCTATGTCCCCGACACCTTTCCACACCTCAATGGGGATACAATCAAGGCCCATCGCCTTGCCTCCTTTCATCCTTTTTAAAGCCTCCTTCACGTCAGACTCCTGGATGCGCCGCACAAAACGCATGCTGGTCTCATCAAAGGAGTCATTCAGTTCAATGGTAGAACTCTCATTCTCCCCATTGAACAGCTTGTCGAAGTACTCCCGCCATCTATGCTTAATCTCTTCGTCCTTCACCAAGGGTTGGCCTGCTCCGTCCTTGATGCATTTGACTTGGCCAATATCCCTCGTCTTCCTCTCCCGGATCTTAGCCATCTTATAGATGTCCCTTTCACCTTCCTTCGTGCCTAACCGTTGGTAGAGGTCCTCATATGCCCGACCCCTTGCTTCACCAACAGCTCGCTTTGCGGCCTTCTTCGCCATCTTGTACTTCTCTATGTTGTCTGCGCTCCTATCCAGGTATAGGCGTCTGAAGCAATCTTTCTTCTCTTTAAGCGCCTTCTGGACATCATCATTCCACCACCAGGTATCCTTATCTTCGCTTCTCCTTCCCCTGGACACTCCAAACTCCTCCGAGGACACCTTACGAATGCAAGTCGCCATCTTCATCCACACATTGTCCGCATCCCCTCCTTCCTCCCAAGGGCCCTCCTTAAATACCCTCTCCTTGAACACCTGAGCTACCTCCCCCTTGAGCTTCCACCACTTCGTTCTAGCGACCTTGGCACGCTTATCCCGCTGGACACAAATCCGAAAGCGGAAGTCAGCAACCACTAGCTTATGCTGGGGTACAACACTCTCCCCAGGTATCACCTTATAGTCTAGGCACGCATGCCTATCTTCTCTTCTCGAGAGGATGAAATCAATCTGGCTAGAGTGTTGGCCACTACTAAAAGTCACCAGATGTGATTCTCTCTTTCTAAAGAGGGTGTTAGCTACAATCATGTTGTAGGCTAGAGCAAAGCTTAAGACATCTTCTCCTTCTTGATTCCTGATGCCATAGCCAAAGCCCCCATGCGCCCCTTCAAAACCTGTGTTAGATGTACCCACGTGGCCATTGAGGTCTCCTCCTATGAAGAGCTTCTCACCAATCGGTACACTCCTAACCATGTCTTCCAAGCCTTCCCAGAACTCCCTCTTGGTGTTCTCATTGTGGCCTACTTGCGGGGCATATGCGCTGATAACATTGAGAACCAAGTCCTCAGCTACCAGCTTGACCAGGATAATCCGGTCCCCACGTCTCCTGACGTCTACCACTCCATACTTGAGGCTCTTGTTGATCAAGATGCCTACGCCATTTCTGTTTGCAACCGTCCCCGTGTACCACAGCTTGAAGCCGGTATCCTCCACCTCCTTCGCCTTCTGTCCTCTCCATTTGGTTTCTTGGACGCAAAGGATATCAACACCTCTCCTCACTGCTGCATCAACTAGCTCCCGAAGCTTCCCTGTCAGAGACCCTACGTTCTAGCTACCTAAGCGAATCCTCCTAGGCTCGGCTAGCTTCCTTACCCTTCGCACTCGTCGAGTCAAATGCGAAGACCCTTGCTCATTTTCCACTACATCCGGGCGCCGATGTAGCGCGCCACTAAGGATGCGATGACCCGATCCTCGCTCACTTGCCACCGTATCCAGATCAAGATACGGCGCGCCACTTGGGGGGTGACGGCCCGGCCCTTGCCCATTTTCCACCACACCCGGGTTCCGATGTGGCGCGTCGCTGAGAGGGTTACGCCCCAACGAAAATCTTTTGGGTTTCGTCTCCATAAGAGTGGCTGAGTTTTTACGTTGGCTCACCAAGCCTATCACAACCCTCCTCCTTTACCTGGGCTTGGGACCGGCTATGTTGAGACAACATAGGCGGAGTTAGATTTAAAGTACTTTGAATATATATATATATATATATATATATATATATATATATATATATATATATATATATTTGAATTAGGTTAAAGCCCAATGAAATTGGAATCTGAAAATATGAAAAAATTCAGAAATAATAAAGTAATTGCCAATTTGTCATCTTTTTTATATTTGTAACCCATTTCATATTACTTTCAAGATTTGCAGGCGTCTTGAAAGAGTTGCAGCCCATCAGGGCGTAGAAAAATAAGTAGGCCTGGATTGGGTATTCTTCAGAAAAAATAAACTGTGCTCATTTTCACAAACAAAAAATAGTTGGGCTGGTCATGTGGTGAACATAAAATATAAGCCTGGGCTAGATGGGCCACAACCCAGTTGACACCCTGCTCCGTCTCAACAATAACAAAAAATACTGCTCGAGTAGCTACGTCCCAGGTGTCAGCCGATCTTGTGTTGTTCTTTTGTCTATTGACTATATACGCTGACAATGTTGTGGGTCCCAGATGTCAGGAAACCACTAGCAGGAAGCGTTTTCTTTTTCCATACGCTGACAATGGAGTATATATATAACAAAAAATGACGAACTTCCTTGCGTCCGGCCATGGACATGGTGGGCCCCTACTATCATCTTCTCCACGCACAGTCCTCTCCCAATTCCTCTTGTTTGTTGACCATGTTGAAAATGCGAGAGGGCGGCGCCGCGGCGAGCATAGAAAAGCGCGCGGAGGACGACGGCGAGGCCTCGGAGGCCGGCATTAATGATTTAGGAGACGGTGGGGCGGCGATGTGTGCGCTGAGGCGCAACCAGCCGTGGGAGGCGGAAGCAGGCGGCCCCGCCGGCGCTGGTTTGGTTTTGGCGGCTGGAGGGAGACAAGATTGAAGAAACATGACAGACTGTAAAAGCAGGAAGAGTAGTCAACAACCTTAACTGAAACCAGCAGGGGCACTTAACAACCATAGCTGAAAGCAATATGAGTACTTATACAGGTTCAACCGTACAAAGCACTCCTCAAACAATGCTACTTTGCCCACAGTTAACCAAAGGGTGAGGCCGCCAAGCCTAGGTCAAGGCCTAGGCGCCACCCTGTGCATCCACAACCTACTGAAAGCGGCTTCATCTCGCAATGTGGTCAATAAACAGGATATTTGATTTAGAGCCATGGAAAAGCGGGAACATAATCTTCTGTCCTATTCTCCAAGATGGACGGGCCTTCATTATTTGAGACCACCCATGAATAAGTATCTTTTCACCTCCAAGGGGAATAGAGTAGGTCGACATAAACATCATGTTGTGACCAAGTGCAAGTCTGATCCGACCATAGTCAGGCATCTGTATAGGAACAATAGACCTGGGCAGTTCTTGTTTCAAGAAGATCACAAATGTAAAACTGTTCATAAGCAAGAGTTTATGAACATATATAACAGAAAACAGCTCGTACCATAAGTTTCTCAACATAGTTGGACCTGTTCAACGAGTGCAGCAGTGGCACACATATCCCACGTGGCCTTCCACCATTGAAACGCCCCACAAGGACCTCAAGATGATCAATAAAGTGTAGGAACTTGTGGATGTCGTCCAAGTCAACTTCAGTGCCATGAGTAACAATCGAGTTCTTATAGAATAACAAACGAGTAGCCTACTTAACTCTGAAAAAACCTACACATGCCACCAATTATTAGAAAATATTAGTTAGAAGTAGCATCTTCATGAGAGATTTGTTGCTACTTCTAAAGTTAAATTGTGATTAGTTAGACAGAATAGGTGGATTAAGAAGTAATTGAGGCAAGAAGCAAGAACAAGATACAAAACTAACATGGATGAACAATTGGAACGACGTCAGGGTGGAAGATCGTAGTGAAGATGAGACCAGGTTCTGCTATTTCCATCAACTATCATGCGCCAACTTTCAGTCCGTAACACTTGAGAAAGTTTATCCAAGTTTGGCCATAAAAAAGCAGCAATCTTATTGGTTCATGAACCCAACTCGAAACTTATATCCATGGCTTTTCTTCACTGTGACCCTTAAACTGGTGTATTCAGTTATGGCCTTCCCTAGGAGTACCCGCACACCTCTCCACATTTGCAAATAAGGCCTTCCCTCTTTCATCCTTTTCTCTTAGAAGATAAAATACTCATACAAATGCATCTTGATGTTACGTGCAACGCATGGGCATTATGGGGGTTCAGTTGAGAAATACTCATACATGCTCACGGTTCTGGAGTTTGGGCCACAGGCTGGTGGCCCTGCATGTTTGGGGGCCCATGTGTTCTACCTTAGCACTTTTCATATTGCAAGCGGTCGGTACGGCGCTGGTTTTAGATGCTGTCGCAGGGTGAATACACAAGATTGAATAAAGCACGACAGCTATTATAATGAAATCAAACAACAGTTCCTAACAAGCAGTCAAAGTTGCAATTCTATCAACGATACTGTTGTACTACTTATACACACAAGACACTTGTTTCACCATGCCAGAGTATTACATCAAAATCTCTCGGAGGATAGATCGGTTCGGTAGTTGCGTGCTGCTACTGAAGAATTTCAAAGTTGATTTGGACCAGCTCTCCTTGCCGAGAAAGTTCGATTTTGACATCATCCCCTACCGCAACATATGATTTAGATTTGAACCTTGACCATCCTGTAGCATCAATCATCATGCGGACATCCTTTGTACTTACAGTATATTGAGCAGGTTCATTCACACCAAGGCTGCACATGGTAAGAGAAACTTTGCCATGGTCGCCCGGATTGTTGAACGACTCCCTCATTGCTCTAGGAATTCTCTGTTTGCAAACAAGAAGACATACACAAACAGTTAGATCAACATAGTGAATCATGTGAAACAACATGGAAAGAAAAAAGAACAAAGCACTTGGGCGGCCAATGCTTACCAAGAAGGTGGACATGTCGGTTTTTGTAAGGACTTTGGTATATGAAGTGCGAACTGCAGCCTAGTCTATTGCCGGTGCAACTGCTGGTTCCGTTGCCGCTGCACGGGCTGGAGCAGATGCAAGTGCAAATGTTGGTGCAGGTGCCGAAGCCATTGCTGGTGCCCGTGCCCATGCGACTGGTAGTGCCGCTGTTGCTGCCGAAGACGGTGCTCCTTGTAGAGCTGGTGCCGGTGTCGAAGCAGGTGTCGGTGTCGATGCCCGATCCTCCAGTAGACCAGCCTGATCCGTTGACGCGGTCAGTGTTGTGGGAACGATTCCGACAATAATAAGGTATAGGGTAAAGGAGCATGATCTATCGAGATGCATATTGGTGACACGGTGGTTTTAGCGAGTTTGGGCCTCTCACGGTGGAGATAATAGCCCCATGTCTCATGCTCTGGAGAGGCTTTGTTTTATCTGAGTATGCATCCGGAGATTACAATGTATGTGAGAGAGAGGAGAACGGATCTCCATTGCCGAGCTAAGTCCTGAGACTCATGAGAGAGAGAGCTAGGAGGAGAAGAATGAGGGCCTGCCCCCAAGTCTAGTGGTGGGGGTGGCTTATATAGAGTGCGCCACCCCCTCACCTCCTATGTTACAAAGTGGGGCATTGATGTCATAATGTCAGCCTGCTACTAAGATGATGCCTTGATTGCCTTGTCGATTGTTGGTCTTCGCATATCCGAGTGAGTCGTACGGTCGAGTGGTGAATTGTCATCCGAGTGGATAGTATGCTGCTTCTCCGAGTAGATAATATGTATGTATGAAATTTATCTAGACCCACATGCTATGTGGACCCCATACTTTATGATATTTTGACCCTTCATGGGCCAACCTGTTATGTGTATCCCCAACATTAGCCCCCAAATCGATTGCAATTTTGCAGAACGAGTCTTTGAAAGAAACAATTTGGTTCGAGTGATTACGAAATACTTGTTACCCGTCATCGTGCTTTCAGACAACCAAGGTTTGAACAAAATCTCAATGGATTCTGGCACTGCGCTCCCTGACTGATCTGGGGTAAGTGCCCGCAAGGAGCAACTTGGTGACATTCGTTCATCTCTCAAAAGAGGTTAACTCGTGATTAGAGTATGGGTGTGTCATTAAATCTGGGCAGCAAGATTGACGCATGGACTGCTCTCTCGGAGAGATGCCATTCTTATCCCGGAGGAACGCCCATACGAGTCGGTTCGAGATCCAAACTTATGAGTTTCATGCTTTGAGTCCTAGAAGAAGTCTCAAAACAGGTCGACGGAGGAGCGTTAAACTCACCTTATAACAAATTTTTTGGTAGCCGATGGGAGCCTTAGAACTTGTTTGTTTGTTGTTCTCCACTCGGACCGATCAGGCCGTACCGAGTGGAGATTACTCCAGCGGGGGCACGCTGAGTGCACCCGCTGGGTGTAGTCCCCGAGACCACCGTCGACTGCGGGCAGTCGGCGGGGGTCTGAGAGAACTAAAAATCTTCTTAGCTGGTACTGATAGAACTTGTTACTCTCCGACACAGAGGTCGAGTAGTACTTGAGGATCTAGTACTGGTCTAGCTTGCCCTTCCTCGACTCGGAAGTCGAGTAGTGCTTGAGTGATTTGGAGCTGGTCTTGCATCGAGAAAAATGTTTCTTTCTGAGTTCTCTTCCAGTGGGGGCACGTTGAGTGCACCCACTGGGTGTAGTCCCCGAACCTCTGTCGGACAAGATGAGTTGGGCAGAGGGTTTAAATCCCCTGGTAAACCTCCACGCAGTCAACACGGTAAATATCTTTTAGTCTGAAATTGAGTCAATCGGATGCATCTTTAGGCGCTTGACATGGTAAGTAAGCTCAGCCTGGAGCTGAGTCAGTCGGACTGATCTTTGTGCACTCGGCACGGAATAAATTCAGCCTGGAACTTGGTCAAGAAGGTGAATCTTCGTGCTCTCGGCACGGTGAATGAATTCGGCTTTGAAACTGCCAACTATAGAAAAAAGCTGGACACTCCAGGGAGTAATCGTTCCAGTAGTACTTCTTATATTTACCGTTAGATTTTGCGTGAAAGGGGTATTTGTAAGAGTACATTGTATCCGTAGAGGAGCTTCGTTTTCACCCTTTTGCATGAAAGGGGTATTTGCCCGAGTGGATGTGCTTCCCGACTGATCGGGGTATGTTGACAACAAGGAAAAAGTTGGTGGCACTCGTATGTCTCTCGGAGGAGATAGACTAGTGGTCTGACATGGACGCGCCATGAAACTCGAGTGACGAGGCTAGTGTGTGGGCTGACTCTCCGGAGAGAGACCACTCATTATCTCGGGGTAACACCAGCACATGTCATCCCTGAGTCCAAGTTTGTGAAACTGACGCCTTGGAGCCTAGGATAAGGGCCAAGTATACCCGTAGAGGAGCGTCGTTTTCACCCTTTGCAGTCCTGAAGATGACTTTAGGTAATGATTTGGGCGATCATCCGAGTGGACAGTACTACCCTTATAGATTTTCGGCGGACCGGGCATGAATGGTTAGAAAGATATTCCTGATGTGATCAATGGGTTGATCGAATGGGCGTAACCCCTAAGGGTGGCATGGCCAACGGCTATGCATAGCCCTCGAGTGATGTTCGAAAGAGGTCAGCTTGCTACAAAGTGTGATATGAGGTTTGATCATATGAGTAACTTAGTCGTTCTCGTGTTGGGGGTGTAGAGGTAAAGACATGACCAACTGATGGTGACACGCGAGGCGTCCGAGGGGCGATGATGTGTACAACCGAGTGACGACGTGCGGGGCGACCGAGTGGTGAAGACGTGCACAACCGAGTGGCAACGCACGGAGCGGCCGAGTGGTGAAGACGTGCCCAACCGAGTGGTGACGCGCGGGGCGGTCGAGTCATGATGTACAAGGTGGTCGGATGATGAAGACGTGCACAACTGAGTGGCAACGCGCGGGGCGACCGAGTGGTGAAGATGTGCACAACCGAGTGGCAACGCACGGGGCGGTCGAGTGGTGATGACGTGCGAGGTGGCTGTGTGGTGAAGGCATGCACAACCGAGAGGCGACATGCAGAGCGGCCGTGTGCACGTGGTGAAGGCATGCACAACCGAGAGGCGACGCGCGGGACGGCTGAGTGGTGATGACGTGCACAACGGAGTGGCGCCGCGCGTGGCGGTCGAGTGAGTATGCGCGAGGTGGCCGAGTGAAGGACTACGTGTCCAGCCAAGTGGTGATGCGCGGGGTGGCCGAGTGAAAGATTGTGTGTCTAGCCAAGTGGCTGAAATGGTCTTCGAAGGAGTTAGCCAGATGCTTTCGAAGCTAATGTAGCGACGACGTCAGTGTAGTGTGGTTGCGACGCAACAAGACCAGCGTGACAACTGAGTCTGAGTAGGAATGAAGATGGCGCGCAGAGCGTCTGGGCGATTATGAAACTTGTCAAAGTGGCGGATCGAATGCACTCGTTCAAGTTAAGGATCTGGCTGGTGATGAAGTACTCGACCACTCAGGAGAGTGCCATTCCAAATGAGATGCAGCCCCAGAGTGCGGTGTAGCCCTCGAGCATACTACAGGCTTCGACAATGGACATGTCGGAATACGAGAAATGTAGTTTTGAATGGATGAATTGTAATTCATCCAGTCGGACTCGGGTAAAGGTGAGGATGAGCTTCCGAGTGATGCTCAAAAGAGGCAAACTCTCAAAGGAGTGAAGTGTGTGGTTTGATTATAAAAGGGACTTATCTGTCTCATGTCTGACGAGGTCTATATCATTGATATGATTACGTGGATTCCATAGAGGGGTTGGCCAGATGTGTTTGGAGTCAACAGAGCGACAAGGTCGGTGTTGTGGTGCGCTAGGACCGGTACGGTGACTGAGTTGGAGCAGCGATAAAGTTGGCGCATAGGGTCGTCGAGTGATCGTGTAACTTGTGTAAAAAATGGCACAAGCCAACAAAATAATTTCTCGAGGAAATTTGATGTGTGCTGGAATGATTTGTGTGAATAACACCCATAAACACCTGCTGGGAGTGCAAGGTGCTTGCTGGTTAACCATCGAGAGTCTGAAAGAGCGAAGGATCCATTAGAACTTGTCGAAGCAATGGATCCGACTAAACTCATTGGAATACCGGCTATAATAAAATGGAAGTGTAGTGTTTCGACTGAGTTGCAGCCCCGGAGGACTGATGCAAACTTGAAATGAAGAACGACACATGGTGTTCGTGAATGATGTATGTGAAAAAATGGTAATTGGACTCGGGAGTCACATAACCATTACTAAGAAAGTATGTGAAAATAAGCAGCCGAGCATAGAGGTACACTCGGTGGCGTGGCCTCCGAGTGAACGTGATGGGTGAATTACGGGATACTCGGGAAGACAGAAATAACAGAATGTAAAATGACTTAGCTGTCTGAAGACGCGCCAGTGGCCGAGTGGTGATGAGGTGACCAACCAAGTGGCGATGCGCGAGTGGCCGAGTGGTGATGAGGCGACCAACCAAGTGGTGATGCGCAGGGCGGCCGAGTGGTGATGAGGTGACCAACCGAATGGCGACACGCGGGGCGACCGAGTGGTGATGAGGTGACCAACCGAATGGCAACGTGCGGGGCGGCTGAGTGGTGATGAGGTGACCAACCGAGTG
>NC_041384.1:634154075-634272362 GCF_002162155.2 Triticum dicoccoides | reverse complement strand
CGAGTGGCGATGCACGGGGCGGCCGAGTGGTTATGAGGTGACCAACCGAGTGGCGACGCGCGGGGCGGCTGAGTGGTTATGAGGTGACCAACCGAGTGGCGACGCGCGGGACGGCCGTGTGATGATGAGGTGACCAACCGAGTGGCAACGCACGGGGCGACCAAGTGGTTATGAGGTGACCAGCCGATGACAACGCGCGGGGCGGCCGAGTGTAGTAGACCGTCCCGCTGAATGACGATGCGCGGGGCATTCGAGTGAAGCAGGCGTGTCCCACGGAGTGGCGACGCGCCGGGCGTCCAAGTGATGTAGACGCCTCCCGCGGCATGGCGGCGCATGGGGCGGCCAAGTGATGAAGATGTGTGCCGCAGAATGACGATGCACGGGGCAGCCGAGTAATGTAGACGCCTCCCGCAGCGTGGCGACGCACGGGGCGGCCAAGTGATGAAGATGTGTGCCGTGGAATGATGATGCGCGGGACTTCCGTGTGATGTAGACATGTCTGATACGTCTGAGGGAGTCCTGGATTAGGGGGTCTCCGGACAGCCGGACTATCTCCATTGGTCGGACTGATAGACTATGAAGATACAAGATTGAAGACTTCGTCTCATGTCCGGATGGGACTCTACTTGGCGTGGAAGGCAAGCTAGGCAATACGTATATGGATATCTCCTCCTTTGTAACCGACCTTGTGTAACCCTAACCCTCTCCGGTGTCTATATAAGCCGGATGGCTTTAGTCCGTAGGACAACAATCACAACATACAATCATACCGTAGGCTAGCTTCTAGGGTTTAGCCTCTCTAATCTCGTGGTAGATCTACTCTTGTAACACCCATATCTTCAATATTAATCAAGCAGGACGCAGGGTTTTACCTCCATTAAGAGGGCCCGAACCTGGGTAAAACTTCGTGTCCCTTGCCTCCTGTTACCATCCGGCCTAGACGCGCAGTTCGGGACCCCCTACCCGAGATCCGCCGGTTTTGACACCGACATTGGTGCTTTCATTGAGAGTTCCGCTGTGCGTCACCACAAGGAAGGATGTCTCGCCCTATCTTTAAAGACGGCACTATCGCTGAGGGAGCCCTGGCTATCGGCCAAACTCTCCGGCTTGGTGGTTTTCTTATGACCGCCTGTTCGGCCACTGCGCCGACGATGACTTCTCGGGTCATCGAAAGCAATCTTCACATCAACTCGGAACTCGCCGAGCAGTTAGATCCAATGGAGCTCTATTCCCTGAACGAGCTCTTGGATTGTATCACCACCCTGGGAGTCGCTACAGACTACGATCAGATTGGGCCTAAACCCGATCTAAGAGAAATTAACTCTCCCCAGGTCACCCATCACGTTGAAGTGGTGGAAGAGCAATGTGGCAAAACTTCATCTATCTTAAGGACTAGCTACGTCCGGATTCCCGATCCCTCCAAGCCGGATACCCGCGGAGGGGAGGATGTCACTCAAAGCCTGAACCCAGAATCAAGCAGTGGGCCAGATTTATCGGAAAACATCCAAGAATCCAAACTTTCGAGTTCGGAAACTCCTTGGCCGCTGAGCCTCAGATTGGGTGGGGATTCGGATTCAATTCCACCCACCCACCCAAACATGCGCGATCTATCCCAAATTAGGCAAGAGCCCGAAGAAACAATACACCATTACTGGGCCAGATTCCTCCTGGTCAAGAACAGGATAAAGGACTGCCGCGAGGAAGACGCAATTTCATTCTTCTGCAATAACTGCACAGACAAGGGAATTCTCAACGCCATAAGTCGTTGCGAAATTACATGCTTTGCCGACATGGTGTCCACAGTGCGGAAGTACTGCGCGACGGAAAGCGCCTGGAAAACCGAAATAAAATTTTGGGATAATCTGGCCCTGAATACAAACCCAGTCCGAAATAAAAGGGTGCATTATCACAATACACCTGGGTTAACTACCAAAAAGCAAAAGCCCTCTACGGGGCAAGGAACCGTACTTGAGGGATGGCTCAACGGACCCTGCAAAATTCATAGTACAGCGGATGCAATACCAACGCACAACCTTAGAGCATGCTGGATACTCCGGCACGTGGCCAAAAGTGGTGAGGATCTACTCCTCCCAAAAACCACAGAGCACCACCCCGAGGATAACAGTACAGTCTTAACGGTCTTCGAGATCTTTGCGTCAAATAAAAGACGGAAGCGAACACTCCGCAGCACGTCCGAAATCTTCCACATAGCAGAAAAAAAATCCTTGGAGCGACACGGCTATTACCTTCAATGACAGTGACGAACCTCAATTCCGAACAGCCCGAGTACCAGCCGCACTGGTCCTCAGTCCAATCGTGGACGGCTTTCGACTCACCAAGGTACTCATGGACGACGGCAGCGGATTAAACCTTATCTACGAGGAAACTCTTCAAAATATGAAAATAGACTGGAGCCGCATTAAGCAAAGCAGCACAACCTTTAGAGGAATCATCCCTAGTCGGGAAGCATGCTGCGCTGGAAAAATCACACTAGACGTGGTATTCGGCATGCCGGATAATTACAGGTCCGAAGAAATTACATTCCAAGTGGCCCCGTTCAGCAGCGGATACCACGCTCTATTGGGGCGGGAGGCGTTCACAATCTTCCAAGCCGTACCCCATTACGGGTACATGAAGCTCAAAATGCCCGGGCTCAATGGAATCATCACTCTTGTTAGTGATCCGGACATAGCACTCCGTGCCGAAAATAAGACAGCTGCACTGGCCCTTGAGGCACTATCCGAAGCCCTAGCGGCCGAAGAACTAACTGCGCTGCGCTCCATGGTAAACAGGGACGACGTGATACTCGATAAAAGATCCAAGTCCACCTCCTTTAAGCCGGCGGACGAAATAGTCAAATTCCAAGTCCATCCAACGCCCCCTACAAAAACAGCTTCCATCAGGGCACAATTAAACCCTGATGTTGACACCGCACTACGAGAGTTCCTACACGAGAACTGGCATATTCTTGCCTGGCACCCTTCAGACATGCCAGGAATCCCACGCAGGCTGGCTGAACACAGCATAAATATCATAAAAGGGTTCAAGCCAGTCAAGCAGACTCTTCGACGTTTCTCTGAGCCTAAAAGACAAGCCATGGGAGAGGAATTTGCCAAGCTATTGGAGGCCGGATTCATCAGAGACATTAAACATTCGGACTAGCTAGCAAACTTGGTGATGGTACCAAAGAAGGACAAATCCTGGCGCTTGTGCGTCGATTTTAAGGACCTTAACAAGGCCCGCCCAAAGGATCCCTTCCCCCTCCCCCGCATTGATCAAATCATCGATGCTACCGCCGGACACGATTCATTGTGTTTCCTTGACGCATACTCCGGCTACCACCAAATCAAAATGGCAGAGCCAGACCAAGCCGCAACGGCATTCATCACACCATACGGCCCATTCTGCTTCAACACAATGCCCTTCGGGCTAAAAAATGCTGGTGCAACATATCAGCGCATAATTCAGACATGCATGGCAAACCAGATCACAAAACAGTGGAGGCATACGTGGATGACGTGGTCCGCATCAAAAAGACGGCGCAGCCAGATCTATATACGGGCCAAGAAAGCAAGCTCTAGTAAGCAATGCAACACAACAAATATCCGAACACCACGGTACACCCAAATACAGGGGTGCCGCACACCCCCTATGTTTCACCGATGAGGTGCTGGACCATGAATTTCCAGCGGGATTCAAGCCCGTAAAAATAGAGGCGTACGACGAAACAACAGACCCTGGGGTCTGGATCGAGGATTATATCCTCCACATACACATGGCCAGAGGAGATGACCTCCACGCCATAAAATACTTACCCCTCAAGCTTAAAGGGCCAGCCCGGCATTGGCTCAAAAGCCTTCCCGAAAACACCATTGGAAGTTGGGAAGAGCTTGAGGATGCTTTTCGGGCAAATTTTCAAGGGACCTATGTCCGCCCTCCGGATGCAGACGATCTCAGTCACATAACTCAACAACCCAGAGAGTCAGCCCGGAAATTCTGGAACATATTTCTTACTAAAAAGAATCAGATAGTCGACTGTCCGGACGCCGAAGCCCTAGCAGCTTTTAAGCACCACGTTCGAGATGAATGGCTCGCCAGACACCTCGGCCAAGAAAAGCCAAGAACAATGGCTGCATTAACAAGCCTCATGACCCGCTTTTGCGCAGGAGAGGATAGCTGGTTGGCAAGATGTAGCACCAGCGACCCAAGTACATCCGAAGTTAGGGATGGAAACGGAAAACCGCAACGCAGCAAGGACCAGCGCCGGAATAAGGGAAACATCCTAAAGAGCACAACGGTCAACACTGGATTCAAAAGCTCGCGGCAGAATCAGAGAAAGCCGCCCCTCAAGGATAACAGGGACGAGCTATCCAACTTAAACAAAATCTTGGACAAGATATGTCAAATACACAGTACTCCCGGGAAGCCTGCAAACCATACCCATAGAGATTGTTCGGTTTTCAAGCAAGCCGGCAAGCTCAACACCGAACACAAGGGGCTCGACACACCAAGTGAGGACGATGATGAACCCCACAAGCAGAGCACCAAGAAACAAAAGGATTTCCCACAAGAAGTCAAAACAGTAAACTTACTTCACGTGACGAACAGAACGGCGCCATCAGAGATACGCGCCATACGGCCTATCCCAAAGGAGTCTCGCCAATGGTTGTTAAAACCAATCACCTTCGACCATCAGGATTACTCTAGAAGTATCCGGAACGCAGGCTGGACTGCCTTGGTATTAGATCCAATAATCGGCGGACTCCACTTTACAAATGTCCTGATGGACGGCGGCAGTGGTCTAAACCTGTTATACCAGGACACAATCCGCAACATGGGGATAGACCCAAAAAAATTCGCCATAGCAAAACCTCGTTTCAAGGGGTAACGCCAGGCCCGGATGCCTGTTGTATGGGTTCTCTCTGGCTAGAAGTTTTGTTCGGCTCACCCAATAACTTCCATCGCGAACAGCTAACTTTCCACATCGCCCCATTCTCAAGTAGCTATCAAGCACTGCTGGGACGCGACGCTTTCGCCCGCTTTAACGCAATACCACATTATGCATCTCTTACGCTTAAGATGCCCGGTCCACGAGGCATCATCTCATTAAAGGGAAAACATTGAGTGTTCCCCCCGCGCGGAAAATAGTGCGACTGCCTTGACAGCCCCACAATAAAGTGGCTTCACCAGCCAAAGCATCTATACAGGTCGTCAAGACCACGGACACGGCTAGACGAGTCCAGCATAAACATACAATTGATAAAGGCTTAATAGCCGTATACCCCTGTACTAGGGGCTCCGCGCATATAAAACAAGAGAAAATAAAGCTTAATTTTACCCATTTTGATTTACACTTCGTTTATTTAGCATAACTTATGTTCGGCACGATCTTTCTTTAACTAAGTTCCTCTCTTCTACAGATGAACACCGTGCTACGCCCGTCCAGGATACGACACAACAGAGACACAGGCGCAAACGTGCAGCAGGGACCCGTTCCAAGGATTCTTTTCAGATTAAGACCCTGCGTAAACCTTTTTTACTGTCTCTTGTTGATACACATCCCCTGGTTTCTTGATATAACCAAGGAGGAGGCTGGCGTTTTGGCATGTGGCTACGTCAGAATTTCGCGCGTACCTGGACACTAGGGGCTTATTACTAAGGGCGTTATCCCGCTCGCCCTCATAAAGACCAAACACCTTAGGGAGTGTTCGGCGTCGCGAGTTTGGCCTTATATGCATCAGCTCCGAATCATGTCTTGGGTCAAATGTTGGGTTTGCCCGGCTCCTGTGTTTTGCTACCTTACGTTCCGCTCTATCGGCTAAGGCGGCACCAGGAGAACTACTGTGATTGTGCCCTGGTTCGGCCAGGCGAGCACCTCAGTAGAGAAAGCCGAAAACTGACTGTCGTGATATAGCATGAGACTGGTCAACCACTTGATGACTTACCGGAATCTTTACGATTCCTTTTCCTGGCCAGGCACATACACGCCCCGAGTTCGGGCGAGTGTAGGCACCACCAGGGGCTATATAAGTAGCCTCACTGTCAAACTCCTATGGCTAAATGAAAGTGATAAAGCATCATAGTCCGATTGCCTAGTTCGCTGCGCTATCACCTCCTTTGTAGGACCAAGACGTTGGATCAAGCGTGAAAATGCGCCTTCTGCGAACACCCCCGCATTATGTGCGTGGGGGCTAAAGCCGACGACTGCCATCTTTCAGATTATATATACATATATGTTAAACGGTCGCACAGGAGGTATCATAATACTTGCAGGCACAAGTATAAAAAGCTTCTACAATTTATCAAAATATTGTTTTACAATAATACATGCTATTCGAATATAGTATCCTTCGAGCACTGCGTCTCTATTAAAAGAGCGCCTTGCAGAACTTCCTGAAAATAGCGCTCGGCAGGTACTCGGCTTCCATCCGAGTCAGGGATGCAACAGCGGTGGCTTCCATTTCCGCCCAGTATGTCTTGACACGGGCAAGAGCCATCCACGCACCCTCTATGCACGCTGACCTCTTCATCGCATTGATATGCGGCGCCACACCAGGGAACTGCTGCACCAAGTTGAAATAACTTTTCAGCTCTGGCCTCTCTGGCCACAGATGACTCACGACATACTTCATGGCGAGTCCGGACAACCTATTTAGCTCGACCCATTCGGTCAAACGATCGGCTAATGACAGTGGACAGTCTGGATTGTGGAACTGCGACCAGAAGAGATTTTCCACTTCGCGATCTTCTTGATCTCGGAAGTGCTCGGCCGCATCTGCGGCACTCGCTGCTAAATCCAGATAGGTGTCCGCTGTACTCCACATCTAGTCTAACGGAGCATGTTTAGGATCACAGAACTTCCTCCACAGCATAAAGGGCTTTCCAGCCGCGATTTCTCCGGCCTGACGCAGCTCCTCCTTCACAGCTCTCATCGCAGAGCGAGCATCCTTGGCATCGGCAGCGGCCTTCTTCAGGTCCAACTGTTCTGCCCAATCTTCATTTTCAAGAAGCTTGCAATGGTCAACAGCGTTCTTCAGCTTCACGGCCACCTTGGCCATTTATTTCTTGCTTCGGCAGTGAACAGCCTGTTCGGCTTTCAGTTCTTCAATTGCCTTTTCGGCAGCCGCATCACTTTTCCTGGCTTGCTCCTTGGCTCGGGCAAGTTCCGCCCGAAGATTCTCCATGGCAGCAGCACCATCTGCGTCAAGCGCGCACATTGTAAGATACTGGCATAAAGCTCCTCTTACCAGGCGCCGCCGAAGGAATTACATACCTTGTGCCTCGTCAAGCCGCTTGTTGACAAGCATGATGTCGGCATCTGCCACGTCAAGTTGCCGCTTTAGCTAGGCAAATCCATCAGTCCGGCTGGCCACCGGACACTTCGCCACCTACGTATAAAGGCAGCATATTAGACCTGGGATTATGATCCTCTGTGTGCCGTCACTTTTGACAACACACAGAGTCTCAGGGGCTACTATCTACACAGGGCACATCTTATTTATGCGCAACTGCCCAAAGGGTACATTATTTTGCGTACCTCAAAACCTGTCAGTAAACTCCTGACGGCCTCGTGCAATCCGCTCTCTGCGGATGAAATCCTCTCAATCACCGTACCCATCAATGCACGGTGCTCCTCTGAGATAGATGCTCGCCCTAGCAGATCCTTCAGCTCCTCCGACCGCGCACCAGACGGTGTCGGACTCATCCGATGGCCCTTTTCGAAGCCCGGACGCGGAGGGCTTTGGGGGGCCATATGACTACCTTCCGGCCCCGTCGGATTTGGAGAAACCCTCCGTGACGATACCTCAGGGTCGCCCGCCTCGCAAGGCGGTACGGCAGGGGGAGGCGTTCCGCTCTCCATCATCTCCGGAAGAAAATCCCCCGAAGACAAGCTCTACTGAGAAGGGCTAAGGTCCAAGCTACAAGGTAAATTTTTGATTACTTTTCTCAGATATAAAGTAGGGATTTATCTTGTTTCTTACAAAGAAAACTCCTCTCTACTTACGGCTCGATGGAGGGCTGATCCCCTTGAGGGCATAATTCGGCCGAAGTATCCCCCAGCATAGGACCCTCTGGGGAAGATTTCTTCCCCCGCTTTAAGGCCATGGTCTCCGGGTCTTCAGAGGCGGTCCTCTTCTTCCCCTGAGGAGAGGAATTTTTGATTCCTCCCTTCCGGACAAGCTGCTTCGAGGAGGTTGTAGCTTCCTTGTCCCCTCCCTCGCTTCCCTTTGAAGGCACAACCTCCAACATCCTGACTAGCACGGGACCTGGCATGTTCTCGGGGAGGGGGGTCGGACACCTGATTAGCTTTGCTTTCGCTATCCACTCCTGTTTAAAGGACAGCTCTTTCAAGGGCAATTTTATGATAAATATACGGATAGCGAGTCCAGGCACAAGGCTACTTACTTGAGTATCCGGACGATTGCAGCTCAGACCTGCGTCCTCCGTAGAATCCGTACACACTACTTGTGGTCCGAAGAACAATTTGTACATCTCCATGGGCGTCATGCCAAGAAAATGTTGGAGAACTCATGGTCCCTCCTGGTTGAACTCCCACAGGCGGAGGGGGCGACGTTTGCAGGGCAGAACTCGGCGAATTAACATAACCTGTGTTACCATGACCAGACTGATGTCTCTTTCTAGGAGATCTCGGATGCGGCCTTGCAATAGGGCACGTCCTTTGCCGGCCCCAGTCCAGCCCCGTATTGACCCATGACGTCAGTCGTGGTGGGGGACCCGAGTGAAAGGCAGGTGGCGCCACCCACTTAGGGGCCCTGGGAGCGGTAATATAAAACCACTCTCGTTGCCATAAGCTGGACTCCTCTTGAAAAGAGCCCTCGGGCCATGGAGTACCAGCATTCTTGCTTACAAAAGCACCTCCGCACTCTGCGTGCTGTCCCTCGATCATCTTCGGCTCTACTTTGAAGGTCTTGAGCCATAGTCCGAAGTGAGGAGTGATACGGAGGAAGGCTTCACACACGATGATGAATGAGGAAATATGGAGGATGGACTCCGGGGCTAAGTCGTGAAATTCCATCCCATAATAATACATGAGCCCCCTCATGAAGGGATCCGTCGGGAAGCCTAGCCCCCGAAGGAAGTGAGACATGAACGCCACACTCTCACCGGGCTTGGGAGTGGGAATGACCTGCCCTTGAGCAGGCAGCCTATGCGAGATTTCGCCGGTCAAGAACCTGGCCTCTCTCAACTTCAGCACGTCCTCCTCCGTGACGGAGGAGGGCATCCATCGGCCTCGAAGGTCAGAACCAGACATTGTCGAAGGTCCGAAGCGCCTGGAATCTGGAGCCTTGGGTGTTGGAACTCGAGGCGAAGGGCGAACTCGTTTGAGATTGAAAGAAAGGAGTAAGGCCTTGGTCTCTTTATAAGAGGTTGAATACCAAGGGCCTTCCCCATGACCGTTTGGGACTCGCCTTTGTTCGAGAAAATATACCAACGGGTACGGTTGGGTTACCCACGCCCGTATTGATGAGAATCCCGGAATAAGGGGACACGATCTCTGCTTTAACAAGACGTGCCAAGGAAACCGCCTCGCTAAACGCGCTGAGGTGGGACAGTAAAATGATTCGAATAAAGACTTGGCCGTGGTGTGATGTCACGCTACAGAATACGTCAGGAGATGAGATTTGTGTAAATATTTTTCTCTCTATGGCAATATGTGGAAACTTATTTTGCAGAGCCGGACACTACCTTTGTGTTCAAAATCTTCTATGAAGTATTTGGAGGAGGAACCCGCCTTGCAATGCCAAAGACAATCTGCATCGGACTCGTCGTCATTGAAGCCTGGTTCAGGGGCTACTGAGGGAGTCTGGATTAGGGGGTGTCTGGATGGCCGGACTATACCTTCGGCCGGACTCCTGGACTATGAAGATACAAGATTGAAGACTTCATCCCATGTCCGGAAGGGACTTTCCTTGGCGTGGAAGGCAAGCTTGGCGATACGGATATGTAGATCTCCTACCATTGTAACCGACTCTGTGTAACCCTAGCCCTCTCCGGTGTCTATATAAACCGGAGAGTTTTAGTCCATACGACGAACAACAATCATACCATAGGCTAGCTTCTAGGTTTTAGCCTCTCTGATCTAGTCGTAGATCTACTCTTGTACTACCCATATCATCAATATTAATCAAGCAGGACGTAGGGTTTTACCTCCATCAAGAGGGCCCGAACCTGGGTAAAACATCGTGTCCCCTGCCTCCCGTTACCATCCGGCCTAGACGCACAGTTCGGGACCCCCTACCCGAGATCCGCCGGTTTTGACACCGACACCAGCCAATCACACCAACAGAGAATGTTGGGTGTTCAAGCACGACGGCAAGTTAAATGCCAAAAACAAGGACAAGGGGATGCATAGCGATGACGAGGAGGAGCCCCGGCCGCCGAACCCAGGAGGACAGAAGGGGTTTCCCCCACAAGTGAAGACAGTGAACATGATATACGCAACCCACATTCCCAAGAGAGAGCGGAAGCGTGCACTAAGGGACATCTACGCGATGGAGCCCGTCGCTCCGAAGTTCAACCCATGGTTTGCTTGTCCGATCACCTTCGATCGCAGGGACCACCCCACTAGCATCCGTCATGGCGGATCCGCCGCACTGGTCCTAGACCCCATCATTGATGGATTTCACCCCACTCGAGTCCTTATGGACGGCGGCAGTAGCCTAAACCTGCTTTATCAGGACACAGTGTGAAAAATGGGTACCGATCCCTCAAGGATCAAACCCAGCAAAAGCACCTTTAAAGGCGTCATCCCAGGTGTAGAGGCCCATTGCATTGGCTCAGTCACACTGGAAGTGGTCTTTGGATCACCGGATAACTTCCTAAGTGAAGATTTAACCTTCGACATCGTCCCGTTTCGCAGTGGCTATCATGCACTGCTCGGACGGACAACATTTCAAAATTCAATGCAGTGCCACATTACGCATACCTCAAGCTCAAGATGCCAGGACCTCGCGGGGTCATAAAAGTAAATGGAAACACAGAACGCTTGCTCCGTACGGAAGAGCTCAATGCGGCCCTTGCAGCAGAGGCACAAAGCAGCCTGTTCAGACAGACCACTCATTCGGCGTTACAGCCCCCGGACACCTTCAAGCGAGTCCGGAACAATCTCCAACAGGATCGCCTGGCGCGATCTGCGCTCGCCAAGCAATCCGGCCCCCGCCTAAGTCCCAGTACAACGACGAAATTCGTGCCGCGCGTACATAACTACGCATTGAAAATACCATGGACATAGGCAGGGGCACAATCAGGACACGCCCCGCATTGTGGCTTAACCACACCAGGGGTTGTATACCTTTGACATTCCTTTTCTCTTTCAGGTCCTAACTCTTCGGAAGCCCTTTCTGGTAGTCCGATTGCCGGACACAATCCAGAAGCAACAACCAAGGCGGCAAGAAGCTAAGATGAACACGGGAACCGCTAGGTGGTCTCTAGTAATACTTGATATACCCGCTTTTCATTATTTATGCGTAGCTTGCCTTGGGATAGGACATTTCGAATTGTCCTACTTTATGCTTATTGCACTACTTGTACCAGTACACTTCGACGTATTATTCAAATAACAATGTATATTATTAATCTGTCATTGCATTATTTAAGTTTTTTTCTTTCTCTTATATGTCCATTTACGACATTCCGCACCTGGATGTTCGGGTACGGTCAGTACGCCAGGGGCTCTCATTCACCCCGTAATACGGCATAAGAAGTCCGAACACTTTCGACAGTGTGGCACCCCGAACTGATAGCACTATATCCATCAACTCCGAATCATGTCTTGGGTCAAATGTTGGGTTGCCCGGTGATGGGGTCATGTACCTAGGGTAGGGTCATGGACCTGATCTAAGTACCTTACCCAAGGACACCCTTAGAAGAGGTCGCCTTCCAGTCGACCAATGAGGGACTCACTCGACTGACTTGAAGGACTCGACCATGAAGACTCACTCGACCACCAGGAGGTCAAGAGGCACTCTGCACTGCAACGGCCTGTAATTAAGTAGGCTTTATGATAGTAAAGACACTTTATGTGGGGCGTTACCAGTGACGCCCCAGACTTAACTCACCTTAAACCCTCTCCTACGTGGGCTGGCTGGGGTCCTGGCGCACTCTATATAAGCCACCCCCCTCCACAGGTAGAAGGGTTCGGCACCTTGTAACTCATATACTCATAATCCACTCGACCGCTTCCGGGCTCCGAGACGTAGGGCTATTACTTCTCCCGAGAAGGGCCTGAACTCGTACATCCCTTGTGTTTACAACCTCTCCATAGCTAGAACCTTGCCTCTCCATACCTACCCCCCACTCTACTGTCAGGCTTACAACCACGACAGTTGGCGCCCACCGTGGGGCAGGTGTTTTAGCGATTTTTGTGGAGAAGTTGTGATTCTTCCGAGTACTTTCATCATGGTGTCTGCTGGAGTTTTGGTCGGGGGTCAAGAGATCCGTCTCGGCACTCTCACCTTCATCGCCGACGACTCCGCGTGGCTCCATGAGGCTCCACTCGACGTTGATGCGCTCCCCGTCCGCGGTGCGACGCATTTTCGCGCATGTGTCCGCGGCATTCTGCTGCGGCAACCGTCGACCCAGTATCGGTCGGCTCCTCCATCGTCCACCCTCCCGGTCTCCCGCCAGCGCAAGCGCTCGGGCCGGTCGAGGCTTCAGCGATGGGTGAGGCACGCGGTGGCTCGCCAATCGGCCACCACCCAAGTTGCGGCAATCGAGCCCGACGAATCTCTCTACGGCTTGTTCGATCTGTCGACTGGCTCCGTAGAGACTGCATCCGAGTGCGGTAGCAGTGATCCAGCGGCGGAAATCTTGATGGTCGACGGGCCCCACAGTCCCCCTGGCTTCGCCCGTAATGGTGGAGCAGGTGACGGAGGCGACCCTGCACGAGGCCACGAAGAATACCAGCCCGAGCCACTCGACTCTCTGCAAAGAGAGGAACTTCGCCGCAGGAATGTGGATGCCCTGCGTACTCCCATCGCAGGAGAAACCCCCGAGGCTCGTGCCTTGGAGGAGGCACGTCTGGCCAATTTGGCCGAACGCACTCGACTGGAGAATCTTCAGCGAGCACTCGACGAGCGCGCGCGGCAACGAGTTCCCGACACCAATCGACGTCAACTCTTCCCGCCGACTCAGGTATATCGAACCCCAATCCAGAATTTAGCAGCTGCGACCCGTATAGCAGAGTCCATCCAGCCTTCGCAGTCGGAAGCTGGCAGAGGTTTGCTGCAGATCAGGGATCTGCTCCGGGAAGCAGGAGATCAGAATTCAGCCGTGTCTCAGTCGCGCAACAGAATTCACAGTCGATCCGTCACTGCGAATACGGTTCGGTCGGCTCACAGCCCCAGATCACCTCCGCGGCGTGAAGGGCGCGAGACTCGGCGAGATCAATATGGCGACCGACTCGACCGAGATGATAGGCGTCGAGTGCCCAATTCCCCTCCGAGGGGTGGGTCTTACGCTCCTTGGCAGCAAGATGACAGGCGTCAGTACAGTATAGGGTGAAGGGTTCCAGTCGACCCTAGAGAACCAGGCTTCGACGCGCGATCCATTATCGTGCAAGGTTTGGTCGACTGGAACAGAGCCCATCAAGGCGGACTCGACAGAGATGTACCCACAAGCAGTCGAGTGCATGTTTCTGGTCCTGAATGTTTCAGCAGAGCTATCAGAGCCGCAGTTATCCCTCCCAATTTCAGGTTGGCAACAGGAGTCAGCAAGTTCACTGGTGAGTCTAAGCCTGAAACTTGGCTTGAGGACTACCGAGTGGCAGTTCAGATTGGTGGTGGGAGCGACGAGGTGGCCATGAAGCATTTACCCCTCATGCTGGAAGGTTCTACCAGGGCATGGTTGACTCAATTACCTCCTAGCAGCATTTACACTTGGGAGGGTCTGTCCCGAGTGTTCATCAGAACGTTTGAAGGAACTTGCAAGCGACCAGCTGGATTGACAGAGTTGCAAGTCTGCGTGCAGAAGGCTAATGAGACTCTCAGAGAGTATATTCAGAGGTGGATCACTTTGCACCACACTGTGGAGAATGTGTCTGATCATCAGGCAGTCTGCGCCTTCAAAGATGGCGTCAAGAACAGAGAACTGAGTTTGAAGTTTGGTCGAACCGGTGACATGACCTTGAGTCGGATGATGGAGATTGCTACCAAGTACGCCAACGGCGAAGAAGAAGACCGACTCCGAAGCGGCAAGCACAAGCCGAGTCAGTCGGAAAAAGGAAACACCAGTCGGAAACAGAAGCGGAAGGCTGAACCGGCAGCTCCTGGAGAGGCTCTGGCCGTGACTCAGGGAAAGTTTAAGGGGAAACATAAAGGATCCTAGAACCCCAAGAAGGTAAAGGATAAAGAAGGGAACGACGTAATGGATATGCCATGTCACATCCACACGAAGAAAGACGAAGAGGGGAATATCATCTACCCAAAGCACACCACTCGCCAATGTCGACTCCTGATCCAGCAGTTTCAGGGAAAACAGTCTAAGGACAAGGAGAAGGAGTCGGACAAGGCTGAAGACAAGGAGGACAGTGAGGAAGGATATCCGCATATCAACTCCACTCTGATGATCTTTGCAGATGTGGAAAGCAGGAGTCGACTGAAAGTCATTAACCGAGAGGTGAACATGGTTGCCCCAGCAAAAGCAAATTATCTGAAATGGTCTCAAATACCCATCAGATTCGACCAATCTGATCACCCGACTCATATTGCCACCCCTGGGAGGCAAGCTTTGGTGGTCGATCCAGTTGTCGAAGGCACTCGACTGACAAAGGTGCTGATGGATGGTGGAAGCGGGCTGAATTTGTTGTATGCAGACACACTGAAAGGAATGGGCATTCCGATGTCCCGACTGAGCACTAGTAACATGAGCTTTCATGGAGTTATACCAGGGAAGAAAGCCGAGTCACTCGGCCAAATAGCTTTGGACGTGGTGTTTGGTGATTCGAAACATTTTCGCAAAGAAAAGTTGACGTTTGAGGTCGTGGATTTTCAGAGTGCATATCATGCCATTTTGGGGAGACCAGCTTACGCACGGTTCATGGCTCGACCATGTTACGTGTACCTCAAATTGAAGATGCCCGGCCCCAAAGGAGTGATCACTGTCACCGGCGATAGGAAAAAGGCAGAAGAGTGCTTTCAGAAGGGCTCCAAGATTGCCGATTCCCAGGTGACAGCGGTCGAGTTCGAGGAATACAAGCAAAACGCAGATCCGAGTGACTTGCTGCGATCAAAGAAACCCGCCACAGAGTCTGCATTCCAGTCGTCCGGTGAGACGAAGCCTGTTCACATTCACCCGACCGACCCCGATGCAGCTCCGACCCGCATCTCCACAACACTCGACCCAAAATAGGAAGAAGCGCTCATCCAGTTCCTCCGTGAGAACTGGGACATTTTTGCATGGAAGCCCGCTGACATGCCAGGTGTTCCCAGGGGACTGGCTGAGCATCGCCTAAGAGTCGACTCATCTGCACAACCAGTCAAAGAGCATCTTCGGCGGTCCGCCGTCCAGAAGAGAAAAGCCATTGGTGAAGAAGTGGCTCGACTGTTGGCGGCAGGATTTATCCGAGAGATATACCACTCTGAGTGGCTCGCTAATGTCGTCATGGTTCCTAAGAAGGACAAGTCGCTCCGAATGTGCATTGATTTCAAGCACATCAACCGGGCCTGCCCGAAAGATCATTTTCCTCTCCCTCGCATAGATCAAATTGTTGACTCGACCGAGGCTATCTTTTTTAGATGCCTACTCCGGGTACCACCAGATCCGTCTGTACGGACCCGACGAGGTAAAAACAGCTTTCATCACTCCATTCGGGTGCTTCTGCTATATCACCATGCCATTCGGCCTCAAGAATGCCGGAGCCACATTTATGCGAATGATTCAGAAGTGTCTACTCACTCAAATCAGTCGGAATGTGGAAGCATATATGGATGATATTGTTGTCAAGTCACGAAAAGGTTCTGACCTGCTCGTTGATCTCGCCGAAACATTTGCCAACCTTAGAAGATATGATATCAAGCTCAATCCATCAAAGTGCACATTTGGAGTTCCTGGTGGCAAGTTACTCGGTTTTCTCGTTTCCGAACGGGGAATTGACGCTAACCCAGAGAAGATTGGCACTATTCTCCGAATGAAACGCCCTGTGCGAGTCCACGATGTCCAGAAGCTTACTGGATGCTTGGCCGCATTAAGTTGATTCATCTCATGACTCGGTGAAAAGGCATTGCCTCTTTACCGACTAATGAAGAAGACAGACAAGTTCGAGTGGACTCCAGAAGCTGATGCAGCGTTTGCCGAGCTAAAAGCTCTGCTCTCCACCCAGCCGGTGCTTGCTGCTCCAATCAGCAAAGAGCCTCTGTTGCTTTATATCGCAGCCACAGGACAAGTCGTCAGTACTGTGCTTACGGTCGAGCGGGAAGAAGAAGGAAAAGCTCTCAAAGTTCAGCGCCCAGTGTATTATTTGTCTGAAGTCTTGACTCCATCCAAGCAGAGATGTCCTCATTATCAGAAGCTTGTGTATGGAATATACATGACCACAAAGAAGGTTGCTCATTATTTTTCTGATCATTCCATCACAGTCGTCAGCGACGCTCCACTATCAGAGATTATGCACAACAGAGATGCAACTGGTCGAGTGGCCAAATGGGCGATTGAACTTCTTCCCCTTGATATCAAGTTTGAGGCAAAGAAAGCCATTAAGTCCCAGGCAATAGCAGATTTCCTCGCCGAGTGGATTGAACAACAGCAGCCGACTGAAGTTCACTCGGAGCATTGGACCATGTTCTTTGATGGCTCTAAGATGTTGAATGGTTCCGGTGCTGGGGTTGTCCTGGTTTCCCCCAGAGGAGATAAGCTCAGATATGTGCTCCAGATTCACTTTGATTCCTCCAACAATGAGGCAAAATATGAGGCCCTCTTATATGGGTTGCGCATGGCCATTTCACTCGGCGTCCGTCGCCTGATGGTCTATGGCGACTCGGATTTAGTGGTCAACCAGGTGATGAAAGAGTGGGACGTGAGAAGCCCAGCCATGACTGGATACTGCAGTGCAGTGAGGAAGCTGGAAAAGAAGTTCGAGGGGTTAGAGCTCCATCATATACCCTGACTGAAAAATCAAGCAGCTGATGATCTAGCAAAGATAGGTTCCAAGAGAGAAGCCATTCCGAGTGGTGTGTTCTTGGAGCATATACACATTCCATCAGTCAAAGAAGATCCTTTCACCGAAGAAACTCCACAGCCCAAGAGTGCCACGGATCCGACTGAGGTTGAAGTCCCAGCGGTGGTCGACTTGATCATGGAGGTCTTGGTGGTCATTCCCGACTGGACAGTTCCATACGTCGCGTATATCCTGAGAAAAGAGCTCCCGGAGGATGAGGAAGAGGCTCGACAGATCGTCCGTCGATCTAAGGCCTTTACCGTAATCAAAGGACAATTGTACAGAGAAAGCGCGACTGGAGTTGGTCAGAAGTGCATAACACCAGAAGAAGGTCGACTCATCCTCAATGATATCCACTCGGGAACCTGTGGTCATCATGCGTCCTCTCGGACCATCGTGGCCAAAGCATACCGAGCCGGATTTTACTGGCCAAAGGCGAATGAGATGGCAAAAGAGATAGTGGATAAGTGCGAGGGATGTCAGTTCTACTCGAATATGTCGCACAAGCCTGCGTCAGCTCTGAAGACCATCCCACTCGTTTGGCCTTTCGCAGTATGGGGACTGGACATGGTCGGTCCTTTGAGAACAGGACGAAGTGGCTTCACGCATGTACTGGTGGCAGTCGACAAGTTCACCAAGTGGATCGAGGCTAAACCAATCAAGAACCTTGACACCGATACTGCTGTTAGCTTCATCAGGGAACTAATATTCAGATATGGAGTCCCGCACAGCATCATTACGGATAATGGATCGAACTTCGACTCGGAGGAATTCAGAGATTTCTGCAACTCCCAAGGCACACGGGTCGACTACGGTTCAGTATCCCATCCGCAGTCGAATGGACAAGCAGAGCGAGCTAATGGACTGATCCTTAAGGGATTGAAGCCCCGACTGATGCGTGATCTCAAACACGCGGCTGGAGCTTGGGTCGACGAACTTCCCTCAGTGCTTTGGGGGCTGCGGACCACACCTAATCGGTCGACCGGAAGAACTCCATTCTTCTTGGTCTACGGAGCTGAAGCAGTCTTGCCGAGTGATCTTCTCCACAATGCTCCTCGAGTTGAAATCTACAACGAAGCAGAGGCTGAACAAGCGCGGCAGGACGCAGTCGACCTTTTAGAGGAAGAAAGGGAGATGGCTCTGATCCGGTCGACCATCTACCAACAAGATTTGCGTCGTTTCCACGCCAGAAATGTGAGAGGTCGAGCCTTCCAGGAAGGAGATTTAGTTCTCCGAGTGGATCAGCACAAACCACACAAGCTTGCTCCTTCTTGGGAAGGTCCCTTCATCGTCACCAAAGTTCTCCACAACGGGGCGTATCGTCTTTACAACGTCGAGCATAATATCGACGAGCCCCGAGCTTGGAACGCGGAACTACTCCGCCCATTTTATACTTAAGTTTTAACACTCGGATGAGTTGCAATAAAGTACTTCTGTAGTCCATGGACCTCAAAATAATAGTGTCATAGTTCCTCCATAATTTCTGTCACTTTTTATTTTTGCCAATAAAATTCCCCCTCAGTGGGTGACTTAGCTGCGAATCCGTTTCGCCTAAGTTTGTAAAAAATCCTACCGAGTGGTGAGCCAGACTCCCACTCGGAGGCTTAGCTGCGAATCCGTTTCGCCTAAGTTATCAAAATCCTACCGAGTGGTAAGCCAGACTTCCACTCGGAGGCTTAGCTGCAGTCCAAGGACTCGCCTAAGTTTGTCAAAATCCTACCGAGTGGAGAGCAAACCTCTCACTCGGAGGCTTAGCTGCAGTCCAAGCACTCGCCTAAGTTATAAAATCCTACCGAGTGAAGAGCAACCCTCTCACTCGGGGGCTTTGCTGCAGTCCAAGCACTCGCCTAAGTTATCAAAATCCTACCGAGTGGTAAGCCAGACTTTCACTCGGAGGCTTAGCTGCAGCCCTGTGCTCGCCTAAGTTACAAAAATCCTACCGAGTGAAGAGCGACCCTCTCACTCGGGGGCTTAGCTGCAGTCCAAGCACTCGCCTAAGTTACAAAAATCCTACCGAGTGAAGAGCGACCCTCTCACTCGGGGGCTTAGCTGCAGTCCAAGCACTCGCCTAAGTTATCAAAATCCTACCGAGTGGTAAGCCAGACTTTCACTCGGAGGCTTAGCTGCAGCCCTGTGCTCGCCTAAGTTACAAAAATCCTACCGAGTGAAGAGCGACCCTCTCACTCGGAGGCTTAGCTGCAGTCCAAGGACTCGCCTAAGTCATAAAAATCCTACCGAGTGAAGAGCAAACCTCCCACTCGGAGGCTTAGCTACAGCCCAGTGCTAGCCTAAGTTATCAAAATCCTACCGAGTGACGAGTAAACCTCTCACTCGGGGGCTTAGCTGCAGCCCAGTGCTCGCCTAAGTTATAGAAATCCTACCGAGTGGTAAGCCGGGCTTCCACTCGGAGGCTTAGCCATAGCCCAGTGCTCGCCTAAGTGGACTAAAGAATAAGTCGATTGCAGTAAAGGCGCCTTGCTTTGAACCTGCAAAAGACATTTCGAGCCAAAGGCAATCGTATTCAAGCACCAAATTCAAGTTTGAATCGATATCTAAAGGAACCGAGAGTGCTCAGGCGTTAAGCCTGTTAAGGTTTATCGGTTACAATTCCACTCGGCATACCGAGGCAAATTTAAAGCGTCGAGCCAGAAGAAGTTTTTTACCCCTCCTGTGGAGGGCTGGAAGGTGCAACGAATTCATCAAGGTCGATTCCGTCGGCGATCCGAGTGGCAGCTGCAAGGAAAGTTTCCATAAAGGACCTGAAGTCGTGTTTCTTGGTGTTGGCCACCCGAAGAGCCGCCAGCTTCTCTTCTCGCGCATCTTTACAGTGGACTCGGGCCAGACACAGAGAAACATCTGCACCACACCGAGCCGAGGACTTCTTCCATTCCTGCACTCGACCAGGGATCGTGTTCAAGCGGGCCATCAGCGACTCAAGGTCATTCTGAAGTGTCTCCTCAGGCCAGAGCGTCGAGTCGATGCGAGATGTGGCGGCCTTCAGCCTTGCGAGATAGTCCACGACAGCTGCAACACGAGACTCCAGTCGGAAAACATCCATAGCAACTTCGTCGTTCACCGGAGAATTGACGGGGTCGAGGTTTGGCTCCAGCCGGCTAGTTTCTTCTTCAAAGTTTTGACAAAATTCTGCAAGGATGATCACTAAGTCAAGGGGATGGTCGAATGGAAAAACCACAATTGGAAATGTTTGCCAAGCATAGAGGTTTACCTTCAAGCATAAGAAACAGCTTCTTGGCAAGACCACTCAGGAAGGCTTCCAGATCAGTTTTCTTCCCAGTCAATTTGCTGACTTGGTCGGTCAGGGCAGCTTTATCAGTTTTTAGTCGACTGACCTCCTTGTTGGCGATCCCAAGAGCAGCTTTCAGATTGGTATTGTCTTGTTCAAGCTTGGTGACTGAAGCTAACTTCTCGTCAGCAAGCTTGATCTTCTCAGCTAGTTCGAGGTCTTTCTTCTGTTGGGCCTCCCTTACCTTACCTACAAGTTACAGCAAGGTCAGATTTTGAAACAAGCAAGGGGAAAAGCAGTCGTCAAGGTCTCACCAAACATACCTTCGGTCTCCTCCTTTGCCTTCGTCAGCTTCTCCTGAACCAGCTTCAAGCTCAGCTCGAGTTGAGTGTGCTTGTTTTCCAGCTCAGAGTATCGAGCCACAAGATCACAAGAGTTCTGCGAAGAACCAATCGACTAAATGTCAAATATAATTCACTTCCAAGTGAAAAAGGAAAAAACACACGTTTCTAAGACTACAGCCGAATACAAGCATTCGACCGTAGTCTCGGGGACTACACCCAGTGGGTGCACTCAGCGTGCCCCCACTAATTCTGTTGAAGACAAAGTCGACCAGTCGACCTCAAAAAAAAAAGAGATGTATTCTTTAAGACTGTAATCAACTGCAAGCAGTCGACCACAGTCTCGGGGACTACACCCAGTGGGTGCACTCAGCGTGCCCCCACCGGTTTGTGAAATCCAGTCGACATAGTCGACTGACAGAAAGACTGACATCATAAAGCCTAAGGCCGACTGCCAGCAGTCGACCTTAGCCTTGAGGACTACACCCAGCGGGTGCACTCAGCGTGCCCCCGCTAACTCGGAGTTTAATCGACACACCCACTGGGTGACTACTATAAATTCCGGAAAGGAAAAGTTTTTGGTAGCATATCCAACAGAACAAACAGTGGTCGACTGACCTGAACATTGCTTTGAAGGGCAGAACTGGCGTCATAAGCTGCCTGGTTCGCATCCCGGATGGTCTTTAACTGCTCCATCATGATTCCCGCCTGGCGTATCGCTTCCTTCGCCGCGCCAGCTTGGTCCTCTGGGACGTGGTGCGTCGTGAAGAGGGAGGGCTGCTGAGCACTCGTCAATGGATCTGCGAAGGACATCGTGTGTCGAGTGGTGTTCTCTTCCTCTGCAATCAGAATCTCAGGCGCCGTCACATCCTGGGGCACCTTACTGGCGGACGCTTTCCTACTCCTCCTGCGCTTCAGTGGTTCTTCGTCCTGATCATCATCAGGGAGATTGATAACAGTATTGGGTGGAGCTACGGAGAAGAATCAGGATCAGAGATCGCGAGTCAGTCGACATCAGGATCAGAGATCGCGAGTCAGTCGACTAAGAACGGCGTTAAGAATACAGTACCTGGTTTCGAAGTTGCTGCGTCCTCCATCTCGTGGTCATCAGCCCGGGCTGAGGTTTCAGAAGTAGCAGCACTGCAACTCCAAAGGATCAGTCGACTAACTTCAGCGTCGACCAGAGACAAAGTTCACACAAAATAAGAAGACTTAAGCAGCACGATTACCCTGATATGGTGGGGATGGACACCTTCATCTTCGGCAGGAGCTTGATCGGCTTCGACGAGGCCGCCCTGGGCTGCTTCGGCGCCTTTTCAGTCGGCACCGGAGAGGTGGTCCGAGGGCGCTTGGTCGACTGAGCAACGGCCGCAACCCCCTTGCCACGTTCAGTCGAAGGGTCGTGGACAAGCTTCGACCGCCTTTCTGAACGCGGTGGTACGACCTCCTCCTCCTCTTCCTCCTCGTCTTCAACGTCATCTTCATCACCGTCATCATCATCATCGTCATCATCATCCTCAGCAACGTCCGAGTCCCATTCCTCCTCCTCCTGGCTCTCGCCCCCACTCGCCTCACCCTCCTCAGTCGGACCTTGTGCCCCATTGGGCATCGAGTACAGCTCGGTGAGGGCCTGGTAGATATCAAGACAAGGATCAATCGACCAGTCGGCAGGATAAACAGAAACGAATGTGACAAGGACACAATGGAGAGCAGAGCAAGCGTACCTTGTTTGGATCGCTGTTATGGTCGAGTGGAGGAATCCTTCTGGCTCCACGTGGGTTGTCCTTGTTTCCGGTAACGGCTGCCATCCATCTTTCCAGAGTGACATTGTCGACTGCTTCTGGATGGACTCGAGTCTCGTCTTCAGTCCCACAGTACAACCACATGCAGTGGCTCCGGAACTGAAGGGGCTGGATGCGACGCCTAAGGAAGACCTCCATGAGGTCCATGCCCGTCACTCCCTCCCAAACCAACTGCACCACGCGCTCCATCAACATCTTCACGTCAGCTTTCTCCTCCGGAATCAACTTCAGAGAGGAGGGCTTGTTCACTCGGTCCATGGTAAACTGAGGGAGTCCACTCGACTGCCCCGGCGTCGACTGGTCCTGGCAGTAGAACCAGGTCGACTGCCAGCCTCTGACTGACTCAGGAAAGGTCATGGGCGGGAAGGTGCTCTTATTCCTCACCTGGATCCCCAGACCCCCACACATTTGGACGACTCGGGTTCTTTCATCGCCTGGGCTCGCCTTCTTCACGGTCTGAGAGCGACACGTGAATATATGCTTGAACAAACCCCAGTGCGGTCGACAGCCCAGGAAACCCTCACACATGGACACGAATGCGGCAAGATAGGCGATAGAATTTGGGGTAAAGTGGTGGAGCTGCGCTCCAAAGAAGTTCAAGAAGCCACGGAAGAAAATACTCGGCGGCAAAGAAAATCCTCGATCAACATGGGTGGCCAAGAGCACACACTCACCCTCTTCTGGCTGGGGCTGCCACTCCTTCCCCGGAAGCCTCGCAGCTCCATGAGGGATCAAGCCCTCGTTGGCCATGTCGAGGAGGTCTTTTTCTGTGATGGTCGACTGGATCCAGTCTCCTTGGACCCAGCCCTTCGGCAGGCGGGATCTGGACGAAGACCCGCCGCGGCTGGTAGATCTCCCCTTCGCCTTCTCCGACGCCGACGCCTTCTTCGCACGTTCCAGCGCCGCCGTCTTCTCCTTGGCCATGGTTGCCGGCGAGATGCGTGTGGGGAAGTTGTGCGGGGGCGAGAGCGAGCGCGCTGGACGGCGACGAAGGGAGCAGAGAGAGAGAGAGAATGCGGAGGCACAATACAGAAATCCTCGCCGGGCGCATTTATAAGGTCCCTTCCGAGTGGATGACAGGTGGGCCCGGTCGATCTAATCATATCCAGGAACAGTTACGCAGACGGGATACGTGGCGAAGAAAGCGGCGCGGGGATCGAGGCGTCTATGTCCCGTCCCATCCGAACGCCGCGGTCCGCCCCGCTTCGCGCGCGTCCCCAAATTTCGCATCCCGCGGAATCCGCGAACAGCAGATCAGTCTGTCAGACACGGGGTTTCCCGCGATCCGTCGCTCGGAGATCATCGAAGCCCGAAAGATCACTCGACGCAAGAAGAGAATGGATCGAGTCGACTGAAGACAAGTTGCTCACTGTCGACGAAGAGATTCTTTGGTCCAGAACAACGCACGACCAGAGCGCAAAGGTTAATCGGAAACGACATCAACTCCTTCCTCACTCGAAGCCTCAATCCATTCGGGGGCTAATGATGGGGTCATGTACCTAGGGTAGGGTCATGGACCTGATCTAAGTACCTTACCCAAGGACACCCTTAGAAGAGGTCGCCTTCCAGTCGACCAACGAGGGACTCACTCGACTGACTTGAAGGACTCGACCATGAAGACTCACTCGACCACCAGGAGGTCAAGAGGCACTCTGCACTGCAACGGCCTGTAATTAAGTAGGCTTTATGATAGTAAAGACACTTTATGTGGGGCGTTACCAGTAACGCCCCAGACTTAACTCACCTTAAACCCTCTCCTACGTGGGCTGGCTGGGGTCCTGGCGCACTCTATATAAGCCACCCCCCTCCACAGGTAGAAGGGTTCGGCACCTTGTAACTCATATACTCATAATCCACTCGACCGCCTCCGGGCTCCGAGACGCAGGGCTATTACTTCTCCCGAGAAGGGCCTGAACTCGTACATCCCTTGTGTTTACAACCTCTCCATAGCTAGAACCTTGCCTCTCCATACCTACCCCCACTCTACTGTCAGGCTTAGAACCACGACACCCGGCTCCCATGCTTTGGTACCTTACGTTCCGCTATATCGGCTAAGGTAGTGGTGGGAGAACTACTGCGATTGTGTCCCAGTTCTTCCGGACGAGCACCTGAGTAGAGAAAGCCAAAAACTGACTGTCATGATAAGGCGAGAGACAGGTCGCTGTTTGAGAGGTCTCAAGTCCTTAAAGACTTTTTCCGCTTCGGGAAAAGAGTCGGCCTTGTCCAGCTTAGGCATATATAGCGCCCCAAATTCGGCCCTCCGAATACCAGGGGCTTCGCCAAAAATTTAAAATCATAGACTTCTATGGCTAAGTGAGAGTGATAAAGCATTATAGTTCGATTGCCTGGTTCGTTGCACTGAGCACCTCCCTTGAAGGACCCAAAATTGGGGTAAAGAGTGTTCAGATTTACCCCGAACACCCCAGTACTAGTTACATGGGGGCAGAAGCCGACGACTGGCCAACTCTCATACTTTATAATTGGCCGCACAGAAGGTAATATTTTAAATTAAGAAAGCGTCGCATGGCGCAAAAGAACTCGTTTCATATTACAGGATCACATGGGCATGTTCATTCAAAAATTACATCCTTGGCACACTCATCTGCCACTAAGAGGGAACCCTTCAGGACGCTCTCATAGTAATTCTCGAGGCAGCAATGCTCCTTGCCCTCCGGCGGCCCCTCCTTCACAAGCTTCACGGCGTCCAACTTTGCCCAGTGCACCTTCGCCCGGGCAAAAGCTCTGCGTGCACCTTCGATGCAGACGGATCGCTTGATGACTTCAAGCCATGGGCAGGCTTCCGCCAGCCGCCTCACCAGACCAAAGTAGCTGCCGGACACGGGCTCGCCAGGCCACATTCAGACTATAAGGCCCGTCATGGCCTGTTCGGCTGCCTTGTGAAGTTCGACCAACTGCTTCAGCTGGTCGCGCAAGCACACGAGGTGTTCGGTCCAAGTATACTGAGACCAGAACAACTTCTCCGTTGAGCTCCCCTCCTCAGCCCGGTAAAACTCCGCGGCATCCAACACACTGCAGGGAAGATCTGCAAACGCTCATGGAGAGCTCCGAACTCGGGTAAGAAAAAGGAAAGTCTCCTTCACATGCTTTCTTTGCATATTGAATGCCTTACCCACTGATATCTTCTTCGCCACATCAATCTCCTGGAGGGCCTTGTGGGCTTCGGCCTTGGCGCTCCGGACGGTTTCAAGCGCCTGCGCGAGCTCGGACTCTCGCGTTTTGGAGTCAAGCTCCAAGGACTCGTGCTTTTTGGCGAGAGCCTCGAGCTCTTGCTGCAGCTCGCCCACTCGGGCTTCTTGTTTCTCCCGTTCAATGCGTTCTTTGGCCGCTTTGTCTTCTGCCGCGAACAATGCCTTCCTCAGGGTCTCCACCTCGGTCGTGGCCCCTGACAAATTCATGATGATCCTATTACTTTACACCGAACTTCTTTTTATATAAACTGGGGTATATCTTACCTTTGCTCTCTTCGAGCTGCCCCTTGGTAAGGCCGAGCTCGTCCTCGGACCGCTTCAGGGCCTGCTTCAGCGCAGAGACCTCCGCAGTACGTGCGGCAGCGGCCAGCAAGGAAGCCTGCACATACACATAGACATACTCTAATTAGACTCCTGAGTTATCATTTGATACTCTATTCGGCTTTTCTTCGCGAACGCCGAACAGAGCATCAAGGGCTACTACCTATGCGGTAATATTTTTATATTTTCAATGCTTACCTCAAAGCCTGTTAGGAGGCTAGCGCAAGCTTCGGTCAGTCCGTTTTTGGCGGACTGAACCTTGTTGACCACCGCACTCATGATAGTGTGGTGTTCCTCATCGATGGAAGCGCTGTGAAGCGCTTCCAGCAAGTTGTCCGGTGCCTCTGGTTGGACAGAGGACACCGGCACGGATGGTTGGCCCCCCTTAATGGGGGACCGCCTGCCGGAGTCCGGAACCATCGAAGGTTCCGGCGCAGTGCCCGGCTGGGGCCTGAACTCGAAGCCCGTAGGAGCCTTGCTCCCTTGGTACCCAGGGTCCGGGAGGTCGCCGTGAGGTGCCCCCAAGATCACCTCCCCTTGGGTCGGTGCCTTTTGAGACACCACCTCGGCGTTGTCCGCAGGGCGAGGGGTGGAAGCCGTCGGAGGAGAACCGCTGTTCATATCCGACAAGCCCAAAGAGCCACTCGACAAGGGTACGTCGAGATGAGCTCGGGCAAGACTGCATAATCATGTTCGGCATGAGCAAAGGTAGTACAATAAAACATACCATGAAGTACTATGTTGTCCGGACACTTACGACTTCGGTAGGGGCTTGTCCCTGGGTAGCCACTCTCCGCCACTGTCAGTGGCCGTTGTGGCACAGTCCGGAGGAAGGGTCTTTCCCTTCTTGGAACCTTCGGCCTCCCCGGATGGGTCGGCCTTACTTTTCTTGTCTCCCCCGGCTGGGGGGGAGAACTTTTCTCCTCCTCCTCGTTTCCGTGGGAGGAGTGTGCGTCGGACTCATCGGACGATGAGTCCAATAGAACCATGCGCCGGAGACCCTTTCGGGTCCCCGCGGCCTTCTTCTTGGCCATCTTTTCCGGCACCTCATAAGGTGCCGGAGTCAGCATCTTCGTTAGAAGAGCGTTTGCAGGATCTTCGGCCAGGGGAGCTGGGTAATCAAGCTGCTCTGCTGTCTTTATCCAGTCCTGTTAATGACATGAAAGCTTAGATCTAGCACATAACTAAACCAGGGCACATAAATACCCTGAGAGATATGAAAGCCTACCAGATGGGCGCGGCGCTTTGCGTTGAGTCCGCGGTCCTCGGTGAGGGAGGGAGGCATCTCGGCGCCCTTGAATAGCACCCTCCAGACATCCTCGTGCGTTGTGTCATAGAGCTCTCGCAACATCTGGTGCTGGGCCGAGTCGAACTCCCACAAAAAAAATGCCTGTCGTTGGCACGGAAGGATCCGGCGGAAGAGCATAACATGGACCACGTTGACGAGCTTTATTTTCTTGTTCGTCATGTTCTGGAAGCAGGTCTAGAGTCCGGTCAGCTCTACCGAAGAACCCCAGGACAGGCCCTTCTTTTTCCAGGAGGTGAGCCGCGTGGGGATTCTGGATCGAAATTTGGGGGCCGCCACCCAGTTGGAGTCGCGCGGCTCAGTGATGTAGAACCACCTTGATTGCCACTCCTTTATGGTATCCATGTAGGTACCCTCGATCCAGGTGACATTAGGCATCTTGCCCACCATGGCGCCTCCGCATTCTGCTTGCTGGCCGCCCACCACCTTCGGCTTGACATTGAAGGTTTTCAGCCATAGGCCGAAGTGGAGCCTGACGCGGAGGAAGGCCTCGCACATGACGATAAACGCCAAGATCTTGAGGATGAAGTTGGGGGCCAGATCATGGAAATCCAGCCCGTAGTAGAACATGAGCCCGTGGACAAACGGGTGGAGAGGAAATCCCAGTCGGCGGAAGAAATGGGTGAGAAAAACTACCATCTCGTGGGGTTCGGGCGTTGGGACGATCTGCCCCGCATTCGGCAGCCGGTGCGCGATATTCGCAGCTAGGTGTCCGGCTTCCCGTAACTTTTTGATGTTCTCCTCCGTGATGGAGGAGACCATCCACTTGCGTCCTGCTCCGGACATGATTGGAGTGGTTTGAGAACAAGAACGCGAGCTTGGGCGCTAGAGCTCGGGTGTGCGGGAATGGGTAAGCGAGAAGGAATAAGGTGTGGGTGAAAAAAGTAAATATTTGTCCCTTTATAAGGGCGGAGGAGGCTATGAGTCTTCCCACTTGCCTGGCAAAACCGCTTATTCCCCAGGCGCCGTAATTGATGGCGCGGTTGGGTTACCCACGTCCGTATTGATGAGAATCCCATGATAAAGGGAACACGATCTCTGCTTTGACAGGATGTATCAAGAAAACCGCCTCGCGATATGTGTGGAGCTGGCTGAGAAAAGCGGTTCGAATAATAACCGGGCCTTGAAGTGATGTCATACTATCAAAACGTGTCAGCAGATTGGATTTGTGGAAGTATTATTCTCTCTATGGTGGTACGTGGAACTTATTTTGCAGGGTCGGACACTATCCTTGTATTCAAACTGTTCCACGGTGTATTTGGAGGAGGAACCCGCCTTGCAATGCCGAAGACAACACTGCGCGCCGGACTCATCGTCATTGAAGCCTGGTTCAGGGGCTACTAAGGGAGTCCTGGATTAGGGGGTCTCTGGATAGCCGGACTATATCCTTTGGCCGGACTGTTGGACTATGAAGATACAAGATTGAAGACTCCGTCCGGTGTCCGGATGGGACTCTACTTGGCGTGGAAGGCAAGCTAGGCAATACAGATATGCATATCTCCTCCTTTGTAACCGACCTTGTGTAACCCTAGCCCTCTCCGGTGTCTATATAAACCGGAGGGTTTTAGTCCGTAGGATAACACACAATCATACTATATGCTAGCTTCTAGGGTTTAGCCTCTCTGGTCTCGTGGTAGATCAACTCTTGTAATACTCATATCATCAAGAACAATCAAGCAGGACGTAGGGTTTTACCTCCATCAAGAGGGCCCGAAGCTGGGTAAACATCATGTCCCCTGCCTCATGTTACCATCCGCCTTAGACGCACAGTTCGGGACCCCCTACCCGAGATCCGCTGGTTTTGACACCGACACCTGCATTCTTAGCCAATTCATGAAAATCTTCATAAATCCTGGCTGCTCTCAAGAAATCATCGAAAGGCCATTCACACAACCGAACCTCCGTGGTGCGAGGCAGATTATACTTAGGCTTCGGTGCCTTTTCCTTCGAGCTTCGGCTCGATGAGCCCCTCAAAAGTCTCTTGATCATTTTCTGAAAAATTCTGAAATTTTTAGTAACTTCAAAAAAAGTAAACCAAACTCAATAATATTGATAGCAACTACTCCTACAAGTGCCTAGGGCCTATATCATGCATCAAAACTACTTTTGACCATATAAATTTGACATGCAAGCTCAAGAACAGGGTCACCTAAGCAGCAAAAATTTGCAATGAATAAAGCACTAGAACAAAAACTAATTGGACCAATGGAGGAGTCACATACCAAGGAACAATCTCCCCAAGCAGTTTTGTGAGAGGTGCTTTGAGCAAGGAGATCGAAAATGGCAGCAAAACGAGCTTGGACTCGGGTTTGAGCTGGTTATTCGTGTTTGGGGGGAGGAAGAAGGAGTGTGTAGGTGAAAGGATAAGTGGAGGAGGGCCACCGTGAGCCGATGAGGCAGGGGGTGCGCCAAGGGGGTAGGGCGCGCCCTCCACCCTCGTGGGCAGGTGGTTGACCCCCCTGCTGTGTTCTCAGTGCCAAATATTCTCAAATATTCCAGAAAAAATCATATTCAAATTTCAGGGCATTTGGAGAACTTTTATTTTCGGGGTATTTTTATATTGCACGGATAATCAGATAACAGACAGAAACATGCTATTTTTATTTTATTTAATATAAATAACAGAAAGTAAAAGGAGGGTACAACAGGTTGTGCCTTCTAGTTTCAACCATCTCATGATCATCAAAAGGAATCCACTAACAAGGTTGATAAAGTCTTGTTAACGAACTCATTCCGAATAACATGGAACCAGAGAAATTTCGAATAACACTATGTTACCTCAATGGGGATATGCACATCCCCAATAATAAGAATATCATATTTCTTCTTGACAATAGGAAGAGGAAATTCAAAACCTCCAAATATAATCGATGGATTTTTTCCAATAGAGTTGATACTATGAACTTGAGGTTGTTTCCTCGGAAAGTGTACCGTGTGCTCATTACCATTAACATGAAAAGTGACATTGCCTTTAGTGCAATCAATAACAGCCCCTACAGTATTCAAAAAGGGTCTTCCAAGAATAATAGACATACTATCGTCCTCGGGAATATCAAGAATAACAAAGTCCGTTAAAATAGTAACGTTTGCACCTACAAAAGGCACATCCTCACAAATACCGACAGGTATAGCAGTTGATTTATTAGCCATTTGCAACGATATTTCAGTAGGTGTCAACTTATTCAAATCAAGTCTATGATATAAAGATAGAGGCATAACACTAACACCGGCTCCAAGATCACATAAAGCAGTTTTAACATAGTTTCTTTTAATGGAGCACGGTATAATTGGTACACCGGGATCTCCAAGTTTCTTTGGTATTCCACCCTTAAAAGTATAATTAGCAATCATGGTGGAAATTTCAGCTTTCGGTATCTTTCTTTTATTTGTAACAATTTCTTTCATATACTTAGCATAAGGATTCATTTTGAGCATATCAGTTAATCGCATATGCAAAAAGATAGGTCTAATCATTTCAGCAAAGCGCTCAAAATCCTCATCATCCTTTTTCTTGGATGGTTTGGGAGGAAAAGGCATGGGTTTCTGAACCCATGGTTCTCTTTATTTATCGTGTTTCCTAGCAACAAAGTCTTTCTTATCATAACGTTGATTCTTTGATTGTGGGTTATCAAGATCAATAGCAGGTTCAATTTCTATATCATTATCATTACTAGGTTGAGCATCATCATGAACATTATTATTAGCATTATCACTAGTTTCAGGTTCATTACGAGATTGAGTTTCAGCATCATAAATAGAAATATCATTTGTATTCTCAGGTGTTTCGGTAATAGGTTCACTAGAAGCATGCAAACTCCTATCATTTTTCTTTTTCTTCTTTTTAGAAGGACTAGGTGCATCCACATTATTTCTCTGAGAATCTTGCTAAATTATCTTAGGATGGCCTTCAGTATACAAAGGTTCCTCAGTCATTCTACCACCTCTAGTCATAACTCTAACAAAATTATCATTATTCTTACTATTCAATTCATTGAGCAAATCATTTTGAGCTTTAAGTACTTGTTCTACTTGAGTGGTAACCATAGAAGCATGTTTACTAACAAGTTTAAGTTCACCTTTGACATTAGCCATATAATCACCCAAGTGTTCAAGCATATTTGAATTGTATTTCAATTGTCTACCAAAATAAGCATTAAAATCTTCTTGCTTAGCCATAAATTTATCAAACTCATCTAAGCATGGGCTAGCAAACTTAGTAAATGGGATTTCAGCTTTATCATATCTATATAGAGAATTTACCTTTACTACCTGTGTCAGGTTATCAAGACCATGAGTTTCTTCAATAGGTAAAGGATTAAGATCATATGTTTCTTCAACAGGCGGTAAATTAAGACCATGTATTTCTTCAATAGGAGGCAAATTCTTAACATCTTCAACTTTAATACCTTTTTCTTTCATAGATTTCTTTGCCTCTTGCATATCTTCAGGACTGACAAATAGGATACCCCTCTTCTTCGGAGTTGGTTTAGGAATAGGCTCAGGAATTGGCTCCGGAGGTGTCCAATTATTTTCATTTGTCAACATATTATTAAATAAAATTTCAGCTTCATCCGGTGTTCTTTCCCTGAAAACAGAACCAGCACAACTATCCAAGTAGTCTCTGGAGGCATCGGTTAGTCCATTATAAAAGATATCAAGTATTTCATTTTTCTTAAGAGGATGATCAATCAAAGCATTAAGTAATTGGAGAAGCCTCCCGCAAGCTTGTGGGAGACTCTCTTCTTCAATTTGCACAAAATTATATATATCCCTTAAAGCAGCTTGTTTCTTATGAGCAGGGAAATATTTAGAAGAGAAGTAATAAATCAAATCCTGGGGACTACGCACACAACCAGGATCAAGAGAATTAATCCATATCCTAGCATCACCCTTTAATGAGAACGGAACTATTTTAAGGATAGAAAAGTAACGAGTTCTCTCATCAGTAGTGAACAGGGTGGCTATATAATTTAATTTAGTAAGATGTGCCACAACAGTTTCATATTCATAGCCATGAAAAGGATCGGATTCAACCAAAGTAATTATATCAGGATCAACAGAGAATTCACAATCCTTATCGGTAACACAGATAGGTGAAGTAGCAAAAGCAGGGTCAGGTTTCATCCTAGCATTTAGAGATTGCTTGTTCCATTTAGCTAATAACCTCATAATTTCGTATCTATCTTTGCAAGCTAAAATAGCTAATGAAGCTTCTTTATCAAAAACATAACCCTCAGGAATAACAGGCAAGTCTTCATCATCAATTTCATCAGTATTATCAGATTCAATATTTTTAATCTCTCGAGCCCTACCAAGTTGTTCATCAAGAAATTCACCAAGTGGCGCAGTAGTATCAAGCATAGAAGTAGTTTCATCATAAGTTTCATGTATAGCAGAAGTAGCATCATCAATAACATGTGACATATTAGAACGAATAACAGAAGCAGGTTTAGGTGTCGCAAGCTTACTGAAAACAGAAGGTGAATCAAGTGCAGAGCTAGATGGCAGTTCCTTAGCTCCCCTCGTAGTTGAGGGATAAATCTTGGTTCTTGGATCTTTCAAGTTCTTCATAATGATAAGCAGATATAAATCCCAAGTGACTCAAAGAATAGAGCTATGCTCCCGGGCAAAGGTGCCAGAAAATAGTCTTGATAACCCACAAGTGTAGGGGATCACAACAGTTTTCGAGGGTAGAGTATTCAACCCAAATTTATTGATTCGGCACAAGGGGAGCCAAAGAATATTCTCAAGTATTAGTAGCTGAGTTGTCAATTCAACCACACCTGGAAACTTAATATCTACAGAAAAGTATTTAGTAGCAAAGTAATATGATAGTAGTGGTAACGGTAGCAAAAGGTAATGGTAGCAAAAGTAATGTTTTTGATATTTTGTAGTGATGATAGCAATAGCAACGGAAAAGTAAATAAGCGAAGAACAATATATGGAAAGCTCGTAGGCAATGGATCGGTGATGGAGAATTATGCCGGATGCGGCTCATCATGTAATAGTCATAACCTAGGGTGACACAGAACTAGCTCCAGTTCATCAATGTAATGTAGGCATGTATTCCAAATATAGTCATATGTGCTTATGGAAAAGAACTTGCATGACATCTTTTGTCCTACCCTCCTGTCACAGTGGGGTCATTACAGAAACTAAGGGATATTAAGGCCTCCTTTTAATAGAGTACTGGAACAAAGCATTAACACATAGTGAATACATGAACTCCTCAAACTACGGTCATCGCCGGTAAGTATCCCGATTATTGTCATTTCGGGGTAAACGGATCATAACACATAATAGGTGACTATAGACTTGCAAGATAGGATCAAGAACACTCATATATTGATGAAAACATAATAGGTTGAGATCTGAAATCATGGCACTCGGGCCCTAGTGACAAGCATTAAGCATTGCAAAGTCATAGCAACATCAATCTCAGAACATAGTGGATACTAGGGATCAAACCCTAACAAAACTAACTCAATTACATGATAGATCCCATCCAACCCATCACTGTCCAGCAAGCCTACGATGGAATTGTCGGATTTCGGGTTCCGGCAGACCCTTGAGGTTCGAACACTGGGGTGCGCGCGGAGATTTCGCCTTCTACCTACCTGCACCCCTCCGCCTCGCTAAGATCTAAGCTATGGAAAGAACAGCACAAGAGACACAGGGTTTATACTGGTTCGGGCCACCGTTTTGGTGTAATACCCTACTCTAGAGTGTGGTGTGGTGGATTGCCTCTTGGGCTGATGATGATGAGCAATACAAGGAAGAACAGCCTCGCGAGGGTCTGTTCTTGGCTGGGGGTATGAACTTCTAGGAGGAGTTCAGTCGCCCTTCTCTCTCTCTCTCCGTGTGATGCTACTCGATCCGATCCTAGCTAGTTTCTCTCTTGGCTTCTAGATTCTCCCTTCTTCATTGCCCCCTACCCTGGGGGTGGCTAGTCCTATTTATAGGCAAAGGCCCTGGGCCTCTTCCCAAATATTGAGCGGGAAGGGCGCCAACAATTGGCCATTTTGAAGGGGAACATCTGGTACACTTATCCTGACTAAAGTTTGTCCTCGCCTGCCAAAGGCTCTGGTGGTGACGCTGGCTTGGGCTCCACAATGACTTCCTCTCTGCCGTTGGACTGGTCTTGGTCTCGTTGCACCGAAACGGGTGCCTTTGCTTGATGCTCTCGCCTGCGCTTGCTCCCTTTGCACCAAAGAGGAAAGGAGGACACTGCGCAGCTGGCGCCCGCCTGGCGCCTTTAGTTGTCATGGCTTGCGTCACGGGCACCTCGCGAGGTACCCCGCCTTGATCTCTCCGCCTCCTCGCGAGCCAGCCTGATGAGGCCGTGCCTGAGGAAGTTCCGTGTCGTCCACCCCGCGAGGCTTGGCCCCTCGCGAGGGTCTTGGGTTTGTGTTGATGAAGATGGGCCGTGCTGGGCCCCCCTTTGAGCCACGCCGCAGGCCGCAGACAGGAAACTCTGGGGACCCCCATTCCCAGAACGCTGACAGTAGCCCTCGGGCCCAAGGCGCGCCCGGACTTGGCCGTGCAGGGAGGCGAAAGGGCAAGAGCGAAGCGCCGCGGGCCCTTACAGCCTGCGGCCTTGGGCGCCGCGTGGCGGTTGATTGGACTTGGGCGGCACTGTTCCCCCATGCCCCCTTATTTTGCGCCATGCTAGGCGGACTCGTAGTTGTACACAACCCTCCCCTTTCCGTTGCTCGAGCGCCCTCTGTCCTTCCTCCTCTTGAACTCCAGCTTCTATTTTCAACCCAATCTCGAACCTTCCCCTCCTTCCCATTGCCATGGCTCCGCCGAAGAAGGGAAGAGGGAAGAAACCCATGCCTCCGCCTTGCTCGCCGCTGTTGGCGGCCCCCACCGAGGGCTTGGGCAAGGTCAGCTCGGCTCTGGCCACTATCTTCAACGAATGCGGGAGGACGACGGCCTGGCCCGCGTCCCACTTCTCCATCGACAGGATAGTCACCGAGGTCCAGTATTTTGCCGACGCCCTGTGGGTGGGTCTGGTTCCCCCCTTTTCTGATTTCTTCAATTGCGTCCTTTCCCACTATCAGATCCACATGATGCATCTGGGTCCTGAATCCATCACCCTCCTTTCGGTCTTTGCCTTTGTTTGCGAGGCAATGATGGGCATCCTTCCTTCGGTTGCCTTGCTGCGCCACTTCTTCTCTCTGCGCCTTGTCGACCCTACCCAATGTTGTGCGTGCATGAGCTTCATTGTCGCGTCTGAGACAGCGGCCTCAGGGATTGACTTCAAGCTCCCTCTGCCCACGGCTGGGTTCCGCGAGCGGTGGCTGTATGTGGATGCAGGGGTGCCCAGCCCCCTGCTATCGGAGCCAACTTCGCCTGCTGTCCCCAATTCGGGCTGGGGCCAGGAGACGCTTGAGAGCACCCGGCTCGTCTTCGTCTGGCACCGCTTCGCGTTCTTGAGGTCGCTTGGCGTGACAGCGCCCAAGGTGGTGAAGGAGTTCCTGCTTCGCCGCATTGCTCCTCTCCAACGCCACTCCCGCCGGATGTGGGCCTTGGCGTGATGATCGCATGAGGCTCCAGGAAGAGGACCTGACGCCTGAAGTGCTGAGGACAGTGCTCTTGATCCTGACTGGGGACCCCAACCCTGGCAGCATCCAGCAGAGAGGGGCCTTGCTGTACCTCTGCTAGAACAGGGGCGATTTTGTGAATCAGATGCCTATCTTTGATGAGTGGGGGCCGCGCCCCGCCGGCCTCCGGGGGCCTCGCGAGAACCCAGTGATGGTGACTGCCCTTCCAGTCGGCCAAGGCGACTCTTCCTCGGGTGGCGGAGCAGGAAGGTGTGAGGCGCCAGAGGCCGAGGGCGCTCCCGACGGGGTGACAGCGCCGGGCGATGCTCATGAGGGAGCAGCTCTTGGGGCCCGTGCCGCTGAGGCTGAGGGCGACAAGCAGCTGCCCTCAGCGCCTGCGGCTGAGGCCCCTGAGGCTCCAGCCGCTTCTCTTGGCGAGGCGACTGGCAGTGTGCATCAGGAAGACGCCCCAGACGCGGATCGCCTTGACGCTTCGTCCTCGTCACAGGTTGATCCCTGCGCTCAACTCTTGGGCCGCTTCCGCATGGACTTTGAGGCCCTCTGGAAGAGAAGGGAGGCCCTGGGCGATGATTACCCTTGTCTCCTGCTGAAGCGTAGGAAGTACTTCGCCACTGATGAGTAAGCCTTCTCCTTTTCCAGCTCCCAATCTTTCTGTTGCTTTTACTGATCCTTGCTCCGCAGGCCCCTTCTAGCCGTGCTCGCAGAGATGGCTGAGGTGCCGTCCCCCTTGGCTTCGCCCCCTCTACCGTCCTCAAGCGCTTCGAGCAGCAGAGCCCTTGTGGTGAGGGCGATCGGAGAGGCGAATCGTCCCGAGGCGCATTGAGGCCCTGCGCACCTCGCGATCCTCCTTCGCGGGCCTTCTCGTGGCATAGCCAGCCTGCCGTGGGCTTCTCGCCTGGTTGTGGACTGCGACTGGCTGAGGCGCTCCCTGCGCTCTTCATCTGGGGACGGGCTGGCTCCAGGCCGGGCTTCTGGCATGGCGTACCCCGCCGTCGCGAGGGTGCCAGCCCCCAACCCCCTGCCCGGAGGGGGAGTGCTGATCCGTGGCCCCCGGCGCTTGCTTAGGGCAGATGATGGCGTGGAAGACGTGCTCGAGCACGCCCGGGAGCGTCGCGCTCTTCGCCAAGGATTCCTTCGAAGGGCGGCTGACGCGGTGAGCCTGCTTGGTGAGGAGTTTGCTGATGAAGACGCGCGCCTTGAGGCCAGGGGCCTGCGCCTGGCTGCAGAGAGGCGCGAGCTGGAGGGCGCCATCTCCCTTGCGCGCCATCAGCGCGATCTTGACGACGAATAGGCCAAGGCGTCGCTGGTGGCCTCTCGGGATGCCCGATCTTGGGCTGCTGAGGAGGCCCGGGAAGCTGACCGGCGGCGAGAGGCGGCGGAGAAGCGGGCTCGGGAGCTCCTGGCCTGGTGCCACTCATTGGAGGAGCAAGTGGAGCTGTGCGAGGCAGCCCTCGCGTCGATGAAGGTGGCCTCTGGCGACCCAGCAGAGCTCCAGAAGCATGAGGAGGCGCTGACGCTGGAAGCCGCCGAACGTACCCGCGAATACGAGCGTCTGGAGATGAGGGAGCACTTGGTGACGCAGGCGGAGGATGATGTCGCTGCAATGGAAGCCCGTGTCCTGGAGGAGGTCAGACGTCGGGTGGCGATGGCACGATTGGACCTCGAGCGCGAGTCCGAGGAGAGGCTGGGTTTGATCCAGGCTGAGGCTGAAGGTAGGACTGCTGCCTTGAGGGCCAAGCTGGAGGAAGCGACGCAGCGGGCCGATGCTCTTCGGGACGCCCTTGAAGTAGCGCAAGGGGAGTCAACCACCTCCCAGGCCGAGGTGCTCCTTCTTCACCATCGGGTGGAGGAGGCTGAAGCCGTCGCGCGCCGGAATGCGGACGAGATACGTCAGCGGCGGGTCCTGGAGCATGAGCACGTCCCCATGCTCACCACGCTCCGGGAGAGAGCCAACACAGCCTTGGGCAACATCTGTGAGGCGGCTGTTGGCAAGTCGCACGCAGTCAACTACGCCGGCAACCTTCAGTTCTTCACCGACGTGGTGACGCAGCTAGAGGCGCGGTCGGTCAGGGCCGACAGGTTGGTGGAGGAGAGGATCCGTGCCCTGCTCGGGCGCGCCTTTTCTCGCGTCTTAAGCCATCTCTGGAACATGGATCCCCACTTCGATTTCGACGCCGCCATCGCCCCAGTCCCCCAGGCCGTCCGAGACGACCTGGTGCACTGGGTGGAATACAATGTGGATGCTCTTGTCAGGGCCTTTGCTTCAGACGACGACGGCGTGATCATGCCTGCCGACGAGGGCGGTGTGGTGAACGGCCCTGACGCCGCTGGCGGCGACGCAGACAGCGATGGCGAGTCCAGCGATGCCAGCAACGGTTTGGGTGGTGCTCCTGAGGACGCATTGGGGGATTTATCCGACTGATCATGCATCGTTCCTGTTTCCTTACCCTGCATGAATAGAACTCAGGTTTTGTCCCGATGGCTGTGAGAGCATTTTGGGAGGGGGAGCCCCTCATGTAAAACTTGTGTTCATCATATTAGTAGATGTTACATTGCACATGCGCCCGCGCCAAGTGGTTGGCTAAGCGACGCGCTGGTTGGCTAGTTTACCTTCGTCCTGTGCGGGCCCTGAGGCAGCCTGTGGGAGGCTGTGGTGTCCCGAGTGTTCCCTGATCGAATCCATAGGATCTGCAGTAAAAAAACCCTCCTGAGAGGACGTGGCGGCGGCAGTCTGGGCTGCGCGCAAGCTAGGCCTGACCCGGCTCGCGAGGGGCTCATGAGGGGAGGCAGCTGAGGCGAAGTGGTAATCAAAACGCGAGAAATTGCTCGAACGAGACTAAGCACCCCTTCCCCGAACACACGCAAATCTCAAATTCGAATCCAACTTGAATCCAGCGAGGGAAAGTGACAACCAAAGGGAAAAGCGACGAAAGCAGACAAAAGGCCACGTCCGGCACCTAATCTAGTCTTGGACGTCTTCTCACCAGTGCGGAGCTAAGTGCTGCCACTGGGCGTGGGAGGGAGCCCCAGGGCCTGAGGCCAGCACCCCTGAGACTCCGGGGCATGTACAGCCCCACTCATTATTACGTGAGAGTGTCACGGGGCGGCGAGCTTCACAGGCACTGGGCCTTCTTCACAGGTACCGGCCTTGCTTCATATCGCCAGACGAGGGCCCCGCCTTGCGCCACACTCTAGTGCCATCAACGACGACCAGAAACCAGGACGCCGCCGATGGGGTAGAGCGGTCGCCAGCGGTTCCCCCGACGACCACAGGTCCTCCGCCAGGGGAAGGCCCTGAGGCACCTCCCCAGTAGAGGGCCTACCTCCCGAGAACACCTTGCTCCGAACGCCGCTGTGGTGATGTCGGATCTCGGCCCCTCTCCTGCAGCCCCCTGCGCCCTCCTCCCGAGGGGTAGGAGACTATGGGAGCGGGGCAGCTGCTCGCTGTGGCGACCTGCACCTCCTGCGATCCATGATTAGCGTATGCCTGCTCCTGAGGAATTAGCGGTACCCGATAATCATTGCCTCCAGCGTGGCCAGTGGGACCGTCCCGGGGCTCCTGGAAGGGCTCAGCTTCTGGCGCCTCGTCCCCCCAGCTTGGGCTGAGGAGCGAGCCTTGTTCGCCCTCGTGAGGGTGTCCTTGGTCCATCATGAGGGGCACGTATTCTTCTGGCGCCGTCATCCCGAAGGCCACGCCATAGTGCTCCGCGTGCCACGCAGTCCTGCTTGACACGCCCACCGTGGGGTGGTAGCGCGGCTTTCCACTGGGACCGTGGGTCGCGTCGAGTCCTTCTTCTTCGCGGACCGGGAGCGGGGGCAGCGCCGCCGCTGGTCTGGTGCCAACAGCTTCGCCGGCGTTGGGATAGCCTTGGAGCCCGCGGGCGTGCGCGGAGCCCCCTTGCGGGCCGCCCTGGGCTTGAGATGGGAGTTGGGTGCAGAAGGGGTGAGCCCCCGAGACGGCGAAGCCTAGGAGCTCTGCCACCCGCTCCAGCAGCATGTCGCGGCCGCCCTCCAGTAGCCTGCACTGCAGCAGCTCTCGGGCCACCGTGAGCGCGGCCCTCGAGTTTGCCTGCTCCCGGCAGGTGTACGGTGTCGTGGTCGCGGCGTGATTGGAGGCCCTTGCTGCCGACCGTGCCTGCCGCGGTGTGAGAGCTGTCGAAGCATGTCCACGTCGCCCACGGCCCACAGCGCCCTACGGATCGCGAGCTTCCTGGGGCACGGGGTCGCCCGAGGCGAGCGGGTTTGCGCGGGCGGGCCACGCCGCCCATGGATCTGGGTTGCCCGCCTGGTCCCCGGACATGGTGATGACGACGCGACGGGACACGAAGCGGTAGAAGGTGGATTCCGGCGCACCCCTGCCTGGCACGCCAAATGTCAGATTTCGGGTTCCGGCAGAACCTTGAGGTTCGAACACTGGGGTGCACGCGGAGATTTCGCCTTCTACCTACCTGCACCCCTCCGCCTCGCTAAGATCTAAGCTATGGAAAGAACAGCACAAGAGACACATGGTTTATACTGGTTCGGGCCACTGTTGTGGTGTAATACCCTACTCCAGTGTGTGGTGTGGTGGATTGCCTCTTGGGCTGATGATGATGAGCAATACAAGGAAGAACAACCTCGCGAGGGTCTGTTCTTGGCTGGGGGGATGAACTGCTAGGAGGAGTTCAGTCGCCCTTCTCTCTCTCTCTCCGTGTGATGCTACTCGATCCAATCCTAGCTAGTTTCTCTCTTGGCTTCTAGATTCTCCCTTCTTCATTGCCCTCCTACCCTGGGGGTGGCTAGTCCTATTTATAGGCAAAGGCCCTGCGCCTCCTCCCAAATATTGAGAGGGAAGGGCGCCAACAATTGGCCATTTTGAAGGGGAACATCTGGTACATTTATCCTGACTAAAGTTGGTCCTCGCCTGCCAAAGGCTCTGGCGGTGACGCTGGCTTGGGCTCCACAATGACTTCCTCCCTGCCGTTGGACTGGTCTTGGTCTCGTTGCACCGAAATGGGTGCCTTTGCTTGATGCTCTCGCCTGCGCTTGCTCCCTTTGCACCAAAGAGGAAAGGAGGACACTGCGCGGCTGGCACCCGCCTGGCGCCTTTGGTCATCATGGCTTGTGTCACGGGCACCTCGCGAGGTACCCCGCCTTGATCTCTCCGCCTCCTCGCGAGCCAGCCTGATGAGGCCGTGCCTGAGGAAGTTCCGTGTCATCCGCCCCGTGAGGCTTGGCCCCTCGCGAGAGTCTTGGGTCTATGTTGATGAAGATGGGCCATGCTGGGCCCCCCTTTGAGCCACGCCGCAGGCCGCAGGCAGGCAAGTCTGGGGACCCCCGTTCCCAGAACGCCGACAGGAATTACGCACGCACGGAGGTAAGCATCATGAAATTGGTGATGGAGGATGGTTGATGATGACGATGGCGACAGATTCCCCTCTTCGGAGCCCCGAACGGACTCCAGATCAGCCCTCCCGAGAGGTTTTAGGGCTTGGCGGCGGCTCCGTATTGTAAAATGCGATGAATTCTTCTCTCTGGTTTTTTTCTCCCCGAAACACAATATATAGAGTTGGAGTTGGAGTCGGAGGAGCTCCAGGGGGGCCTCGAGGTAGGGGGCGCACCCTAGGGAGGCAGGTGCGCCCCCACCCTCATGGACAGGTGGTGGGCCCCCTGGCCTTCATCTTTTGCAGGTATTTTTTATATTTTCCAAAAAGTTGCTCCATGAATTTTCAGATCATTTCGAGAATGTTTTTTTCTGCACATAAATAACACCATGGTAATTCTGCTGAAAAACAGCGTCAGTCCGGGTTAGTTCCATTCAAATCATGCAAGTTAGAGTCCAAAACAAGGGCAAAAGTGTTTGTAAAAGTAGATACGATGGAGACGTATCAAACACGCTTGACAACAATGCTACAGGAAAACACTAGTTCAGGACACGTCGCGACTAGGACACAACAGCTGGATAGTTTAGCAGTAGAACTCATCCTCTGGTCTTCCAGTTCACACGGCATGACTTTGAGAACTTCATCTCTACCATGGACCTAGTTCTAATTCAAATAGAAACCAAATATTTATTACTACCTCCGTTCAGAAATATAAAATGATTTTCGATATATTACTCCATATATGACTATATATACGCACAGAAAGGAGTGAACAAAGACACTAGAACATGTCTTCAAAGGCATGAGAGCGGAGGGATTACTTGCAATATCCATAACACAAGTTACTGATGCAAATATACCATCTTGAAAGGTAGCATTGATGTTCATAAAGTAGTTGAAAGTAATCTATAAGAAATCAGTGTCAACCTCTTGCATGTTTTGGTCAAAGAGGAATTTAGAAGTTAGAACCACCATTTGGCACACAAAAATCACATGCAAGATCACCCAGAAAGTTTTAATACTAGTACTAGTACTCCGTGTTAGATGAAAAAACACGATCAAGATCGAGAAAAAGATCGTCAAGAAGAGATATTACCTAAACTTGCTTAATGAGGGATCCCGGAGAGGGGGTGTCGGTGTCAAAACCGGCGGATCTCGGGTATGGGGTCCTGAACTGTGCGTCTAGGCCGGATGATAACAGGAGGCAGGGGACACGATGTTTTACCCAGGTTCGGGCCCTCTTGGTGGAGGTAAAACCCTACGTCCTGCTTGATTAATATTGATGATATGGGTAGTACAAGAGTAGATCTACCACGAGATCAGAGAGGCTAAACCCTAGAAGCTAGCCTATGGTATGATTGTATGTTATGGTTGTTGTCCTACGGACTAAAACCCTCTGGTTTATATAGACACCAGAGAGGGTTAGGGTTACCCAAGGTCGGTTACAAAGGAGGAGATATCCATATCCGTATTGCCTAGCTTGCCTTCCATGCCAAGTAGAGTCCCATCCGGACACGAGACGAAGTCTTCAATCTTGTATCTTCATAGTCTAGCAGTCCGGCCAATGGAGATAGTCCGGCTGTCTGGAGACCCCCTAATCCCGGACTCCCTCAGTAGCCCCTGAACCTGGCTTCAATGACGATGAGTCCGGCGCGCAGTATTGTCTTCGGCATTGCAAGGCGGGTTCCTTCTCCGAATACATCACAGACGAATTTGAATACGAGTGTGTCCAACCCTGCAAAATAAGTTCCACATTCCACCGCAGAGAGAATAATATTTTTGCAGATTTAATTTTCTGGCTTCTTTTGGCAGCACGATGTTATGTCGTGGCCCGGTGATTATTCGAACCGTTTCTTTTAACCAGCTCCACACATAACGCGAGGCGGTTTCTTGACACGTCTTGTCAAAGCGGAGATCGTGTTCCCCCAATTACAGGATTCTCATTAATGCGGTCGTGGGTAACCCAACCATGTCGAGGACTCCTAGATTATAGGCAAGTCCTTAACGGCTATGGAGAGGATGCTTGATATTCACCCTCTTTATAAAGGGACAAGGTTTTTGCTTTTTCCCTCTCATGCTCAATCGAACCCTTCCCCTGCCTCGAGTTCTAACACCCAAAGCCCAGGTTAGGTGCTCCGGATCTTCAATCATGTCTGGATCCAGCCTTCAAGGCCGATGGATGCCCTCCTCCGTTATGGAAGAGGACATTAAGAAGTTGAGGGAGGCTAGATACCTGACCGCCGAGGTTTCACATCGGCTGCCTTCTCGAGGGCAGATCATCCCTACTCCTGAACCCAACGAGAACGTCGTGTTCATCTCCCACTTCCTCCTAGGCCTAGGCCTCACTCTGGATCCCTTCGTCAGGGGTTTGATGTTCTATTACGGGCTAGATTTCCATGATCTAGCTCCGAACTCCTTTCTCCACATCTCGACATTCATTGTCGTGTGTGAGGCCTTCCCCCGCGTTACCCCTCACTTCGGCCTGTGGCTCAAGACCTTTGAAGTAAAGCCAAAGATGATCGAGGGGCAACATGCAGCGTGCGGAGGTGCATCAATAGGCAAGATGGCAGGAGCTCCATGGCCGAAAGGTTCCTTTCCAGAGGTGTCCGGATTATGGCAACGGGAGTGGTTTCACGTCACGGCTCCCAGAAGTGCCAAGTGGGCGGCTGCCCCAGCTTTCCGCTCAGGCCCCCACCATAACTGATGTCATGGATTAGCAGAGGTCTGAGCTGGGGTCCAGCCAAGGACGTGCCTATACTGCAAAGCCGCATCCGAGATCTCTTCGAGGGAGATTTTAATTTGGCTGTGGTAATACAAGTTATGCTGGTTCGTCAAGTCCAGTCTTGCAAACGCCAGCCCCTTTGCTTGTGGGAGTTCAACCCAGAGGGACCGTGTGCCATTCAAAGTTTCCTCGGCCTGACGCACGAGGAGATGCACAAGTCATTCTTTGGACCTCAAGTAGAGTGTCCGGATATTACCGAGGACTTGGGCCTGAGCAGTAACCGCGCCGCCGAACAAGTAAGGAATCCTCTGGTTGAACACACTGTCTTTTATTCATCAAGAAGTTATTTCTGAGAGTTCGCTCTTTGACCAGGACTGGCTAACAAAGGCAAAGATGATTCGGTGTTTGGCCCCCCTCCCCGAGGGTTTGGAAAATCCGGTATTGGAAAAGATGCTCGAGGTCGCACCTTGCCCGGAGCCCTCGAAGGAAGATGTGGGGGGGGGATAATACGGGCGGATGCGGACCCCCATCGCTGCCTGTTCCAACCGAGGGAATGAGCATCTCCATGAAGGAGGATAACCGGGGGAGGAAAATGACTGCTTCCGAGGATCCGGAAGTCGAAGCCTCCAAGCGGGAGAAGAAGTCTCCCATAGAGGGTCCTGCCTCGGGGGGTGCTTTTGCCGCACAAAGTCCGCGGGGGGATCAACCCTCCATCGAGTCATAAGTGATCCAAAATACTTTAATAATAAAGGTATGCTATCTTTTTTCTGAGAAAATAACCACCGCATATATCTTGCAGTTTGGGCCTTAGCCCCTCTCAGCTGAGCTCGTCTTCGGGGGATCTTCTTCCAGAGATGATGGAGAGCGAAACGCCTCCCCCGGACTACTCCGCTCAAGAAGCGGGTGACCCCGAAGTGTCATCACAGAGGGCCTCTCCGGATCTGGTGAGGCCAGAAGATAATCCCATAGACCCCCGAAGTCCCCAGCGTCCGGCTCCCGAAGAGAGCACACAAAAGAGTCAGGCACCGTCTGGTGTGCGGTTGGACGTTTTGAGGGAGTTGGTGGGGCGAGCGGCCATCTCAGAAGAACACTGTACGCTGATGGGTATGGTGATGGAGAGAATTTCGTCCGCCGAAAGCGGATTACAAGAAGCCTTTGTGAGTCTACAGACAGGCTTTGAGGTACATGAGATAATATGTGATAGTACTGCACATGTTAGGTGTGCCCTATGTAGATAGTAGCCCCTGAGACTTTGGTTGTCGTCAAGAACGGCGGTGAATAGAGGATCATATTCCCAGGCAATAACCAGACTGCCCCTATGTGCAGGTGGTGGAAGCTCCGGTGGCTAGCCGGACTAGTGAGTTTGCCAAATTAAAACGGCAACTGGATGCGGCAGACACCGACATCGAGCTTGTTAACAAGAGGCTTGACGAGGCACAGGGTAAGTGTTATTATCTGGTGAACGCCACATAGTAAGAGCAGCATGATGCCAGTATCTTTAATATGTTGTGACTGTAGATGGAGCTGCTACCATGGAAACCTTGCGGGCAGAACTTGCCTGAGCTAAGGAACAAGCGAGGATTAGTAATGCAGCTGCTTTGAAGGCGGCCGAAGAGTTGAAAGCCGAGAAGGCCGCACATTGCGAGAGCCAAGAGAAGATGGCCAAGATGGCCATAGAATTAAAAGACACTGCCGACCGTTGTCGGGTCCTTGAAAAAGAAAACCGAGCGAAGGCAACGGACCTTGAGAAGGCCACATCGGCGGACAAAGACACCCGTTCCGCTATGAGAGCGAAGAAGGAGGAGTTGCGGGAAGCCGGGGATATTGCGGCTGGGAAGCCCTTCATGTTACAGAGGAAGTTCGGAGATCCACGGTATGCCCCTCTGGATCGGCTGTGGAGTTCAGCAGATGCGTATATGGATTTGTCGGCGAGCGCTGTCGATGCGGCCAAGTACTTCCAAGGTCAGACATATCGTGAAGTGGACAAGCTGTTCTGGTCGCAATCCACGTTCCAGAGCGTCCGCTTTCATTGACTGACCAGCTAGCCGAATGGGCCGAACTGAATAGGTTGTCCAGACTCGCCATGGGGTCTGTTGTGGATCAGCTATGGCCAGAAAAGCCAAAGCCGAACAGCTATTTCAGCTTAGTGCAGTAGTTCCTCGGTGCAGTGCCGTGCATTAATGCGATGAAGAGGTCGGCGTGCATAGAAGGCTCGCGGATGGCCCTTGCCCGTGTTAAAGAATACTGGGCGGAGATGGACGCTACCACTGTTGCGGCGTAGGATTCGGCCATAGGCCGAGTGGCTACCGAGCATTATTTCGAGGAGGTTCTCAAGGGTGCTCGTTTGATAGCGGCCCAGTGCTCGAAGAATATTATGTTTGAGTGATATGTATTCTCATTGTAAACACAATGTTTTTATGAAGTTTTTATAAGGCTATATTTATACTTTTTCCTGAAAGTAGTATGATGCCTCCTGTGCGGCCGTTTATGTATACATGTGTATAACCTGAAATATTGCAGCCGTCAGCTTCAACCCCCACGCATATAATGCGGAGGTGCTCCAAAAAATGTGTGTTCACACTTAACCCAACGCCTTGGTCCTATTAAGGAGGTGATAGTGTAGCGAGCGAGGCAACCGGACTATAATGCTTTAACACTTTCACTTAGCCATAGGAGTTTGACAGTGGGGCTACTAGATAGCCCCTGGTGGCTCCGCACTCTCCCGATCGCGGGGTGCGTACATGCCTGGCCGGAAATGGCCCTTCGTTAAGGCGGAGGAATTCTAACATTCCGATAGGTCATCGAGTGGTTGACCGGTCTCACGCTATATCATGACAGACAGTTTTCGGTTTTCTCTACTGAGGTGCTCGTCCGGATGAACCAGGGCACAATCGCAGTAGTTCTCCTGGTGCTACCTTAGCCGATAAAGCGGAACGTAAGGCACCAAAACGCAAGAGCCGGGCAAACCCAACATTTGACCAAAGACAATGATTCGGAGCTGATGCATATAAGGCCAAACTCGCGACACCGAACACTCCCTAAGGTATTCGGTCTTTATGGTATAAATCGGGCCTAAATAGTGCCCTTTGTAAGAAGCCCCTTGTGTCTAGGTACGTGCATTATTTTGACGTGGCCACATGCCAAGACGTCGGCATCCTTCTCAACTATGCTGAGAATTCAGTGGATGTGTATCAACAAGAGACATTAAAAAAGGTTTACACAGGGTCTGAATCTAAAAAGAATCCTTGGAGTGCGTCCCTGTTGCACGTCTGCGCCTGTGTCTCTGTTGTGCCGTATCCTGGAGGGGTGTAGCACGATGATCATCTGTAAAAGAGAGGAACTTAGGTGAAAAAGTTGTCGTGCAAAAAGGATAGTTTTTAAAGAAACCATGTATAATTCAAGATGAGTAAAAATTGCCACTTGTCTGCGCGCGTTGAGCCCCTTGTATTTGTAATAGGGGTGTGACCATTGATCCGGTATGAATTACATATAGCTTCGCCGGACTCGTCTAACCATGTCCGAGGTCTTGACGACCTGTTAAATGCTTTAGTTGGTGAGGCCGTTCTTAGTGTGCGGCTGCCAAGGCAGCCGCACTCTCTTCGACACGCAAAGATCGCTTAATACTTCCATTTACTATAATGATGCCACGTGGGTCGGGCATCTTGAGTGTGAGGGAAGCGTAGTGCGGTATTGCATTAAAGCGAGCGAAAGCTTCGCGTCCGAGTAGTGCTTGATAGCCACTTTGGAATGGAGCGATGTTGAATGTTAAATGTTCGCTACGGAAGTTATCAGGGAAGCCGAATAAAACCTTTAGTAGCAGGTAGCCCGTGCAATGATCCCCTGGGCCGGGTGTTACTCCTTTAAAGGTATTATTGCTATGGCAAATTTTTGTTGGGTCTATCCCCATTTCGCGGATTGTATCCTGGTATATCAGGTTTAGACTGCTGCCACCGTCCTTCAGGACTCGTGTGAAGTGGTATCCGTCAATTATTGGGTCTAATACTAGGGCAGCCCATCCTGCACGCCAGATACTTGCTGAGTAATCACGATGGTCGAAAGTGATTGGTTGGGACGACCAGTGGCAGGACTCCGCGGTGATAGGGCCTTGGGCATATTTTTCTGGAATGCCGTTTTGTTTCTTCCTTTGATCACGTGTAACACGTTTACTGTTTTGACTTCTGGTGGAAATTTCTTTTGTTCCCCAGTGTCTTGCTTGAGAGGCTCATCCTCGTCTTCGCTTGGTGTATCCTCCCCCTTGTGTACGACGTTGAGCTTGCCGGACTGCTTGAAGACCCAACATTCTTTGTGGGTATGATTAGTGGGTTTACCAGGGGTCCTATGGATCTGACATATTTGGTCCAGAATTTTGTTTAGGCTGGACAGTTCGGCTCTGGCGCCTTTAGAGGGCGGCTTTTGCTGACCTGGCCGAGAGCTTTTGAATCCGGCGTTTACTGCCGTGCTCTTCGTGTTGTCTTCTTTATTCCGGCGTTTGTTAATGCTGTTGCGCCGTGATTTCCCGTTTCCATCTCTAACTTCAGATGTACTGGGGTCGCTGGTGCTGCATCTGGCTAGCCAGCTGTCCTCACCCGCGCAAAAGCGGGTCATGAGGCTTGTTAATGCTACCATTGTTCTCGGCCTTTCTTGGCCGAGGTGTCTGGCAAGCCATTCGTCACGGACGCTATGCTTAAAAGCTGCGAAGTCTTCGGCGTCCGGACAGTCGACAATTTGGTTCTTTTTAGTAAGAAACATGTTCCAAAGTTTTCGGGCTGACTCTCCGGGCTGTTGAGTTATATGACTCAAATCGTCCGCGTTCGGAGGTCGGACATAAGTCCCTTGAAAATTTGCCCGAAAAGCGTCTTCGAGCTCTTCCCAGCTTCCAATGGAGTTTTCGGGGAGGCTTTTAAGCCAGTGACGAGCTGGCCCTTTGAGCTTGAGGGGTAAGTACTTGATGGCATGGAGATCATATCCTCGAGCCATATGGATATGGATGATATAGTCCTCAATCCAGACCCCAGGGTATGTTGTTCCGTTGTATGCCTCTATGTTTACGGGTTTGAATCCCTTTGGAAATTCATGGTCCAGCACCTCATCGGTGAAACATAGGGGGTGTGCGGCACCCCTATATCTGGGTGCATCGCGTTGTTCGGATGTTTGTTGTGTTACATTGTATGCTGGGGCGCGCTTGCGTGGTCCATAGATGGATCTGGTTGCGCCGTCCTTTTGGTGCGAGCCCTCGCGTGGATCGCGTATTGTCTTGTGAGTGGCATTGTTTGCCGCTCTATGTTGGCCGTGAGGTCGTTTAACCGGCCAGGTGGCTGTTTTGATTTTTGGTTGTGGGGGGTCTAAGGCCTCCTCATTGAATTCAGGTAGCAACTTCCGCTTTGGGTAGCTCTTGGTGGGGCGATTGTCGCCGTACTTCGTTGCTGTGTTGAGTACTTTACTCCATCTGATTTGGAGTGTGTCCTGCGCAGCCTTGAGCCTTTGCTTCTGCTTTTTCAGACTCCTCGCGGTGGCAACAAGCCTTTGACGGGCATTCTGCTACTCCGGGTGCCTATCCGGCGTTATGTCGTCCGGACTATTATCTTTGAAAAAATTGGGTTGTTCGGTTTGATTCTCCGTATTGTCGTGGTCCGGCAGTGGTTCGCCCTGCTCCAACGCTGGGTCTGTATGATCGTTATTTCTGCCGAGGCAGGATTTGGGGCAGCGCTTGCGCCGCCGCTTTGACTGCTTCTCGAGGGAACAAGCCTTCGGTGTGTCCTTCCGTTCCTCGTCGTTGTCTTCTTTTGGTGTGTCCACCATGTATACGTCATATGATGAAGTGGACGTCTAGCGCCCTATGGGCGGTGGTTCCAATTCGCCTCCCGCATCGTCGTCCATATCGTCGATGTCTTCCGAGTCGAAGTCGAGCATGTCGGTTGAGTCATCGACAGTGGCTATTAAGTGGGTGGTGGGTGGGCGTCAAATTTCTTCGTCGTCCGCATCCCAATCCTGTTGGCCATAATCCGGCCAGGGCTCTCCTGATAAAGAGAAAGACCTTAGTGAATTCAGAATGTCGCCGAAGGGCGAGTGCTGAAAGATATCTGCGGCGGTGAATTCCATGATCGGTGCTGAAAGATATCTTCGATTGGCAGGAGCGCGGGCAGTTTGGAGTCAGAAAAAGAGTCCAGTACCTTGGAGTCATGGGCTGCGTAGAGGATTAAGCTGGTGTTTGGCTCGATCGCCGTCAAGACTGCAGCCCTCGAGGCGGTGTCTAGCAACCCGTCCTTGATTGGCGCAGTTGGCTCCAAGCTAAGGGTCGAAGCTGATGCGGGCGCGGCCTCTGGGGTACTGTTCGGCGGCAGAGCTAGGTCATACCCATCGCGACAGTGCGGCGCGCCCGGCTGTGGCTCAAATCCATCGAAGATCAAATCTCCGCAGATGTCGGCCGTGTAGTTCAAACTTCCAAATCTGACCTGATGGCCAGGGGCGTAGCTTTCAATCTGCTCCAGATGGCCAAGTGAATTAGCACGCAGTGCAAAGCCGCCGAATACGAAGATCTATCCGGGGAGAAAAGTCTCACCCTGGACCGCATCACTGTCGATGATAGAAGGAGCCATCAAGCCTAATGGCGACGACACAGAGGAACTCTCAATGAAAGCACCAATGTCGGTGTCAAAACCGGCGGATCTCGGGTAGGGGGTCCCGAACTGTGCGTCTAGGCTGGATGAGAACAGGAGGCAGGGGACACGATGTTTTACCCAGGTTCGGGCCCTCTTGATGGAGGTAAAACCCTATGTCCTACTTGATTAATATTGATGATATGGGTAGTACAAGAGTAGATCTACCACAAGATCAGAGAGGCTAAACCCTAGAAGCTAGCCTATGGTATGATTGTATGTTATGGTTCTTGTCCTACGGACTAAAATCCTCCGGTTTATATAGACACTGGAGAGTGTTAGGGTTACACAAGGTCGGTTACAAAGGAGGAGATATCCATATCCGTATTGCCTAGCTTGCCTTCCACGCCAAGTAGAGTCCCATCCGGACACGAGACGAAGTCTTCAATCTTGTATCTTCATAGTCTAACAGTCCGGCCAATGGAGATAGTCCGGCTGTCCGGAGACCCCCTAATCCAGGACTCCCTCAAGGGGGCTTGGACAGGGCAATGGCTTTGAGCTTGTCTGCAGTAGTCTCGGCGGGGTGCTTGCGCTTCTTCATACCATGAGCCTCAACGGTTTTTGCTAGAGCCATAGACATCACTTCGGCTGGTGCTCCAGCATCCATCAAGAAACTGTCAAATAGAAATAAAAGAAAAGAAACCATAATCACAAACCTAGAAGAAGAACAGGGAGCGAGTTATAGGATCAGTCTCGGGGTTGCAACACCGGGCCTTGGCCAGAATCAACACCATTGATTCGCTCACCTTTTCCTTCTTTGGGAGAGAAGAACAGTGGCAGAAGTAGGTCGGGGTTTTCTTGAAGAAATGAGGAAAAAGATGAGGGAGAAGCGAGGGTTGGGTAGAGAGGAAGCTGAGAGAGAAGAGTGAAATGATGGTTGCTTCGTCCGTCCAACTTACTGCTGGAAAGGAGGGGGTTTTGTGATTTGACGGCTCATTGGGCATTACTGCGGCGCTTCGATTGGTGTTGGGGATATCACTACTGGGCAGAAACCGGCCTATCTGGGCCGGGTTAACTTCGTCAGTAGTTAAGTATGTTAAAGCCCAAGAAGGCAGATGAGGGCTCAAGGACCATAGTTGATTCAAGGCCTGTAGCCATAAACCGGCGTTGGTATTTAACTTGTATTGTAAGTTAGGAATAAGTAGAGACCAAACCGGACACATCTATGAGCCGGTATTGGGACTTTGTGAACCGACGGGCGTCACCTGTGTATATAAGGGGACGACCCGGCGGCGGTTCAAGGACAACAGACAACAACTCGAGACTTAGGCGAAGCTTGTTTGCTCCCTAGTCATCGAAACCCCATCAATTCCATCACAACTAGACGTAGGCTTTTACCTTCATCGAAGGGGCCGAACTAGTATAAACTCTCTTGCGTCCCTGTGTCTGCTTTAACCCCTTCAAGCTAACCCGTCGCGATGGCTCCACGACTATGTCCTTTCTCTAGGACATCTGCCGTGACAAAACCACGATAGTTGGCGCCCACCGTGGGGCTATCGCATGATGGTTTCAAGTTCTTGGAGGACCGCTTTGACGGACTCGAGGGCTACGTTGTGGACCGGATGACTAAGAGTCGTCTCGGCAAGCTCTACATCGATGATGCAGGCTGGGCCCTGAGGCCGGCTCAGTTGAGTATGAGTACCGGGTCCCCTTTGGTGGCATACACATTTTCATCGGCAGGATCGGTGAACCGGGCCCAGAGCCGGACATCTGCACCGACCTCGTCGAAATGGCTCAGCGTGCACGATCCGCCCGGGTTAAACCGGCCGTGAAGCGTGCCTTCGTGGGAGTCATCCATGGAGGAAGTTATGAGGATGGATCGGAATCTCGTGGCGAGACCGTGGTTTATTCCGGCGACGAGTCATCAACCGGAGAAACCGAATCTCTATATCAGCTACAAGATGGCCGGATTGGGGGCTGTTCCGATGGCGACAGTATTCCGGACCCCTCTGATCAACCCAACCGAGTTGGAATATTCATGGCCGGCACACAAGCAGCGCTTCATTCTTCGACCGCTGAGCCAATAACCTCCGGTTCAGTAGCAGCGACAGCTACCGGGGCAGGAAGCTCTGCACGCCCGCCAGCTCAAGTTCCATCAGATCTATTTGATGCATTGGCTGCGCTTATGGCAGAAGCTAATCCGGCGGATCAGGAAGTCCACAATGCGAAGATTGCAAAGGTGAAGGAACAGATCACCCAGGCCAAGGCGGACCTGGCAGCTGAGATGCCAGGATGACCACAGAGAGGGCCGCTTTAGACGCACAAGCCTATAGGCACATGTTGGACCAGAACGCGTCGAATGAAGTCATGAAGAGGAAGTACCAATCCCGTTTGCCTTCGGTTTTCAAGGCCAGAGACCTTTTTAACACCCCAGGAGCAGGAACCAGTAATCCGCTGGAGGGAAACCAGCCGGAAGCTCCGGGGACCGGTGCGCCGGTTCAGCCCCGTCTGATGAATCCACCTCGTCAAAACACTGTCATACATCAGGCTGTTTCAACACCACCGGGTCACTACTCCAACCCAATGGACAATCTCGTTGCCACTGCTGCACGGCTGGAGGCCATTCCAATTGAAGGTGACTCGCCGCAGGCGGTAGAGACACGACGGGTCAAGGAGCTTCTTAGGACAGCGTTGGTCCAACAGGAAGTGTACTCGTACAGCCATGACCGGATCCACTCGACCCCTTGTCCAAGCCGGAGCTATAGCAGGCGTATGGATGAACCAGCAGTGTCAAGTAATGAACGACGTGGAGCACCCCACGGCAACAACCCGGCGGGTGGTGCTGATAACGCTCAGGAAGTGGTGGACCGGGCCCGAGCGCGCAGGGAGGCCCAGTTAGCCGCACAGTACCAGGCTCGGTAGCTTACGCCAGTTCGTCCAACAATTTCGGTCGAGCCCGGTGTTACTTCTAGCTCTTTGGGGGTGCCTTGCCTTGTCCCCGCTTTATGCAATGTGCGCCTACCCAAGGATTTCAAGGGCCCGCGCAAGGTACCAAATTACATGGCGGATCAACCCCCAGAGACATGGGTGGAGAGCTATGAGATGGCCATGGAGATGCTTGATGTGGATAATGCGGCATGTGCGAAGTACTTCACCATGATGCTTGAAGGAACGGCCCGCACTTGGTTAAAAAGCTTACCGGCCAATTCTATCAGTTCATGGGCCCAATTACGAGCCCGGTTTATCAGTAATTTCAAGGATACATGTAAGCAGCCCATGTCGATAGTAGACTTAGCTGCCTGTGTCCAGGAGGAAGGAGAATCGATGACTCATTGGGTGCGCCGGGTCTCACAAGTGTTGCATTCATCAGACCGCATCAACGCTGACACCGCGGTCTTAACCCTAGAAGGCAACAGCCAGTTTGGGCCCCTAAAGCTGAAGTTGGGACGGATGAAGCGCCATTGCACTGACATGGGGACCCTCATGGCTGCTTTGGTAAAGTATGCTGATTCTGATAGTACCAAGGATACCGAATCTGATGATGACAAGGCAGGGAAGGGAAAGAGGAACAGCAACTCCAAAGGTCAGCAGCATCACTTGGCAGGTAATGGTGGTGGAGGCAAGCGTAAAGCGGATGGTAACATGGACTTTTTGGCTAATACCAACGCGCAGGACAAGGGCCAGCGACGCAAGGGTAAACCGCCAAACCACAGTGGGGCACCCAACCCTAACCCCGACCGCCTAAATTATCTACTGAGCCAGCCCTGTCCAAGACATGGGACGAAGGAGGTGCCAGCAAACCACCTTTGGAAGGATTGCTTCATTATGCAGGAGTTCAAGAATTCTAATGCTTTCCAGTATGATCACGGCTCCGGCGGTGGCTCAGGATCCGGGCCGGGTTACGGTGGAGGAAATTCCGGTTCAGGATTTAATGGTAATCCGGGCGAACATAACAATCAAAATAATCAGAACAACCAGGGTGGTTACAACCAGCAGCAGCAACAATCAGGTTACCAGAGCAACCCAAAGCAGTTGAATAGTGGGCAGTACCATGTCTTCACCACTAGCTTGGACAAGCGAGACCGGAAGGTTCAGAGGCGGGCAGTCAACTCTGTTGAACCGGCCGTGCCCCTTTATCTACGCTGGTCTGAACAGCCAATCATATGGAGCAGAGAGGATCACCCCCCAGGTTGATAATCCGGGTCAGTTGGCTCTGGTGGTGGCGCCTCAGGTGGGAGGTTACAAGTTCACCAAAGTGCTCATGGATGGAGGGAGCAGCATTAATATCTTGTACTATGAGACCTTCCGTCGTATGGGACTAACAGATAAAAATCTCAAACCGTCTAATACGGTGTTCCACAGTGTGGTACCTGGCAAGTCAGCATATCCTATTAGTAAGATAGCTCTGGAAGTGGCCTTTGGAGATGATCATGATTTCAGGTCGGAAACACTGACGTTTGAAGTAGTGAAAATCCGAAGTCCATATCACGCCTGTTTGGGCGACCGGCCTACGCCAAGTTTACGGCATAGCCCTGTTATGTGTATTTGCAGCTCAAGATGACGGATCACAAGGGGACAATAACGGTTTACGGAAGCCGTAAAATCTCTTTGGATTGCGAGGAAGGAGATGCGGCCTACGCAGAGTCGGTTTGTGCCACCGAGGAGCTGAAGTATTATAAGGACAATGTTGATCCGGTGGACATGACTCCATTAAAGAAGCCAACTACGGAGCATGATCCGGCCCTGAAGTTCAAATCGGCAGCAGAAACTAAGCTTGTTGACTTCGTACCTGGCGATTCGTCCAAGCAGTTCAGCATCAGTGCCAACTTGGATCCGAAATAGGAAAGCGCGCTCATCGAGTTCATCCGTGAGAATCAGGACATTTTTGCATGGAAGCCCTCTGACATGCCAGGTGTATCGAGGCAACTCGCTGAGCACACCCTTAATGTGGATCCTAAATACAAACCGGTGAAACAGTTCCTCCGCCGGTTTAACAAAGAAAGACGCAAGGCGATTGGAGAAGAGGTAGCCAGGCTCTTAGCATCTGGCTTTATTGTTGAAGTTTTTCACCCTGAGTGGCTTGCCAATCCGGTGCTGGTCCTTAAGAAAAACAGCACCTGGCGCATGTGTGTGGAATATACAGATCTTAGTAAGGCTTGTCCAATAGATCCTTTTACCCTCCCCCGTATTGATCAAATTATTGATGCTACGGTGGGTTGCGAGCGTTTAAGTTTTTTGGATGCATATTCTGGCTATCATCAGATCAAATAGGCAGTTAAGGACCAGGAGAAGACGACATTCATAACTCCCTTTAGAGCCTTCTGCTATGTGTCTATGCCCTTTGGGCTCAAGAGTGCCCAGGCAACTTATCAACGATGTGTACAAAATTGTCTTCACAAGCAAATTGGCCGTAATGTACATGCTTACGTGGATGATATTGTGGTTAAGTCCAGGGAGAAGGAGACTTTGGTTGACGACTTAAAGGAAACCTTTGATAACCTGAGGACGTACAAGATGATGCTTAATCCGGCCAAGTGTGTCTTTGGTGTACCGGCACGCAAGTTATTGGGTTTTCTAATGTCCAACAGGGGAATTGAGCCTAATCCGGAGAAGATCACAGCCATCACCTCCCTGGCTAAACCGAAGTGTATTAATGATGTTCAACGCCTGGCAGGCCGGATTGCCGCAGTAAGCCGGTTTATCAGCCGCCTTGGTGAGAAGGCAATCCCTTTGTATCAGATGTTGAAGAAGACAGATCAATTCGTCCGGAGTTCCACTGCTGATGAAGCATTTGAGGACTTAAAGCGACAATTGGTCAATCCGCCTGTGCTCGCCGCTCCCGCTGACAAGGAGCCGTTACTGCTATATGTTGCTGCTAATGCTCGTGCGGTCAGCGTGGCTATTGTGGTGGAGCGAAAGGAGGCATGTAAGGAGCATCCGGTTCAACGTCCGGTCTATTATATCAGCGAGGTACTCATTGAGTCCAAGCAAAGGTATCCGCATTGGCAGAAGCTGGTGTACGGAGTTTTTATGGCAAGCCGGAAGCTTAAGCAATACTTCCAAGGGCACCCAATTACGGTGGTCAGTTCTGCTCCTTTGGGGGATATCATCCAGAACTGGGAAGCGACTGGCTGGATTGCCAAGTGGGCTATAGAGCTTGGGCCGCACGGATTGAAGTATGTGCCTCGGACGGCGGTTAAGTCTCAAGCACTTGTTGATTTCATCAATGATTGGACGGAACTGCAAGCACCTGAAGAAAAGCCGGATCACACATATTGGACCATCCATTTTGACGGATCCAGGCAATTGGAAGGCTCGGGGGCTGGAGTCGTATTAACTTCCCCACGAGGTGATAAGTTTTGTTACGTTCTCCGCTTAATGTTCCCTTGTACTAACAATGCAGCTGAGTATGAAGCCTTGCTCCATGGTCTCCGGATGGCTAAGGAGATGAATCTAAGTCGAGTTAAGTGCTTCGGTGACTCGGACCTCATGGCTCAACAAGTATCTGGCACTTGGGATTCCAAGGACCCACTCATGGCAGCGTATCATCGTGAGGTGGATATTGTTGCAGGTCACTTTAAAGGCTATCAGGTGGACCACGTGGACCGACGGAAGAATGAAGCGGCGGACGCTTTAAGCCGACTGGGCTCTCAGCGCAAACCGGTCCCGCCCAATGTTTTTCTGGATGTGCTGCACAACCCGTCGGTCAAGCTCCCTGGTGAAGCGGATTTGGCTATTCCTGATCTGGAGGCTCAATTGGTGGCAACTCTTCATGTCATTCCGGATTGGACGCTTCCTTACCTGGCGTACATGAACCAGGGTGAGTTACCAGAGGATGAGACTCTGGCCCGACAGATAATCTGGCGGTCCAAGTCCATGACTATTGTCAATGGCGAGTTGCATCATTGCAGTGTATCAGGGGCGTTTCAACGCTGTGTGTCTCCTGAAGAAGGTTGTGAAATTTTGTGTGAGATCCACATAGGAGATTTTGGTCACCACGCCGGTTCAAAATCTTTGGTAGCTAAAGCATTTCACCATGGCTTTTATTGGTTAACTGCTCATGTTGATGCGGAGGATCTGGTCAGACGATGTGACGATTGCCAAAAGTTTTCAAGATGTGCTCATGTGCTGGCTCAAGAATTGAGAATGATTCCAATTACTTGGCCGTTTGCGACATGGGGGCTGGATATGGTTGGGCCTTTCAAAAGGTCCAAAGATAAGAAGACCCACCTCATGGTGGCCGTTGACAAGTTTACAAAGTGGGTGGAAGCAGAACCTGTTAGCAAGTGTGATGCGGCCACGGTGGTTCAGTTCATCAAAAAAGTGATTTTCCGGTTTGGCTTTCCACACAGTATCATCACAGATAATGGTACCAATTTGTCCAAGGGTGCCACGAAGGAGTTCTACGAACGGGAGCACATCCGGCTTGACGTTTCATCAGTGGCACACCCACAGTCCAATGGTCAAGTAGAAAGGGCTAATCAAGAGATCTTGAGAGGCATCAAGCCCCGGCTTATGGTTCCTTTGCAGAGAACGCCGGGTTGTTGGGTAGAAGAGTTACTATCTGTGTTATGGAGCATCAATACTACACCCAACAGATCAACAAGATACACGCCGTTCTTCATGGTCTACGGAGCGGAGGCAGTTCTCCCAAGTGATATCCGTCATGACTCACCTCGTGTGGCGGCTTATGTTGAAGCGGAAAATGAGACAGCATGGCAAGACGCTTTGGACCTGTTGGATGAAGAACGTGACATAGCAGCCGCCCGCTCGGCGATTTACCAACAGGATCTTCGTCATTATCACAGTCGTCGAGTCAGAACCAGAGCCTTTCAGGAAGGAGATTTGGTGCTTTGGCTCATCCAAGACCAGACTGATATGCATAAGCTATCCCCACCTTGGGAGGGACCTTTCGTGGTCAACAAGAATCTACACAATGGGTCATACTATCTGATCGATATTCGAGAGCATAAAGACTCACGTACATCAGAGGAAGAGACCAACAGGCCGTGGAACATAGCTCATCTCCGGCCTTACTATACCTGAGCCATTGGCTCTACTTATGTACATATTACGACGATGTATATAGTATGATTAAATATAATAAACCGGAACCTCAGCTAAAGCGGGGTATCTGTTCTTTTACATCATGTGTGGTTACACGGAGTTGTTCTAAAGCGGCCTCCGGTTTACCCCTTGAGTTAGCTTTTCAAAAGCATCATGTTATATCACTTGGGGGCTTGGCCGTATCCGAACCAATGCAACACCTCTTGATAGGTGAGAGCCGCCAGATCACTTGGGGACTTGGTCACGTCTGAACCAGTCACGCCTCTTGATCGGCCTAAGGCCACAGAATCACTTGGGGGCTTGGTCGAACCCGAACCATTGCCACGCCTCTTGATCGGCATAAATGCCACGGTTTCATTTGGGGACCTGGCTGATTTGAACCATAGCTACACCTATCGGGAGCTTGGTCGTGTCCGACCATGGTAACGCCATCTGATCGGCTCAAATAAGCCTCTTTTTGCAAACGGTTTTATCATTGCCTTTGCTTCACGATCTTCTTTGATAGATTTTTCTTTCTTTTTGTTGCGTTTTTTAAACCGACAAAATTTTAAACCGGCTCACACTGTCAATTGACGGAACACGGTCCATTTTTAGTCCGGAGACTATTTGCTCGGTTTGTTTTTTTGTTAACATCCTATTACGGAGTAACACGGTGTTTTATTAGAACCTGGCACGGCTTACATGGTAAACCGGCATTATATATATACAGGAGCTGCTATGTCCTCCAACAGTGTGGGTTTATGAAACCTCCGCTTCAAGATTGGCTAAGCCAACTTCATGCCCAACGATGGCAGGTATTATGTATCTCAAATATTTGATCATATGCTTAAATTTCAGATATTTTGATTTTATATATGCAGACATCATACTCTGCCTGACGGTACAACCGCGGTGGCACTTTAAGATTTTTTATGTTGCAGAAAATACTTTGGAAAGTTCATCACCCAAAGGAAGCACAAGTTGCAGTGGTTATGCACGAAGGCATATTAAGATCAAGAGTATCAGCTAGCCTATTACAAGGCAACACGGTGCCCAAAACAAGATCATTGTTTTTTTTCAAAGGAGAAGCAGTTTAAACCGGCTTCCAGTTCAAGCTTGGTCATCAGCCTGGCCTGATGGTTGTGGGTCATCCCGTGCCACTTCAACTTTAGTTTCTCTACCCAGCGGCTGGAAATCAACAGTTGTCCAGTCGATTCCCATTAATGCTCGAAAGACAGCTTCATCATGGATCAGCAACGACGGTTCAATATCGGGAGCGTAAGTATGCTTACGGATTGGAGTGATAAGATTTTCCGCATCATGAATTGGTGCAGCTACTCGCTTGTTTTGATTGTCATATTGGGCTTGATAATGAGACAAGTCTGCTTCTTCAACCAATTGACAAGCTAGCGGACGCACCTCCCGGATTATTGCTTGCAGATCCGCTTCACTAAACTCTGACCCGTCTTCCTTCAAGATGGGATAGCCTTGATCCGCTTCAATAGGATCAAAATCCGGCACCCAAGCTTTTGCCCGGATTAAGGCATTGATCGCACCGATTCGAGTTGCAGATTTCTTCAGCTCTTCAACCCGGGCAGGAAGCACCGAAAGTTTCTTCAGAGTGTCTTGAATCAAAGTGGGTGCCGGATTGTTGTGGCATGCAGTACAGATGATCCGCTGTGCACCAGTGTACAGTTGTTCGATCAACGTGTAGGCGGCTTTCAATTTCTTCCGCACATCTGACCCCAAGTGACCAATGCGTGTCCCTGGAATATCAGAAAGGGTTAACAAACCGTCAGCTCTGTAAGACGGCAGAATCAATTCAAAAATCAAACCGGCTTACCAAAGATAGGAGCGGTCATGGCATGCACGTGCCGCTTTATGCTGGTTAGTTCGTCCACCACCGGTTTTAGTGCAGCCTCGGCGTCTTCTGCTCGTTTGGTTAAAGCAGATTTTTTAGTAGCCCAATCCGCCCGTTCCTTCTTGAAATCCTTCTTAAGCTGTTCCATGACGCTTAAGGCGCTGGTCAACTCCTCTTTTGCTTTTGAGGTTTCAGTCTGTTGGGACTTCAGATTTTCTTGGAGATCGGCGATTTGGGTCTCTTTTGTCTTCAGCTCAGCCTGCATACAGACAGTTATATGATTCAGCAAGCAGTGCAAGAATTGAAGCACCAACCACATAACAAGTTATGCACTTGGCGCTTGGGGGCTAATGCCTATTTGATATTCATATTTCAGTTTATTATAAAGTCCCAAGATCAATACAAGTATTCAACTTGGCACTTGGGGGCTAATGGCTATTTGCTCGAATATATTCTGATGCGGCGATCTCAATTACTTAAAGTCCTGGTTTAACTACACTAAGTTGAACCGGCCCTTGGGGGCTACATCAGCGAGTTCCGAAGCATTGGGATTTATATTAGCAAGTCCCGGTTTGGATGCAGATTCTAAACCGGCCCTTGGGGGCTAGGAGAGTTAACAAGATTGAAAATATCCAAACAGGAAAAAGTACATGGAAGTTACCTCAAATTTCTCTTTCATCATATTAACCATACCAGCTTCATAGTCACGGCTGGTGTATAGCCGGTTCAGATAGCCGGAATGTAGATCTTGGGCGTTCAAAGCGGCATAAGTTGTCAGATCGGCATTCCATTTTCCCTTGCCAATGGTAGCAAATTCTTCCTTGCCAGAGTGTCTGGATAAAGCAACGGGATTGCCTGGCTCTGTGTGACCAAAGCCAGTAATGACAACCTCATCATCCTTGGCATCGCTGGTTTGCACTGGGGCTGTTGGCTTATCAGTAGGCTTTGTTGGATTGGTGGATTTCTCAATACGGATGGGGCTTGTGGGCTGGTTGACAGGACTTGAGGTATCAATAGGCCTCTCTTCAGCAATAAGATCATCATCTCGCTGCGGTGGATCATTGGGTATATCTTCAGGAATAGCCGCTTCAAGATCTGGTGTTTTGCCCTGTTCAGGGATGGCATCCTCCTCGGCCGCTTTATCCAGGTGAGCCTTCTTGCGCGGCCTAGGCTTGGCCCTAAAAGGAATAACAAACTCAAATACAACATATGTTCCAAGGTGATGTACCAGAAATATTATGATAAGTATAGCTTACCCAAGCACCGTTTTGAGCGGTGGCAGCTGAGTAGCCGATGACTTGCCAGAGGATGAGTGGGAAGTAACCTGATAATCGGAGTCAGATGGATTAAGAGGTTGACGAAAACAGCCCGCTTTAGGACAAGCACTGACAAGCAAATTAGAGACCTCTGAACGGCGTTTCCGAACCGAACTGTTCGGTAAACCGGCGGAGGTAACTACCTGGCCGCTGTGTCGGGTTGTGCGGCGAGCTTCGTGCTGTTGGATCTTCATAAGAAATTTGGGATCCAATTAAGCAAGAGGATGAGAAAATTTAACCTTCCGGTTTGCCCGACAGATTTTTAGTGAAGGCAAAGGGTCTGAATCGGAAGAGAGAATAATTACCTCTACAGCATCAGCATGGCTGGCTTCGGCATCATCCTGACAAATATCATCATCAATAAGACGCATGAAAAATAAGCCAAGTGAGTCAAGCTCTACCTCGAGGTCCGGATTATCCACATCATCATCAGGGGCCGGATCAGAAGATGCAGTGGTTTTCTTCTTGTGAGCAGGCCGATTCACGAGTTTAGTCTTTGGCCGGGTTGGTCGTTCCGGTTTGTCTGGTTTTTCTGGCTTCTCTTGTGGAAGTTTCTTGCTCCAAAACGGATCATTACCCTGTTTAAACAGACATTGATATTAAACAATGACCAGATACATCAATAACAGGTTTAGTAAAAAGAAAAAAAATCAAATTCTTACAGCTGGCGGTTTGTTGATGGCACAGAAGGGAAGCAGGCCGGTTCGAGCACAGACGTGTTCCGATTCATTCAACATTTTATTCACAACCTCTGTGACTTCTTCGTCGGTGAGCTAGATGTTAGCATGTCGCAGTGGGTCGTCAACACTGCCAGTATACTCACACATTAAACCGGAGCGCTGACTAAGGGGCAGTATGCTCCACGATATCCAACAGCGAGCAAGATCAACTCCTGTTAAACCTTTGGCCATGAAGGCTCTGAGCTTGGACAGTTGAGGAGCGTATTTGCTTCTCTCCTTGGCAGTCAACCTTTGCGGAAAGGGGTGTGTATTGCTAAGCCGCTCCGGACGAAAGCCAGGCAAAGGATTTTCACCAGCAGGGGAGGTGTCTTTGCAATAAAACCATGTTTGATTCCACTCTTTGGGGTGGCTGTGCAGTTTGGCGTGAGGGTATGTGACCTCTTTCCTTTTCTGAATCGCCACACCGCCCAATTCCGTATTGGAACCGTCAGAAAACTCAGTACGACGGTTTAGATGGAAACAGTCTCTGAACACTTCCACTGTGGGCTCCTCTTGAAAGAACACCTCACAGAGCACTTGGAAGTGACATATGTTTGTAACAGAGTTGGGGCCAGTGTCTTGTGGATGGAGTTGAAAATCGGCTAAAACGTCCCGGTAAAATTTAGAACCGGGCGGCTTAAAGCCCCGGGCTAAGTGATCTACGAAAACGATGACCTCTCCTTCTTGAGGTGTGGGAGGACATTCTTTGCCAGGGGCTCTCCAATGGATGGTGTTTTTGCTGCCTAAAGCACCGATCAGGACTAAATTGTTCAGTTGAGTCTCTGTGACGCGAGAAGGAACCCAGTTGCACTCATATACTTGCTTGGCCATGATGAAATCTACAAGATAGGTGATTCCGGTTCAAGAATGAATTGATTAAAGTGCACTGGTATGTACAATGTTAAACCGGAGAAAGTTCTATCTAAACCGGAGTTTTATGAAGCAACAGCATCCGGCGGCTCAACAAGGGGACTAATGGTATATACCGGTTTGGCAATTTTTCTACAAAGTTAAACCGCCGGATCTAAGCATTGAAACAGTTGAGATTGCGGATGGATAAGTGTATAGAAACAGATTTCACAAGATTTCTCTACAGCGATGGATCTGAAGCAAGTTCAGAAGACAAGGAAAATATTCAAGGTTCAAAAAAGAACAGTACCGAATCAATGGGCAGAGATACAGGTAGATCTATGGTCTTGAAGCATATAAGTAAAGGCGGATGCTAAGTACTACCGCTACACAGAGCAAAGGTTCACAGGTTCATCTAAGATCTATCATATGAGTACGAAGCAGACGATGAACACTGAAGAACTTGGAAACCCTAGAACGGATCTACGGGGGAAAAGGTGAAGAACTCATCGGAGCCGAGGAAGAAACAGAAGGTCACCGCGATGCTCTGGTACAATCAGGGTGATGCAGTGGCCAAGGTTGGAGCAGAGGTCGTCGATGGCGGCGGAGCTCCGAAGCTGGACGACGCGGGGAAGACGAAGCAGAAGGGCACGAAGGGGAAAAATAAATGACCCTTCAGTCCTATTTATAAGGCAAGGGACAAGTGTCAGGTGCGAAAATCAAGGGACCGTGGGTTTCGAAACGAAGCTGTCGCCTTAATTGTCGCAGACCTATTAAACAAAAAAAGGGGGTATCATGGTTAAGGTTCTTTATAACAGGTGACGTCACGCCGGTTTACAACGACCAGAGAAGATGACATCACGGCGGTTCAACAAACTACAAGAAGATGGTGAAGATGAAGATTTTTGCTAAGGATTGACATGAGCCTGTTCAAATCAATCTGGGGCCTAATATTGGGGATATCACTACTGGGCGTAAACCGGCCTATCTGGGCCGAGTTAACTTCGTCAGTAGTTAAGTATGTTAAAGCCCAAGAAGGCAGATGAGGGCTCAAGGCCCATAGTCGGTTCAAGGCCTGTAGCTGTAAACCGGCGTTGGTATTTAACTTGTATTGTAAGTTAGTAATAAGTAGAGACCAAACCGGACACATCTATGAGCCGGTATTGGGACTCTGTGAACCGACGGGCGTCACCCGTGTATATAAGGGGACGACCCGGCGGCGGTTCAAGGACAACAGACAACAACTCGAGACTTAGGCGAAGCTTGTTTGCTCCCTAGTCATTGAAACCCCATCTATTCCATCACAACTAGACGTAGGCTTTTACCTTCATCGAAGGGGCCGAACTAGTATAAACTCTCTTGCGTCCCTGTGTCCGCTTTAACCCCTTCAAGCTAACCCGTCACGATGGCTCCACGACTAAGTCCTTTCTCTAGGACATCTGCCGTGACAAAATCATGACAATCGGGGTAGTCTACCATGCAGTTGGGCATTCTACTATGAAGTAATTTAGTGCATGGTTGGTGGACCTTGATGATGGCTGTCCCACACGTCGGTGAAAGTGAGTAGCAAAGTTCTCGGCGACCGTCGAGGAGGATCCGCACGGTAGAGCGAGTCCACTGTTTTTTCTGAAGAAAAAAATGATTACAGTAAGCGTTTCCACTCTTACGACGGAGGAGTGTGAAACACGGTAGCCACTTGAACATACACAGTGCTCCTACTACTAGGCATGTGCAGTGGTTCATACGTCAGTACTACATAATCTTGTTGCTAGAGTAGTAAGATATGACGATAACAAATGATGTTGTGCGCATGTCAACTATATGAAGAGTAATGTAACATAGTACCACATTTTTGACTGTCCGGCCGAGAATGAATGGTGAGATCAATGTCAACAGAACTAGGTCTACAACGCATGGAGAGTACGGTGCTACAGTACTCCACGAAACATGAACCATATGAAGCACGACGACTCAGTGTTAGGCAGGGTGTATGAAGGGTGAACGGGATGGGAGCAAAAGTCCCCTTCTCGACCCACTTTTGGGTGTTTGGTAGAGTGCATGAAGGCTGCATGAGTCCACACTAGTAGGTTAACACAAATACACAAAGAGGGAACAACTATATTGAGATGAGAATGCAACCAAACAAACCCACACGCTTTGTGCTACAGTGACTGATCCGCACTGTCTGAGTTTGATCCAACGGTCATGTTGCGCCGAGACGTGGACATGCCCATGTAGAGGACGCCTAAACACCACCGAAGTCCCTCTTCTTCTCAAGGCCCACGACGTTGGTGATGTAGGGTGCAACGGCCCGCAGAGCCCGCTCCCGTTCGATGAGAGCCAGCTCGTCAAAGACGGTGTCCAATGGCATGAACGGATTCCGATGACGGAGCCCTGAGAGGATTCGCCCGACAATGGTGACGGCAGCCCGCAACCCCTCCTTGTCCAGCACCGCCCCCACCATCGCGCGGAGACGGATCAACTCCTCAGAGATATAGGTGAAGAAGGAGACCAGGTCAGGAAGTTGCAACTCATTGAAGTCGACGGGGTGGTCGAATGGGTTTAGCCCGACGGCCGGTATGGTCGCGCTGGCACGACGGTAGGCATCGCGTAGTCGCAACACGTGTGTGGCAACTTGATCCACCACGTGGCTGAGGCGATCCTGGACCTCGTCACGATCGGCCCGCTCGCGCTCCAGCCGGCTCCCCTGGCGACCTACCATATCTCCCGCTTTCTGCAGCAACGTTGCCGATGCCTCGAGCATCTTTGTGGTGGACGCCTGCTGCTTTTGAAGCTCCGTGAACTCCCGCACATAATAGAGGAGCACGGCACTCCTCTCCTCCTTGAGCTCACAGAGCTCCACGTCCTTGGCCATGAGCTCTGCATCCTTGGCCTCGAGCTCCTATGTTAGGCGCCTCACCTCAGACTCCATGATCTGCTACGCCGCCATGGCACCAGGTAGAAGCAATGGGGAGAGGAAGCAAAAAATTAAAAATCCTGATGCGCCTGCTCCCGTCAATCAAAAAATTAAAAATCCTGCCGCGCCTGCCGCACCCAAAGACTAGAGCAACGCTGCGGTGGACATTTCAATTTACCTGCCAGCAAGGAGATAAAAAAGGTGAAAAACAAATGTGGCGACGGCCTAGCTAATCGGTCGCACTAGCCCAACTAGCTAGCCACCGTGCTTCACTGATGTACTCAGCGGGAAAGGTGGTCTTTCGTGATTTGACGACTCATTTACTTGCTTCGGCGCTACGACCGAGAAGGACCCAGAAAACGCACGGTAGGGCGTCCCGCGTCTTGGCAAGGAAGAATATATGCGTGCACCACCCGGGAGGACCCCGAAACCACGCGGTAGGGTGTTCCACATCTCCGCATGGAGGAAAAATGTGTGTCTAAAAATATACTGTATCAGACGTAGAAGTACATATGGTTCGACCTCGGGACCCAGCCAGTCGGTCGAAAACACCACATAAGCCATACAGCTTCATCATGCTAACGTGGCACGGAGAATAGGTGTGGTTAGCTCCGTCTCGACCAGCCACAACGTCTCTTGTTCTAGGCGATTCTTCTATTTTTCAAGCTTTTTTAGTTATAATAACACCACGGCAAGCTAGCACTGCTCTTCGTGTGCGCCCGTGCGTCTAAAGGTTAGACGATGGAGAGGAGAGAGAGAGATCGCAGACCTGGGACCCACCAGTAAGTGAGTCAACGGTGATGCACGTGTTGCCGAGGCACTCCCTCTACTCTACTCAACGTAATACTATATAAAATCAAGTTATTAGACAAAGCCAACAACCGTTGTTGTTTCAGGCTATCGACTTACTCTTTGTAGTCCATGTTGCCAGTTCGAATCTCGTCTTTCAGATTCGTTAGTTTTAGGTCCAAATTTGATCAATGACAACTGGGACCCCCGTGTGTTGTTCCGATATTTCAGTGTAGGATGGTTTTTTTGAACAAACATTTTCCGTGGTTAGACAAGTAATGGCATGAGTTACACGTATTTTGCAAGTTTATGAACAAAAATGATAGCGGCATAGAATATCACATCCACCCCGCAGCTCAGATGCTATGGTGATACGAGTTTTTACTTTGTTGGAACTGAGATTCAATGGCTTGGGAGTAGTCTTTGTAATTATGCGCAATTTCCAAACTCTCCAAGGGTTTTTTGCAAATAAAACATTTAGGCCTCGTGTGTGCTGCTGCATCTTGGATCCAACGGCTACCCATTGCTCATATTAGGTGCTCCCATAGCTTAATTAGCTGATACCGTGATACGAGCATCTAGGTTGTATGATCTGTGATCAGATGTGTCGGATCACGGGTTCCGACAAACCCTTGAGGTTCGAACACTGGGGTGCGCGTGAAGGTTTTCTCCCTATCGATCCACGCCCTAGCTCTCTAAGATCTCGCAGATGAACTCAACGAACTCACATCACAGAAAGACACAAGATTTATACTGGTTCGGGCCACCGTTGTGGTGTAGTACCCTACTCTAGTGTGGTGCTAGATCGCCTCTTGGGCTGATGAAGAAGAGTTACAAGGGGAAGAATAGCCTCCTGAGGTTGAGGTGTTCTTGTGCTTGGTGAACTTGTGTGGGTGAGATGATCTTGGATCTGCTTTCGACTTGTGATGAGGTCGGTCCTCTCTCCTCTCACCTCACCGTGGTGGATATTTCTACTTATATAGGCCCTGGTCCTCTCCCCAAATATCGAGCAGGAATGGAGCCAACAACGGCCAATTTGAAAGGGGACAGCCAGTGTAAGTTATCCTGACAAAAGGTGATCTTCGCCTGCCAAAGGCTGTGGTGATGACGCCGTCTTGGGCTCCATGGTGACCTCCATCCTGCCATCCTTCTGGTCTTGGTCTCGTTGCACCAATACGGAAACCTTTGCTTGATGCCTCGGTACTCCGCGCCTGCGCTTGCCCCCTTGGCACCAAAGGGGAAACAAGGACACTGCACGCTCGTGCCCGCCTGCCGCCCGCCTGGCCCTCGCCTGGTCTCGATCGTCATGGATCACGTCACGAGGACCTCAGGAGGTTTGCCTTGCCTTGATCCCTCCGCCCCTCGTGAGCCTACCGGGCGAGGCCGCTCCTGAGGAGGTCTTGCGTCATTCGCCTTGCGAGGCTTGGCCCCTCGCGAGGGTCTTGAATGCCTTGTCGATGAAGATGGGTCGTACAGACATGCCAGCCAAGCCACGCCATGGGCCGCAGGCAGGAAAGTCTAGGGACCCCAGTTCCTAGGACACCGACAATAGCCCTGGGACCAAGGCACGCACGGGCTTGGCTTCGAGGCGAACCAAAGGGTCAAGCACGGAGCGCCGCGGGCCCCCAAATCCTACGGCCTCGGTTGACACGTGGTGGTTGATTGGACGTGGGCGCCTCCGCTTCCCCACACCGCCTCGGCAAATGCCCGACTTGACAAGTCCCTGCAACATGCAAGGAAAGCCATCATTACTTGTGATCGTGGGGGTGCTGGTTGGCCTTCTCCTGCTATAAATGGGGAGGGGGGCAGAGCCCCCGTCGCCCATCTCTTCCCATTACGCTCGCTTCTTCTTCCTCTGGTACACCACCGACTCAAATGGCGCCGTCGAAGAGGTTCTCTTCCGCGGAGAAAGGAAATGCCCCTCGCGAAAGGCCCGGCTCCCCGGCGCCTAAACGGGGACGTGGCCGCCCCCGCAAGCACTCCACGACTCTCGCTGTGGCCCCCTGCTCCCGGGGTGGCGCCGCTGCGCGCGGCGGGGGTCGATCCAGTCATGGTAGCCCCGTCAATGAGGGGAGACGTATCGTGGTTGCACGGCCTCCCCGGCGAGGCTTCCACTCGGCGGAGGTGCTGCCGGGGTTCGTTGTCTGGTCGGTGGATCCGGCCGGCAACTGGCTCTAGCTTCCGCGCTTCTTCGCCAACGAGTTGCCGGCCCCTGGTCCAGGCGGGCTCTGGCTGCAGGCGGACCGTTGCTGCAGCAGGGCCTCCTAGGTCGCGGTTGAAGTCTCTATCGTGGGCAACATAGCTCTGGCTCGCGGTTGGCGGATGTTCGCCCGCGCGCGCGGCCTGGGCAAGCAGTGCACCCTCCACTTCAAGTATGACGGTGATGCGACCCTCTACGTGAGGGTGTTTGGGGAAGATGGTCACCGCACCGGGTGCTGCCCCAAGACGCATGACGACGAGGAGGTGCTCGGTCTCGGCGATGGCCGCGACGAGGCTGAGCCCACCAGCCGCACCTCGTACAGCTACAGTGGCTCTTCTCTTGGCGAAAGCTCCAGCATTGGTGGCTACGACCAGCCGCCCCGCCGCCGCGCCTGCTTCGAAGGTGGTAGCGGGTCGTCTCGTCGCTGCGCTTTCATGAAGCGCGAGTGTCAGGGGTTGTGTGCGACATATGCCAAAGGATGGCTTATCATGGTGGGGGCGAGTAGAACGTCGCCGGTGCCTGGAAACGGGATAAGGTGAAGGCATGCACGCCGGCGAATCTTACCCAGCTTCGGAGCTCTCCATGGAGATAACACCCCTACTGCTACTCTGTGGGGTCTCCGCATGATTACTATGGCAAAAGTGTGTACACGGATGCTCCTTGAGCTGTTTCCTGGAGGTAGGAGAAGGCTTGGCTAGCTCTCTCCTTCCTCTATGATTTGGTCTAGTGCTAATGGATTCCAACCCTTTGCATGGGTGCCCAAGGGGGTTTATATAGGCCTACCCCCCAGGGGTACAATGGTAATCCGGCTGGATGCGGGCTCAGCGCCAGTCTCTCTGGCCGCCGTCTTATCCGCCGACTCTTGGGGCCCGCCGACTGGCGGGCCCCGCCGACTGGCTTGGTATGGAGCCGACAGGCCGCGTCCGCCACGGGCGGGTCTTGCCAGCGGCGGATTACGGTGGCCGTGCTTCTAATGACGCGAGCTTGGTCATGGGGCCGTGGCAACAGCTCCGGCGTCTGGCGGGCGATCACTGTTGCCACTCCCTGTCATGTCTCGTTAATGGCGCGTGGGGCCCGTGGAAGGGGCCGGCCGACTCCTGGGGGCCGACTCCCAACTGGGCCGACTGGTGACGCTCTCGCTGTCTTCCATACGCCCGTCGACTGGTGGGACCCGTCGTCCCTGGGCTGTTCCGGCAGGCCGTCATGGGCACAGGACTCCGCCCACTGGGGCTAACGTCAGGGCCGGCATGGCAACAGTGTTACGTCGGGCGGAGATCTCCGCGGGTACGGTGTACTGTGGCCACGCCTTCCCTTGGAAAAGGGTGGGAGTGGACCTTACTATGGCCACTCCCCGTCCCGTCCCTCTTTATGAGGGCATGGGGGTTATTGGCGTCGCGGGCCGACTCCCCATGGCCGGCTTCTCTGGAAGTCGCCAGTAAGGAGTCGGCTCATCCTGAAGTCGTCCCTGGGACTCAGCCACGAGTGGGCAGTCAGCCGCCTCACCTCCGACTCTCAGAAGGCGGCTCTTCGTCCTGGGGTCTCGAGGGGCGCAGCCTGCCCCGATGTCTTGAAAGGTTCTGGACCTGGGTTAGCCTACCCATGGCCCATTACTCCGACAGTAGTCCCTGAAGCTGGTGAGGCACTGAGGGTGATATGTCGAGGAGCCTCAACAGTTTCTTCTTCCCGGCGGTTGGATCTGGGCCTCGCTAGCCGTCTTCTGTCAAGCCGACTAGTTGGAGTCGGACCTGCTTAAGGCCGACTTAGCCCTGAAAAAGTTTGAACGTCGCGGCGGAGTCCAGGCGGCGTGCCTGATAAGCCTCGAGGTTGCCACCCGTTGTGGACCCGTCGCAAGGTGCCAGGTGGCTGAGCCAGTCTGCCCACCCACGCGCGCGACGGGACAGGCCTATAGGTGGGGCCCGCCACTACCGCACCTCGGCGTGTGAATGGATCCGTTGTGGCCGTGCGGACGGTTGGGGTTCCCGCGCAGTTACTGCACGCACTAACTTCACGTGGTAAATCGTGGGGGTCGTTGGTTCCTGGGCATAGTTAATCCCATGACTGCCCCATCGGCTTCTCAGCCTACGAGCCTATAAGTAGGCGGGGGGAGGGGGCGGCAACGCACGCGCGCCCATCTTCCCTACTCCCTTTCGCTCCTTCTTGCTTCTTCTTCCTCTCACCGCTACTGCTCTGAACCACGCCGCACCCGCAGCGATGAGCTCTTCCTCCGCCGCCGCGCCTCATGATGTGCACTCCAAAGTGTGGGACGGCTCCGAGGTCGATGACGACGACGTCGAGATCGTCCGCAAGACACGGTGGCTGCCCAGCAGGGGCTTAGTGCGGGTCTGCCTCGCGCCGGAGGGGGAAATATCGTTGGCGCCGGAGGAGGGCGAGCGGGTCATATTCCACTCGCACCTTATGCGCGGTCTAGGGCTGCCGGCGAGCGGCTTCTTCCGCTCCTTCTTGGAGTTCCACGGGCTCCAGCCGCACCACCTTACTCTGAACACAGTGGTGCTGCTGGCTGCCTTTGCCACCTTGTGCGAAGGTTTCCTCGGCGTTCTCCCCACCATAGAGCTCTGGGGTGAGTTATTCCAGTCCAAGCTCGGCACACACGTCGCCGGCGTGCCGACCTATTGCGGTGCGTTTATTGCGATGCGGAGATCAGTGGCCGACAATCCGTTTCCCACCATCACACTGATTATGTCGGTGAAGATGTGGCAGCGGTCCTATTGTTATGTGAAGAACGTCGCCCTAGAAGGCGACTCGGTCAACCTGCTGGCTTACGAAGCCGGCGCGCCAGCTGGAAGGCTCCCTAGCTGGTCACACCGAGCCAGGACGTTGTCTCCTGCTGGTGCCACCGCCATCGCGCGACTTCGAGTGCTGACGAAGTCGTAGGGCTTGACCGTGGCCGACTTGCTAGCCGCCTTCGTGGCGCGCAGAGTCCTCCCACTCCAAGGCCGACCTTACCTGATCTGCCAGATGAGCGGTCATCGGGACCCGAGTCGGATGTGCTCCAAGGACATGCCTCACGCGGAGGTGGCAGACACGGCGAACTACATCGCGAACTGTGGTCTCTCAGTGGATTGGCGGTTCGGCAAGGAGCCGTACTCACGCGCCAACACCCCGCCTATTGTAAGTCGTCTTCCTTCTTCTTATGTTTCTTTCGTTGCCGAGTCCGACTTGTCCAGTCTAACCGTTTTTGTTTTGAATCAGAACCCTCTTGTCCCTCCTTCGGCCGGCACCACGGGGCCGGCTCGTCAGTTTGTCCCCGATTGGGCGGAGAGCGACGTCGACGATCCTGACTTGGGGGCAGCGGCCATGGAGGCCGACGCCAAGGGAGGAGGAGGAGAAGCAGGCGGCTCCAGGCCTATGACCAGTTTCGCCGACTGGCCTGACGACGATGCCGAGGGAGAAGTCGCCCCGCGTCATCAGCCAAAGGTTGGCCAGCCAAGCGTGAGTTCCTCCGCCGCCATGGACGCTCAAGGTGGCGTGAAGAAGCGCCGGGCCGGGCCGAGTACACTTGGTGGCCGGTCGAAGAAATTTAAGGGAGCGGCCGCCGCGACCAAGCGGGAAGAGGCGGCCGCGAAGGCCAACCACTTCCGCAAGGAAGTGAAGAAGCCGCCGCTGGTCTCAGCGTAAGCGCCTCTGTCCCTCATCTTTATTTTCTCTTTGTTGATCTTGTCTGAGTCTTTCATATGCTTCCCTCACTTCAGGGCTCCCCTCACTCTTGAGAGGGTTGCCGCCGCCTTCGTTATGGGGTCGGTGGGGACTTCAGTCTCCACTCGGCGGATTGACCCCGCCGCCGACCTCCGGGAGGCGACGGAGCGGAACACGCAGGAGAAGCGCGAGGAGGAAGAGGCCGCCTGCCTGGAGAAAGCGGAGGCTGATAAGGCGGAGACCTCTGCCCTGAAATAGTTGGAGGAGGCCGAGGCCGCCGTCGCGGCAAGGCGGCAGGCTAAGGAGGTCGCGCACCGGCGATCGCCGGTGTTCGTCACCCCTCTGAACTCTGCGCCGCCGCCCCCGGAGTTCACGGGGCAGTCAGGGGAAGCCGGCGGCGAGTTCTCGATCATGGAGAGGGGCAGCGGCGACGCCTCCATGCCGGACGCGGTCATGCCGCCACCGCCTCCCCCGCCGCCGTCTAGGAGCGCGCAAGGCAAGCAGCCAGTGGACCCGCCCTTGCCGCTGACTGAAGACGAGGCCATGGAGAAGCTACTCCTTCAGGTCGGCTCGCCAATGCGCCGCAGTCTTGAGAAGGCGACTTCAGCGCCACGCCCCTTGGAGACTGGCACCGCCAGCTCGATGATCCCAGACGCCGAAGCGATGAGCGCCGCGCCCATTGGGTGGGTGCGAGGAGGCGGCACGGGTCCGCTGAACCAGGCACTTCTGGATGTCCAGACAAAGCTGCGAGCTGAGGGCGACGCTATCCAAAACTGCACCAAGGCGTACCTGGCGTCGCAGGCAGCCATCCGGGTATGCTTTCTCCTTTGTCTTTGTTTCCTTGTTCCTCTCTGTGGGGTCGCGCCAGCGCACCCACTGGGTGTAGTCCCTGAGTTTCGGGCCGGCTGCTGAGCAGGCGGCACGGAACTCCAATTGGCGAGTTCCAGGTACTGACTTTTGTCTGAAATACTTGTCACAGGAGTATCACAACCTCCGTGTCACTGCCTTCAACCGCAATGTTGAAGAGCTGGACAAGCGGACCGCCGACTTGTTGGAGAGCCGGAGTGAGTCCTTTTTCTTCTTTGCGGGGGCGCGCTGGCGCACCCGCAGGCTGTAGTCCCCGAGATTCGGGCCGACTGCAAAGCAGTCGGGCCGGATCTCCCCGGCGACCTTCTTTCTTGATGACTTAACGCCTTCCTTCTTCTTTCTCTTCAGAGGCCAACGCCACTCTTCAACAGCAGCGCAGCAAAGCCAACACCGCGTTGCGCGCCAAGGGGGAGGAGTGCAGCAAGCTCGCTGCAGAGCATGATCTGTTGGCCGCACAATTGGCAGAGCAGAAGGAGCTGCTTATGGAGACGCAGAAGGAGGCGGAAGAGGAGGAGGCCGCCCTCCTGGCCGAATTCACGAGCGAGCGCTCCTCCTGGACTGACAAGGAGGAAATGCTGGCCTCCGGCTTCCACAAGATCGAGGACCTCGTCGACGGTGAGCTTCTTTGCTTTTCTTCTTCGAGCCACTGACTATAGGTCGAGCCGCTGACTATAGGTCGAGCCGACTCCTGGTTTTTTGACTTGTTCTTCATTCCTTCTGTCTTGGCAGACTTCTTCCCCGGCTACTCGCAGGCCGACATTCAAGCTATCGAGGCTGACCGCGAGGAGCGGAGGGCAGATGGCGCGGAGATCGCCGCCGACGCCCCCTGGACCCTTGACGAGCATATTCTGAGCATTGGGGCTCGTCTGCGGCTGGCCCACTGGATGATGCGCCGTCTCCAACGTGTCGGCACCCAAGCGATTGCCGCCTTGTGGCTAGACGTGCTAGCTCCGCGCACCCCCATTCGGACTGCCGACTGGCTGGAGGTTGTGGCTGGCCGTCTTGAGGCCTTGAAGGGTTCCTCGGCCCGGCCTGGAGCGCGCCGAGCCTTGGAATTTGTCAAGGCGTGGTATCCGGGGCTGGACCTAGACCGGTTGGCCACACTCCGGTCAGAGGCCTAGCCGGAGCTGGCAGCCGCGGAAGACATCCTTGTCAAGTGCGCGGCAGCGATTGCTGAGTATGCTGATACCAACATCTTTGTCCCCGAGCAGGCTGAAGACGGCGGGGAGGTACCGCCGGAGTGGTTTGGGATGAACCCAGACTTCGGCGAGGACTCGGCGGAGGTGATCGGCTCCAGCGTCGAGGAGGAAGACGAGGCGGAGGATGGAAGCGAGACGGAGGCACCGGAAGATGGAGCGGACGGCCAGCCTCAGCTTGACCGCGCCTCCAGCAACAAGCCGTGCCCGCCCGAGCCGACTGCCGCCGGAGGTGATCAAGCCGAGACCGCCCAGCCGGCCGCCCCAACATCCGACATCGCCGTCACCTCCGATCCTCCAAACCCGTCTGCTGCCTCCTAGGCTGCCACCTTATCTTTGTTTTATCTGCTTTAATAGTCTTTGAAGAACTCGTTAATTCGCACAATTCCACCCGTGGGGTGTATTTTGAAATTCTGCTCGAAGATTCGGCCAAGGGCCTTTGCTATGTAAATATTCATCCGACTTCTATCTTTTCTTGCTCATTGCTTCTTTGGATTTTTCCTTTGCCGCCTTCCCTCAGTTACCGTCTTTGTCAGTCGGACAGCCGCTCTATGGACTGCTGCTGGATCAAATTCTTGGTCACTTTGGGAAGGCAAGTACTTAGCCGTTTTTAGAGTTGTTTTAGCAAGTCGGATAGAAGGCGGCAAGCCGACTGCTCAAGAGTCGGTTTGCGAAAAAAGGCTGGAAGCCGGCTTTAAGCTATGTTTATGCTTTGAGTCCTTAGCCATTTTTCATGTGGACGCCCATTCTTCCTTACTCTTGCCCACCAGACAGTCGCTCTGCGAGCTGCGGCTTCTGACAGGAGACGGCTTAGGCACCACACACTACTTGTCCGGCTGCAGGAAGCATTTCATAGCGCAAGGCGGCAAGTCCCTAGGCATGACTAAAAGTAACATACTCGTAGGCATAATCCTTATCATATAGATAAAAGAGGGCAGTCCCCGAGCTCTTCTCGGGGGGGGGGGCGAAGTCTTGGTACTTTTAATACAAAAGGTAGCATGGTACATACTGCGTTTAACTGTAAAATTTTTGGAGGAGGTTTGCATTCCATGGCCGCTCTGTCTCTTTGCCGGAGTCGTCCCTCTTGCGTGCTCGTGGCTTCTGAGTGTCGATCAGGTAGTAGGAGTCGTTGCCCAGCACTTTGCTGATGATGAAGGGGCCTTCCCAAGGCGCCGACAGCTTGTGCTGGGCGGCTGGTCACTGGATCAGTTGGAGCACAAGGTCGCCCTCTTGGAAAGATCTCGGCCTGACCTTCCTGTTGTAGTATCTGTGCAGGCTCTGTTGGTAGATGCTGGACCGGCTGAGTGCCAACAGCCGGCCCTCTTCCAGCAGATCGACGCCGTCTTGACGTGCTTCTTCTGCTTCTTCCTCGGTGTTCATGGTGACTCGCGGGGAGTCGAACTCTATGTCTGTTGGGATGACGGCTTCAACACCGTAGACGAGGAAGAAAGGCGTGAAGCCAGTTGACTTGTTTGGAGTCGTGCGCAGACTCCAGAGGATGGCTGGCAACTCATCGAGCCAGCGGCCAGCCGAGCGCTGCAGAGGCTCGACCAGTCGGGGCTTGATGCCGGATAGGATGAGGCCGTTTGCTCGCTCCACCTGGCCATTTGACTGTGGATGGGCGATGGATGCTAGATCTAGTCGGATGCCTTGTGTTGCGCAGAAACGGGCCAAGGCGCAAATTCTTGCCGTTGTCGGTGATGATGTTGTGTGGTACGCCGTACCGAATTGTGATGTCGGAGATGAAAGTCACGCCAGTCGGACCATTCAGCTTCTTGATTGGCTTCGCTTCTATCCACTTGGTGAACTTGTCCAACGCGACAAGTAAGTGAGTTAGGCCACCTCGTGCCGTCTTGAATGGTCCCACCATGTCTAGGCCCCAAAATGCGAAGGGCCGGGTAATGGGGATGGTCTTGAGTGCAGAAGCCGGCTGATGCGGCTTGGAGCGGAACTTCTGGCACCCTTTGCATTTTTTGACCAATTCCTTGGCCTCTTCTAAGGCCGTTGGCCAGAAGAAACCATGTCGGAAGGCTTTGGCGACGAGTGCTCTTGAAGCCGCATGGTGGTCGCACTCGCCTTGATGGATGTCTTTGAGAATTGCCTGGCCTTGCTCTGGCTCTACGCAGCGCTGGTAGACACCAGTGATGCTACGCCTGACCAGTTCTTTGTTGACTATGGTGTAGGCTGCCACTTGGTGTTGTACTTGCCGAGCTAAGGTCTCATCAGTCGGCAGCTCTTTGCTCACCAGGAATTTGAGGATGGGCTGGGCCCATGAGGGTGCTGCTATTTCTTCGACTGCCAGAACTGCGACTTGGACGAGGGCGGCTGGGCTGGGAGGCGGCGGGCTGGAGTCAGCAACCGCTTGCTGGATTAATGAATTCCCCAGGCCGACTAGTGCAGCCCTCGGGCCGAATTCTGGAGTCTTTGGGCTGGCCGCCGTAGTCCTCGGGCCGGGTTCTGCAGTCCCTGGGCCGGCTTCGACTGTGGCGGCTTTGGAGCCATCTGCCAAAATTCTCGTACCGTCTGCCGGAGCTATGGAGTCGGATCCGACTTCTTCGGAGGAGCCGGCACAAAGATGGAGTCTGATTCTGGTGAAGGCTTGACAGACGGCTTGAGGAGGCGTTGAAGGGCGACGCCGGATGGTATTGCTTGGCGGGTGGAGCCGATTCGTGTAAGGGTATCTGCTTGGTCGTTGTCGTTTCTTGGCACATGGAGGAACTCACACCCCTCGAAATATCCACTGAGTTCCTGCACGAGGAAACGGTAACTCGCCATGTTTGCATCTTTGGCGTCCCAGTCGCTAGTCGACTGCTGGACCACTAAGTCGGAGTTGCCATAACACAGGATCCGGCGAATGCCAAGTTCTTTGGCGAGCCGGAGCCCGTGAATGAGCGCCTCGTATTCGGCAACATTGTTGGAGGCAGCAAAGTGGATTTGCAGTGCGTATTTGAGCTTGTCGCCCTTAGGAGAAGGGAGGACAACGTCGGCTCCCAAGCCGGTGCGCATCTTGGAGCCGTCGAAATGCATCTACCAATGGGTGGAGTCGGGCGCTGGTGGTAGGTACTGGGTCTCGGCCCAAGTCGACGAGGAAGTCAGCCCGTGCTTGTGACTTGATGGCGGTGCGGGGCTGGTAGTAGATGGTGTAGGGAGCCAACTCTATGGCCCATTTGTCCACTCGGCCAAAAGCATCTCGGCTTCTGATGATGTCGGCAAGTGGGGCCGTGCAGACCACAGTGATTGGATGCTCTTGAAAGTAAGGCTTCAATTTCTTGGCAGCAAAGTGCACGCCATAGCACATCTTCTGGTAGTGGGGGTAGTTCTGCTTGGAGGTCGACAGCACTTCGCTCAGCTAATATACCGGTCTCTGGACAGGTAGTGCCTTGCCTTCCTCCTTGCGTTCCACTACAATGACTGTGCTGACTACCTGGCTGGTGGCGGCGATGTATAGGAGCATTGGCTCCTTAGGAGTCGGAGCCGCCAGAACGGGTGGAGTAGTCAACATCTTCTTCAACTGGACAAAAGCTTCGTCCGCCTTGTGGTTCCACTCGAAAAAAGTGGTCTTCTTCATGAGTTGGTATAAGGGGAGAGCTTTCTCGCCCAGCCGACTGATGAATCGGCTGATGACGCCAAGCAGTCAGTGAATTTTTGCACCTCCAGCAGTCAGCTGGGTACCTCCATCCTCTCAATGGCCTTGATCTTTACAGGGTTGCACTCTATGCCGCGTTCAGAGACCAGGAAGCCAAGGAGTTGGCCGGCTGGTACTCCGAAGACGCACTTCTCGAGGTTGAGCTTGATCTGGAATCGGCGCAGGTTCTCAAAGATGTCCTTGAGGTCTTCCAACAGTGTTCCATGCTTCTCCGTCTTCACCACCACATCGTCCACGTAAACATGGGCGTTTCTGTCAAGTTTCTTGAGGAGGCATTTCTCCATGCAATGCTGAAAGGTGGCGCCGGCATTCCTCAAGCCAAACGTCATGGTCAGGTAGCAGAAGGCTCCAAATGGTGTGATGAAGGCGGTCTTCAGTCTGTCAGCCGGGTTCATCTTGATCTGGTGATATCCTGAATATGCATCTAAGAAGCTCAACAGCTCGCATCCGGCTGTGGAGTCTATCACCTGATCAATTCTCGGCAAAGCAAACGGGTCCTTGGGGCAAGCCTTGTTAAGGATTGTGTAGTCAATACACTTTCGCCACTGCTTGTTCTTCTTCAGTACCAGGACCGGGTTCACTAGCCACTCTGGAAAGAATACTTCCATAACGAAGCCGGCGGCTAGGAGTCGGGCTATCTCTTCTCCGACAACTCTTCTCTTTTCTTCTGATAGGCGGCGCAAGGGCTGCCTGACTGGCATTGCATCAGATCACACATGTAACTTGTGCTCGGCGAATTCTGTCGGTACACCTGGCATGTCTTTGGGGGACCATGCGAAGATGTCCCGATTCTCACGGAGGAAATCGACGAGCTCGCCTTCCTATTTGCTGTCGAGGTTTGCGCCTATGACAGCGTACCTCTCTGGGTGCTCCAGGTCCAAGGGTATCTTCTTCGTCTCTTTGGCCGGCTTGAACGAACCCTCAGCCTCCGACTCCTTGGGGTTAGGCGGCATCTCTGGCCGCTTGCCGGCCATCGCCACAACTCGGTCAAGGAGCGGCTTCTCGGCCGCGATCATCAGGGACTCGACCAACCGACTACTTTCAGCCGCACAAGCAGACGACTTTCGGTAGTCGCCGGCTACCGTCAGAATCCCCTTGGAACTAGGCATTTTCATCTTGAGGTAGGCGTAGTGGGGGACCGCCAGGAACTTGGCCAGGGCGGGTCGGCCAAGTAATGCATGGTATGGGCTCTCGAGATCCACCACCTCAAACCAAACAGACTCTCGGCGGAAGTGATCTTTGTCTCCAAAGAAGACGTCAATCAGGATCTTGTCGATTGGTGAGCAGGAAAGGCTAGGAACAATGTCGTGGAACACAGTCCGGCTGTTCTGAAGCTGTCTTTGCTTGATTCCCAAATTCTCCATGGTGTCCTTGTACAGGATGTTGATGCTGCTGCCCCCGTCTATCAGAACTCGCGAGAAACGAGCAGCTCGTCTATCCGTGGCAAAGGTGGCATCCAAGACCAAGGCATAAGAGCCCGGACTCGGCATCACCTCTGGGTGATCAGCTCTGCTCAAGCTGATAGGCTTCTTGGACCAGTGCATGAATTCTGGTGTCTCGGATGCTACTCGTTCACCTCTTGCTGCTGCAGCCGCCTGCTGCGTCGATCATCAGCCATGCTGGTAAATACCACGAAGGCTCCGTGCTCTTCGGGGTACTCGTCTTGTACTGCGCCGACCGGCCTGACAGCCGGCTGCTGGGGCGGAGGCGGAGGCGGCTGCCCAGCAGGCGGGGAGGTAGGAGGCCGTCTCCTTTGGCGATCCTGATGAGCCAGTGGCACTTCCGGGTGGTGTGATTTGACGGCTTCGCGCCGCTGTGGAACTTGCAAGGACCATCTAGAGTCTGCTCGTATGAGAAAGCCGGCAACCAGTTGGGCTTGCCGCCTTTTTGTCGCTTCAGTGGAGGCTGCCCATCCGGCTGCTGGTCTTCGACTATCGCCACCTGCCGGTTGCTGGAAGCCGGCTGCGGGGCCTTGCGCTTGTGGTCGCTTGGCTACTGTCGCCAACTGGCATCTCCGGCCGGAGTTCTAGAAGCCTGAGGGGCCACTTTTCCAGTCGCACTAACTTGAATCTCCGCCTTCATGGAGGAGTCGGCCGTGGCATACTTGTCTGCTATGATCAGTAGCTCGTCGAGGGTTTCTGGCTCGTCGCAGAGGAGCTTGTGCTTGAGGAGGGTGCCTTCTCTACAACCGGCGGTGAAGTACTCGATAGCCTGCACCACGTGCACGCCCTCGTAAGAGTTCTGGAGCTTGGCGCAACGAGTAAGGTAGTCGCAAGTCGACTCGTTGGGGCCTTGCATGCACAAGGAAAGTTGACGAGGTTTGGGAGGACGCTTGTACGTGCTTGTGAAGTTGCGGATGAATGCATCGGTGAAGTCGACCCAGCTGTTGATGTTGCGGGGCTTCAAGCTGTTCAGCCATGTCCGGGCCGTGCCCTGGAGCATGAGCGGAACGTATTTTACGGCAACGCGCTTGTTGCCATTCGCTATGTTGACGGCCATGGAGTAGTCAACCAGCCAGTCCTCTGGCTTCACGGAGCCGGTGTACTTGGGCGTGTCTCTTGGGAGCGTGAACCCTTTGGGAAAGGGCTCGTCTCGAATGCGGGGCCTGAAACAAGGCGGACCTAACTCGTCTTCTTCTTCCAGCGCCAGGGATCGGTGAAGTCGGTCGATCCGGTGGCGGGCGTCATTTTCTCCAACTCCCTCTCAGCGGCCAAGGCGGTCGCCGAGAGTCGGATGGTCAACAGGCGGCGGGGAGACTCACCTTTCCTTGTGAGGAGGAGGCGGACAGTCATCCCGTTGTTCCACTACTCTTGGGCGGCCGTCTTGGTCGCGCTCTATGGTAAAGCGAGTCCGACTACGGCTGACAGCTGGATCCTTGTCTTTCCTTCCTCGGGCGCCGCCAGTCGGTGTCCGAGATGTCGCGCCTTGGTCTCGGCGTGGAGGTGGGTCGTCGTTTGGTCGCTGCGGTGCCTCTGTGCGGCAGCTGGCCTCGTTTTGCGTGGCAGCCGTGTCGAGGAGCCGCTGGACTCGCTCCGTCATCAGGCGGCGCTCTTCACCCTCGAAGTTGTCCAGCTCGGCTGCCGCTGCCTGGGCGGCTCGAATGTTCTCCGCAGGCGTGGTGTATACAGGGCGATTTGCCCCGAATAGGTTGGCGATGGCCACGCCGCGCTGCTGGACCGTGCCTAAGCGGCTGGGCCTAGCTGGGGCTGGCGATCCACCCACAGCACGATCCATCTCACGCTGGTAGGCTTCTGACAAGCGCCTCATGCTAGCCAGCATCTTCACGCCTTTGACGAGCTGGAGGCGACGCGCCTCCAACGTCTCTGCATCAGCGTCTTCCATAATGGGCGCGGTCAGGTCTTGCAATGCCGCGCCAAGTGGGTCATGCGCTCCTCCGCCGGGAGGCTCGTCATGACCGATGACGAGCACCTCTGTGACGGTGCTTCCGTCGCTCTCCGCGCGAGGGAGCGGCTCATCGTAGACCACCACGTTGGTGGGGAACGCGTCGAGCGACGCGGTGTGGGAGTCGACCAGCATCGGGTCGGTGGAGCCTACAGACGCCAAGTCCACGGCAGGCTCACCGGCGACGTGGACTTGGTCAAGGAGGCCCGTGAGGAGGCTCTCGGGGCCGCCCGTGCCTGCGTCGGATGCAGGCTCGTCGGAGAGGCGAACCTCGTCGACACGATCGGCGAGGCAACTGGCTGCGCAGGCGATCTCAGCACCGTGTAGCGCGTCGGTGCAAACTCCGTCTGGCGTGCCGGGCTGGCTGCGCTCGCCAGGGAGGAAAAGGGTTCCCGTCCAGAGCAGGTCTCCGGACGACGGTGCACCAGGCCCCACGGTGGGCGCAAAATGTCGAGGGTTGGGTGCGACATATGCCAAAGGATGGCTTATCATGGTGGGGGCGAGTAGAACGTCGCCGGTGCCTGGAAACGGGATAAGGCGAAGGCATGCACGCCGGTGAATCTTACCCAGCTTCGGAGCTCTCTGTGGAGATAACACCCCTACTGCTGCTCTGTGGGGTCTCCGCATGATTACTATGGCAAAAGTGTGTACACAGATGCTCCTTGAGCTGTTTCCTAGAGGTAGGAGAAGGCTTGGCTAGCTCTCTCCTTCCTCTATGATTTGGTCTAGTGCTAATGGATTCCAACCCTTTGCATGGGTGCCCAGGGGGTTTATATAGGCCTACCCCCCAGGGGTACAATGGTAATCCGGCTAGATGCGGGCCCAGCCGTCAGTCTCTCTGGACGTCGTCTTATCCGCCGACTCTTGGGGCCCACCGACTAGCGGGCCCCGCCGACTGGCTTGGTATGGAGCCAACAGGCCGCGTCCGCCGCGGGCGGGTCTTGCCGGCGGCGGATTACTATGGCCGTGCTTCTAATGACGCGAGCTCGGTCATGGGGCCGTGGCAACAGCTCCGGCGTCTGGCGGGCGATCACTGTTGCCACTCCCTGTCGTTTCTGGTTAATGGCGCGTGGGGCCCGTGGGAGGGGCCGGCCGACTCCTGGGGGCCGACTCCCAACTGGGCCGACTGGTGGCGCTCTCGCCGTCTTCCGTACGCCCGTTAACTGGTGGGACCCGTCGTCCCTGGGCCATACCGGCAGGCCGTTGTGGGCAGAGGACTCCGCCCACTGGGGCTGACGTCAGGGCCGGCATGGCAACAGTGTTGCATCGGGCGGAGATCACCGCGGGGTACGGTGTACTATGGCCACGCCTGCCCTTGAAAAGGGTGGGAGTGGACCTTATTAGGCCACTCCCCGTCCCATCCCTCATTATGAGGTCATGGGGTTATTGGCGTCGCGGGCCGACTCCACATGGCCGGCTTCTCTGGAAGTCGCCAGTCAGGAGTCGGCTCATCCTGAAGTCATCCGTGGGACTCAGCCGCGAGTGGGAAGTCGGCCGCCTTGCCGCCGACTCTCAGAAGGCGGCTCTTCGTCCTGGGGTCTCGAGGGGCGCAGCCTGCCCTGATGTCTTGAAAGGTTCTGGGCCTGGGTTAGCCTACCCGTGGCCCATTACTCCGATAGTGAGGAGGGGTCCGGCTGAGCTCGGGACGTGGCTGGAGGCCTGCCCCCGTGGTTCTTTGCAACGCCGCTTTTGTTTTGTTCCTCTTTTCTTTCCTGCATCAAAATGAAACCAGTATGGGCCCGGAGGGGCGTGTATCGAACTATGATTCCTTAGTCATTATGCTATGCTTGTTATTTCTATGTTGTGTCGTTATTTTAGGCAGAGATATCTTAGCTTGGCGCGTTTGGGGCAGCCTCTTCTTCACGAGGCACTTGTCTCCTCATGCCCGTCCTGGCTTAGTGGTTGCTTAGGAACTGCAAAAAACTTGTCAGGAAGCTCACTAGGAGACTTATCATTCACCCAAGCCTTGACCCAGCACTTCATATTGCGGTACCCAAGGGGCACGGATTAGGAGAGATGTGCTGGTGACGGGCTCGAACAAGGGTACCTCACGAGAAGGCAGACCGAAGGCAGAGAGAAGGACCAACGCAAGAAGAAGAAACCCTCATGAAGGCACCGTCCTAGCCCCTTCGCGAGGTATGCGAGAGAGAGAGAGAGAGAGAGAGAGAGAGAGAGAGAGAGAACAAGCGAACTAGATTCAGAAAAGGCGGCAAAAGGCTAACGAAACCAAATTAGCAAGGGTCACCAGAAGCAAACTCCGATTAAGAGAAGGCGAGCCAACTACGGAAAGCAAATGAAAAGCCGCGTCCGGCACCTAGTCTAGTCTTCGACATCTTCTCACCAGCGCAGAGCTAAGTGCTGCCACTATGCGTGGGAGGGAGCCCCCGAGGCCCGAGGGCGACTCTCTGGAGACTCCGGGGTGTCTACAGCCCCACTATTATGTGAGAGTGTCACGGGCGGCGATTCTTCAAGGCACTGGGCCTTTCTTCACATGCACCGGGCCTTATTCACAGGCACTGCGCCTTTCTTCACAGGCACCGGGCCTTCTTCACAAGCACTGGGCCTTTCTTCACAGGCACCAGGCCTTGCTTCACAGGCACGGGGCCTTGCTTCACGGGTAGAACTTCCGGAGGTGCTGGATGTTCCAGGCGTTCTGGACGGGCACCCCGTCCTGCGTCTCCAGGCGCGCGGCGCCAGGCCTGGAGATATGGACGACCCTGAATGGGCCCTCCGACATGGGTGAGAGCTTGTGCAACCCCTCCCTGGAGAGGACCCGCCTTAGGACAAGGTCGCCTACCTCAAGTGTCCTAGAGCGGATGTTGCGGCAGTGGTACCTCTGCAGCGCCTCCTGGTACCTTGCCGCCCTAAGTGCAGCTTCGCGGCGTCATTCCTCCCCTAGTACGAGGTCCATCCCCCGCGTGGCGTCCTGCTACTTTTCATCAAACGCCAAGACCCGTGCGGAGCGATGCTTGACCTCGTGAGGGAGGACCACTTCGGCTCCGTAGACAAGGAAGAATGGGGTCTTGCCCGTCGGCTTCGTGGCGGTTGTGCGGATGGACCACAGCATAGACTAGAGCTCATCGTGCCAGCCCCTGCCGCACACCTCGAGCTTCCTCTTGAAGGTCCTGGTCTTGAGGCCTCTGATACGTCTCCAACGTATCTATAATTTTTGATTGCTCCATGCTATATTATCTACTGTTTTGGACATTATTGGGCTTTATTATCCACTTTTATATTATTTTTGGGACTAACCTATTAACCGAAGGCCCAGCCCAGAATTGTTGTTTTTTTGCCTCTTTTAGGGTTTCGCAGAAAAGGAATATCAAACGGAGTCCAAACAGAATGAAACCTTCGGGAACGTGATTTTCTCATCGAATACAACTCAGGAGACATGGACCCTACGTCAAGACACGTAACAGGAGGCCACGAGGTAGGGGGCGCGCCTACCCCCCCCCCCCAGGCGCGCCCTCCACCCTCGTGGGCCCCTTGTTGCTCCACCGACGTACTTCTTCCTCCTATATACATCCACGTACCCCCAAATGATCAGATACGGCGCCAAAACCCTAATTCCACCGTCGCAACTTTCTGTATCCACGAGATCCCATCTTGGGGCCTGTTCCGGAGCTTCGCCGGAGGGGGCATCGATCACGGAGGGCTTCTTCATCAACACCATAGCCCCTCCGATGAAGTGTGAGTAGTTTACCTCAGACCTACGGGTCCATAGTTAGTAGCTAGATGGCTTCTTCTCTCTTTTTGGATCTCAATACAATATTCTCCCCCTCTCTTGTGGAGATCTATTCGATGTAATCTTCTTTTTGCGGTGTGTTTGTTGAGACCGATGAATTGTGGGTTTATGATCAAGTCTATCTATGAATAATATTTGAATCTTCTCTGAATTCTTTTATGTATGATTGGTTATCTTTGCAAGTCTCTTCGAATTATCAGTTTGGTTTGGCCTACTAGATTGATCTTTCTTGCAATGGGAGAAGTGCTTAGCTTTGGCTTCAATCTTGCGGTGTCCTTTCCCGGTGACAGTAAGGGAAGCAAGGCACGTATTGTATTGTTGCAATCGAGGATAAAAAGATGGCGTTTTCTTCATATTGCATGAGTCTATCGCTCTACGTCATGTCATCTTGCTTAAGGCATTACTCTGTTTTTAACTTAATACTCTAGATGCATCCTGGATAGCGGTCGATGAGTGGAGTAATAGTAGTCGATGCAGGCAGGAGTCGGTCTACATGTCTCGGACGTGATGCCTATAAACATGATCATACCTAGATATTCTCATAACTGTGCTCAATTCTGTCATTTGCTCAACAGTAATTTGTTCACCCGCCATAGAATACTTACGCTCTCGAGAGAAGCCACTAGTGAAACCTATGGCCCCGGGGTCTATCTTTATCATATCAATCTCCTACTACTTAGTTATTTACTTTGCCTTTATTTTACTTTGCATCTTTATCATAAAAATACCAATAATATTATCTTTATCATATCTCACTCTCGTAAGTGGCCCTATAGGGATTGACAACCCCTATTTGCGTTGGTTGCGAGGATTTATTTGTTTTGTGCAGGTGCGAGGGACTCGCGCGTAGCCTCCTTCTAGATTGATACCTTGGTTCTCAAAAACTGAGGGAAATACTTACGCTACTTTGCTGCATCATCCCTTCCTCTTCGGGGAAAACCAATGCAGTGCTAAAAGAGGTAGCAAGAAGGATTTCTGGCGCCGTTGCCGAGGAGGTCTACGCAAAAGTCAACATACCAAGTACCCATCACATACCCTTATCTCCCGCATTACATTATTTGCTATTTGCCTCTCATTTTCCTCTCCCCCACTTCACCCTTGCCGTTTTATTTGCCCTTTCTCTCTCTATCCTCCCTCTCTTTCTCTATTTGCCTCTTTTTGTCCGCTTGCTTTTTGTTTGCTTGTGTGTTAGTTTGCTTGCTTGTCACGATGGCTCAAGATAATACTAAATTGTGTGACTTCACCAATACCAACAACAATGATTTTATTAGCACTCCGATTGCTCCTCTTACCGATGTTGAATCTTGTGAAATTAATGCTGCTTTGCTGAATCTTGTTATGAAAGATCCGTTCTCCGGCCTTCCTAGTGAAGATGCCACTACCCATCTAAATAGCTTCGTTGGTTTGTGTGACATGCAAAAGAGGAAAGATGTGGATAACGATATTGTTAAATTGAAGTTATTTCCTTTTTCGATTAGAGATCGTGCTAAAGCTTGGTTTTCGTCTTTGCCTAAAAATAATATTGATTCATGGAACAAGTGCAAAGATGCTTTTATATCTAAGTATTTTCCTCCTGCTAAGATCATCTCTCTTAGAAACGATATTATGAATTTTAAGAAACTTGATCATGAACATGTTGCAGAAGCTTGGGAGGGAATGAAATTAATGATACGAATATGCCCTACTCATGGTTTAAATTTATGGATGATTATACAAAAAATTTATGCCAGATTGAATTTTGCTTCTAGAAATCTTTTAGATTTGGCCGCGGGAGGCACTTTTATGGAAATCACTTTAGGAGAAGCTACTAAACTCCTAGATAATATTATGGTTAATTATTCTCAATGGCATACTGAAAGGTCTACTAATAAAAAGGTGCATGCGATAGAAGAAATTAATGTTTGAGTGGAAAGATGGATGAACTTATGAAACTATTTGCTAATAAGAGTGTTTCTTCTGATCCTAATGATATGCCCTTGTCTACTTTGATTGAGAATAAGAGTGAATCTATGGATGTGAATTTTGTTGGTAGGAACAATTTTGGTAACAACGCGTATAGAGGAAATTTCAATCCTAGGCCTTATCCTAGTAATCCCTCTAATAATTATGGTAATTCCTACAACAATTCTTATAGAAATTATAATAAGGTGCCCTCTGATTTTGATTCTAATATTAAAGAATTTATTACTTCGCAAAAGAATTTTAATGCTATGATTGAAGAAAAATTGCTTAAGATTGATGATTTGGCTAGGAACGTTGATAGAATTGCTCTTGATGTTGATTCTTTGAAACTTAGATCTATTCCACCTAACCATTATATCAATGAGTCTCTCAAAGCCATGAGAATTTCCATTGATGAGTGCAAAGAAAGAACCGCTAGGATGCGTGCTAAGAAAGATGCCTTTATAAAAGCGTGTTCTTCTAGTTCCTATGAAAATAATGATGAAGATCTAAAAGTTATTGATATGTCCCCTATTAAATCTTTGTTTTGAAATATGAATCTTGATAATGATGGGACTGAATATGATCCACCTTTACCTAGAAGGCGTTCCATGAATTCTGAATATTTTGATCTTCATGCTAAATTTGATAAAAGTGGGATTGAAGAAATTAAAACCCTAGATGTTGCTAAACCCACTATTATGGATTTAAAGGAATTTAACTATGAAAATTGCTCTTTGATTGATTGTATTTCCTTGTTGCAATCCATGCTAAATTCTCCTCATGCTTATAGTCAAAATAAAGCGTTTACTAAACATATCGTTGATGCCTTGATGCAATCTTATGAAGAAAACTTGAATTGGAAGTTTCTATCCCTAGAAAACTTTATGATGAGTGGGAACCAACTATTAAAATTAAAATTAAATATCATGAATGCTATGCTTTATGTGATTTGGGTGCTAGTGTTTCCATGATTCCAAAGACTTTGTGTGATTTGTTAGGTTTCCGTGATTTTGATGATTGCTCTCTAAACTTGCACCTTGCGGATTCCACTATTAAGAAACCTATGGGAAGAATTAATGATGTTCTTATTGTTGCAAATAGGAATTATGTGCCCGTAGATTTTATTATTCTTGACATAGATTGCAATCCTTCATGTCCTATTATTCTTGGTAGACCTTTCCTTAGAACGATTGGTGCAATTATTGATATGAAGGAAGGAAATATTAGATTCCAATTTCCATTAAGGAAAGGCATGGAACACTTTTCTAGAAAGAAAATTAAACTACCTTATGAATCTATTATGAGAGCCACTTATGGATTGCCTACCAAAGATGGCAATACCTAGATCTATTCTTGCTTGTTATGCCTAGCTAGGGGCGTTAAACGATAGCGCTTGTTGGGAGGCAACCCAATTTTATTTTTATTCCTTGTTTTTTCTCCTGTTTAGTAATAAATAAATTATCTAGCCTCTGTGTTGGTTGTGTTTTTTTGTGTTTAATTAGTGTTTGTGCCAAGTAGAACCGTTGGGAAGACTAGGGGGAAGTCTTGTTGAACTTCCTGTAAAAAACAGAAACTTTAGCGCTCACGAGAAATGCTGTCATTTTTATTTGGAAAGTGATATTTAGTTAATTATTTTTGCAGATGATTAATAGATAAAGTCCTCACGTCCAGCAATTTATTTTAGAATTTTGGGGGTTCCAGATCTTGCGCTAGCTACAGATTACTACAGACTGTTCTGTTTTTGACAGATTCTATTTTTCGTGTGTTGTTTGCTTATTTTGATGAATCTATGGCTAGTAAAATAGTTTATGAACCATAGAGAAGTCGGAATACAGTAGGTATAACACCCATATAAATAAATAATGAGTTCATTACAGTACCTTGAAGTGGTCTTTTGTTTTCTTTCGCTAACGGAGCTCATGAGATTTTCTACTTTAAGTTTTGTGTTGTGAAGTTTTCAAGTTTTGGGTAAAGATTTGATGGATTATGGAATAAGGAGTGGCAAGAGCCTAAGCTTGGGGATGCCCATGGCACCCCCAAGATAATCCAAGGACACCTAAAAGCCAAAGCTTGGGGATGCCCCGGAAGGCATCCCCTCTTTCGTCTACTTCTATCGGTAACTTTACATGGAGCTATATTTTTATTTACTACATGATATGTGTTTTGCTTGGAGCGTCTTGTTTGAATTGATTCTTTGGTTGTTAGCTTACCACAATCATCCTTTCTGTACACACCTTTTGAGAGAGCCATACATAATTTGGAATTTGTTAGAATACTCTATGTGCTTCGCTTATATCTTTTGAGTTATATAATTTTGCTCTAGTACTTCACTTATATCTTTTAGAGCACAGTGGTGGATTTGTTTTCACTACTAGGAAAATGCTTATAGATAGAAGTTAACTAGTAGCGCATGTTTATGACCCTACGCTACTAGTATATAGTAGTAGCGTTGGGCAGGAAACACGCTACTACTAATATATAACAACAGTGTTTGTTTGCTTGGGCCGCGCTACTGTTAGATGGGCCGCAGGGCAAAAATAATAGCCCACTTAGCTGTAGCGTTTGTTTAGAACGGGCGCTACAGCTGGTGGGCTTAGCAGTAGCGCCGGCCTCTAAACAGCACTACTACTAGAGCAAAAGAAAACCGTCCCGAGCGCCCCCTCACAATCGATCCCCTCCGCCCGACGACGCCGCCGCGGTTAGGGTTCGTCCCCGGCCGCCTCACCCCCGTCGACGGTGTCGTGCGCCGCCACCACGCGCGGTCGCCTCTCGCCTACTCCGACGCTCCAGCCCTGTAAGACCCCTCGATCTCCTCCTCCCTGCGCGTGCCACACTAGCTAGGCCCTAGTCGATTTCCCCCGACGGCTCGCCATGTTTTTGGATTTAGGGATTGCGCGGTGGCTCCACGCTTCGATGCTACATGCTCCTCGCGTGATTGGGGAGAGAGTAGAGAGAGGGGTTAGGTGAGAGAAGTAGAGGCTTTTTGTTGCTCACCGAAACTTAATAGAGAGTAGAGAGAAGTAGCTAGAGAAGTAGAGGCTTTTAGCACATATAATTGAAACTTGGGTTTCAATTCTTGGCTGTTGCCCCTGGAGGAGTGGTGGCGGCGGCGGTGCCTAGTGTTCTAGGGTTCAGAGAGGGGGCGTCCATGTCGTGACTATTGTTTCCGACATTTAGGATCATTGATGTAGTACTTGTAACTACTTGTCATTCCTTCGCTGGAACAACCATAGTGCTCGACCGTAGAATCGTGAGCATTTTTTTAGCTCTAATATGATAGCAACGGTTGAGGGTTTCAATTCTTGGCTACTGCCACTAGCTTCTTTGTTGATGCACATAAAGATATGACCAAGAAGCCCCCACTGTTATGTGGTTTCATGGAAAAATCAATGCTTGATTCGATACTCTCTTTCAGGTTGAAGAGAGTATCTGTATGTGGTGATGCTCAAATTGCTAAGTTCTTATGATGCTGTTAGTGAGCCCATTTTTGGTAAATTTCAGAAAAAGAAAAGACAGATAGACAGAGAGTTGTATCTGATCGAAAAGGGGGGTGTTTGCCTTTTATAGTTTTAATTATTGTGCATCTGATGCCAAAGGTGGAATGGATGTTTACTTATTGTGTTCTGGAAGATTCTAAGCTAGTTCAACTTTTGGATGTGGGAATAGATAAAGTGTTCCCCTGGGCTGAACTTTATGTTTACTTTTTAGTTGTTATTTTGCTTGCCATGTGAACTCTAGCTATGAAAACTTTATGTTTACTTTTTTGATCGTTAATCCTTTAATCATATTGCTTTAGGGAAATGGCGATACCACCACCACCACCATGTCGGCGGTGCAAGTCAAGGTGCGCCAGCAGCCTTGCAACTGGCACGCTATTTGGCATCTACTTCGAGTCTAGTTTTCTTCATGCGGCGGTAATAAATTATATGAAACTAGTAACTACTATTTTTTAGTGTTATTGGCATTAATGCATCGTGTATATATCATTTTTCTTTTTGTACACAGATCATCCCATGCAATGTGAGGTCAGAATTCAACAATCTGACTCGAGACTTTGTGACCTTTGAGGCTCCTGGATGCCCCTACACTATGGAGATTGAGAAAGGACAAAAGATGACGTGGGTGGGAGGAGATTGATGGGTCCGTTTCATCGACCACATGCGTATCACCGGTGGTGAGTTGATCAGCTTCTCCTTCAGAGTTGAAAGACCCAAGCTGGCCGTGATTTATGTCAACAAAGCAGAAGATTATGAGGATGATGAGGATGATGAAGACCCACTCGGTGATGCCATCGTAGCTCAAAGAAAGTTGAGCGAGGAGGAGGTGTGCAACCAATGGGACATCATTCCGCCACGTGCTGACTTTGTCGGGGTGCCATTCGTGACCCGCCTGACAAGTACCATGGTTGATCGGCATATCATGGTATGTTGCATTTACTGTAGTAATTTGTTGATATGGTTTATTGTTATACTTAGTGTAGAGTCCGATGATATATATTCTTAGTGAATCTTATATACTCAGTAAATCCGATGATCTATATGCTTAGTGAATCCGATGATATATATGCTTAGTGAATCTTATATGCTTAGTGAATCCAATGATATATATGCTTTATTGTTATACTTAGTGTAGAATCCGATGATATATGTGCTTAGTGAATCTTATATGCTTAGTGAATCCAATGATATATATGCTTTATTGTTATACTTAGTGTAGAAATGTAGTATTACCTTTTGATAGTGTAGAATGTGTGAGGCTACTTATTAATTGATATGTTTTTCTTATTCAGAAATTGCCAAAGAGCCTATCTGAGAGTTTTGGTATCAAGCCTGATGAAGAAGGCTCTGCTGGAATACGCCTTACCGCGATGGGCTCCATCACCACTTGTGCATACGGCGTGGACACGAACGGTCGCACACACTTTAGCTCGGTTGGGTGGAAGAGCTTCCTCGTCGACAAGAATCTTCATGTTGGACAGGCAATCCTAATTACTATCAGGAACACCCACCGCCCAGGCTTGAGGATGATGGTCGTCATCGATATCATCTAGAACTACATATGCTTGTGAGATCTATCCATGCATGCGTGTGGATGCTGAACCATATATATGCTAGTATGACTACCTAGTAGACTTATCAACTATGATCTATCCATGCATTGTTGACTACTATATATGAGTTTGTGAGATTGTGTGGTTATATTAAATGTGGTATTTGTCATTAATGCTTGTGAGATGGTTCTGTGAACTTAGTTTATTTGCACTGGACCTGTCTTGATTTAAATGAATATTACCTCTGACTCTTTTTTTATTTTTTATTTCTATTTACCTAGTTGTAGCACGGGAGAAAATAGGGCACTACTACTATGTGATCATAGTAGTAGCGTTGGTAGAGAAAGAGGCGCTACTACTAAGTATTTTAGCTACAACGCTTGTTTAGAAACGTGCTACTGCTAAATAATAGCTGTAGCACCCTAGCAGTAGCGTTGGTGCCCGCGCTACTGGTAGCTCAAAAAGCAGCGCTACTGGTAAGCATTTTCCTAGTAGTGTTTATAGAAACTATTGATCTCTCATGCTTCACTTAGATTATTTTGAGAGTCTTAATAGCATGGTAATTTGCTTAAAATCCTAATATGCTTGGTATGCAAGATTAATAATAAAACTCTCTTATGAGTGTGTTGAATACTATGAAAAGTTTGATACTTGATAATTGTTTTGAGATATGAAGATGGTGATATTAAAGTCATGCTAGTTGAGTAGTTGTGAATTTGAGAAATACTTGTGTTGAAGCTTGTGATTCCCGTAGCATGCACGTATGGTGAACCGTTATGTGATGAAGTCGAAGCATGATTTATTTATTGATTGTCTTCCTTATGAGTGGCGGTCGGGGACGAGCGATGGTATTTTCCTACCAATCTATCCCCCTAGGAGCATGCGTGTAATACTTTGCTTTGATAACTTGTAGATTTTTTCAATAAGTATATGAGTTCTTTATGACTAATGTTGAGTCCATGGATTATACGCACTCTCACCCTTCCACCTTTGCTAGCCTCCCTAATACCGCGCACCTTTCGCCGGTATCATACACCCACCATATACCTTCCTCAAAACAGCCACCATACCTACCTATTATGGCATTTCCATAGCCATTCCGAGATATATTGCCATGCAACTTTCCACCATTCCGTTTATTATGGCACACTCCATCATTGTCATATTGCGTAGCATGATCGTGTAGTTGACATCGTATTTGTGGCAAAGCCACCATTCATAATTCTTTCATACATGTCACTCATGCATCATTGCATATCCCGGTACACCGCAAGAGGCATTCACATAGAGTCATATTTTGTTCTAAGTATCGAGTTGTAATTGTTGAGTTGTAAGAAAAATAAAAGTGTGATGATCATCATTATTAGAGCATTGTCCCAGTGAGGAAAGGATGATGGAGACTATGATTCCCCACAAGTCGGGATGAGACTCGGACGAAAAATAAAAAAAGAGAAAGAAAATGAGCCATAAAAAAAGAAGAGAAAAGGCCCAAATAAAAAAAGAAAAAAATGAGAGAAAAAGAGAGAAGGGACAATGCTACTATCCTTTTACCACACTTGTGCTTCAAAGTAGCACCATGATCTTCATAGTAGAGAGTCTCTCATGTTATCACTTTCATACACTAGTGGGAATTTTTCATTATAGAACTTAGCTTGTATATTCCAATGATGGGCTTCCTCAAATTGCCCTAGGTCTTCCTGAGCAATCATGTTGGATGCACACCCACTTAGTTTCTTTTTGAGCTTTCATATACATATAGCTCTAGTGCATCCGTTGCATGGCAATCCCTACTCACTCACATTGATATCTATTGATGGGAATCTCCATAGCCCGTTGATACGCCTAGTTGATGTGAGACTATCTTCTCGCTTTTTGTCTTCTCCACAACCACCACTCTATTCCACCTATAGTGCTATATCCATGGCTCACGCTCATGTATTGCGTGAAGATTGAAAAAGTTTTGAGAATGTCAAAAGTATGAAACAATTGCTTGGCTTGTCATCGGGGTTGTGCATTACTTAAATATTTTGTGTGGTGAAGATGGAGCATAGCCAGACTGTATGACTTTGTAGGGATAACTTTCTTTAGCCATGTTATTTTGAAAATACATAATTGCTTAGTTAGTATGCTTGAAGTATTGTTATTTTTATGTCAATATGAACTTTTGTCTTGAATCTTTCGGATCTGAATATTCATACCACAATTAAGAAGAATTACATTAAAATTATGCCAAGTAGCACTCCGCATCAAAAAGTATGTTTTTATCATTTACCTACTCGAGGACGAGCTGGAATTAAGCTTGGGGTGCTTGATATGTCTCCAACGTATCTATAATTTTTGATTGCTCCATGCTATATTATCTACTGTTTTGGACATTATTGGGCTTTCTTATCCACTTTTATATTATTTTTGGGACTAACCTATTAACCGGAGGCCCAGCCCAGAATTCCTGTATTTTGCCTGTTTTAGGGTTTCGAAGAAAAGGAATATCAAACGGAGTCCAAACAGAATGAAACCTTTGGGAACGTAATTTTCTCATCGAATACAACTCAGGAGACTTGGACTCTACGTCAAGACACGTAACAGGAGGCCACAAGGTAGGGGGCGCCTACCCCCAGGCGCGCCCTCCACCCTCGTGGGCCCCCTGTTGCTCCACCGACGTACTTCTTCCTCCTATATATATCCACGTACCCCCAAACGATCAGATACGAAGCCAAAACCCTAATTCCACTGTCGTAACTTCCTGTATCCACGAGATCCCATCTTAGGGCCTGTTCCGGAGCTCCGCCGGAGGGGGCGTCGATCACGGAGGGCTTCTTCATCAACACCATAGCCCCTCCGATGAAGTGTGAGTAGTTTACCTCAGACCTGCGGGTCCATAGTTATTAGCTAGATGGCTTCTTTTCTCTTTTTGGATCTCAATACAATGTTCTCCCCTCTCTTCTGGAGATCTATTCGATGTAATCTTCTTTTTGTGGTGTGTTTGTTGAGATCAATGAATTGTGGGTTTATGATTAAGTCTATCTATGAATAATATTTGAATCTTCTCTGAATTCTTTTATGTATGATTGGTTATCTTTGCAAGTCTCTTTGAATTATCAGTTTGGTTTGGCTACTAGATTGATCTTTCTTGCAATGGGAGAAGTGCCTAGCTTTGGGTTCAATCTTGCGGTGTCCTTTCCCGGTGACAGTAAGGGCAGCAAGGCACATGTTGTATTGTTGCCATCAAGGATAACAAGATGGGGTTTTCTTCATATTGCATGAGTTTATCCCTCTACATCATGTCATCTTGCTTAAGGCGTTACTCTGTTTTTAACTTAATACTCTAGATGCATGCTGGATAGCAGTCGATGAGTGGAGTAATAGTAGTAGATGCAGGCAGGAGTCGGTCTACTTGTCTCGGACGTGATGCCTATATACATGATCATACCTAGATATTCTCATAACTATGCTCAATTCTGCCAATTTCTCAACAGTAATTTGTTCACCCACCGTAGAATACTTATGCTCTCGAGAGAAGTCACTAGTGAAACCTATGGCCCCCGGGTCTATCTTTATCATATCAATCTCCTACTACTTAGTTATTTACTTTGCCTTTATTTTACTTTGCATCTTTATCATAAAAATACCAAAAATATTATCTTTATCATATCTATCAGATCTCACTCTCGTAAGTGGCCCTATAGGGATTGACAACCCCTATTTGCGTTGGTTGCAAGGATTTATTTGTTTTGTCCAGGTGTGAGGGACTCGCGCGTAGCCTCCTACTAGATTGATACCTTGGTTCTCAAAAACTGAGGGAAATACTTATGCTACTTTGCTGCATCATCCCTTCCTCTTCGGGGAAAACCAACGCAGTGCTAAAAGACGTAGCAGCCTCTCAGGACCTCCGCGTTGGCGCGTTCAGCTTGGCCATTGCTCCTGGGGTGCGCCACCGAAGCGTAGCAGATATACGTTCCAAGGTTAGCATAGTATGTTTTGAAGAGGTTACTGGTGAACTGTGAGCCGTTGTCGGTGATGATGCGGTTGGGGACCCTGAAACGGCTCACGAGGCCCTTGATAAACTTAACCGTGGAACCGGCTGGGATGGTGCGGACGGCTTCCACTTCTGCCCACTTGGTGAACTTGTTAATGGCGACGTAGAGGTAGTGGTAGCCCCCTGGCGCTCGAGGGAATGGGCCCAAGATATCCAGCCCCTAGACCACGAACGGCCACGTGAGCGGTATAGTCTGGAGGCCCTGAGCGGGCTGATGGATCTGCCTGGCGTGGAACTGGCAAGCTTCGCAGGACTTCACCAGCTCAGCTGCGTCGTTGAGTGTCGTGGGCCAGTAGAATCCACTACGGAACACCTTGCTGATGAGAGTCCGTGATGACGAGTGGTGTCCGCAGTCCTCGCCGTGTATGTCAATCAGCAACTCCTTCCCCTGGTCCCTGGAAATGAAACGAAACATCATTTGGTCGCTTCCTGTACAACTCACCGTCCTAGATGCAGTATGCCATGGGTTGCCGAGCTACGCAGTCTGCGTCCTCCTCCCTCTTTGGTAGCGCCCCTTGCATTAGATATTCCTTGAATTCCTTGGTCCAACATCCCTCTTGAGGCTCGAGCGCCAAGAGCAAGCCAGCCCCTGAGGTTGGGCCACAAGCTGGGGCTCCCATGGCTGGCAGTTGTGGGAGCTCCTCCCGAGGCCGTGTCGTGCTTGGAAGTAGTGGCGTCGCTGACGGCTTGAAGAGCCGCTCCTCGAAGACAACAGGCTCTTGGGGCTACCGCTAGGATGCCCTCCTGGCGATGTCGTCGGCTTCCTTGTTGGTGCATGTTGCACCTCCATGCCTAGGAACTGCTTTTCCATCTTACGTACTTCCACGAGGTATGCCTCCATGTGCTCGTCCTTTGGCTTGTACACTTTGTTGGAGAAGTTGACGAGGAGCAGTGAGTCACCCCTAATAGTGAGGCGCTTCACCCCTAGAGCTGTCGCGGCCTTCAGGACAGCTATGAGGCCTTCGTATTCTGCGATGTTGCTGGAGACCTTCTCGTCCTGCTGAAAGCAGAGCTGCACGGTGTAATAAAGCTTGTCATGCATGGGTGAGCACTGCTCCAGCCCCCGCGCCCTGCTGCGCGAAGGCACCATCAAAATACATGACCCATCCGTATGGCGCCTCAGTTCCTGGCGAGGTGGACCAGTCCTCGCGTGCTTCTAGTGCCGGGGCATCCGTTCATTCCGCCACGAAGTCAGCGAGTGCGACTCCCTTGATGATCCTGGTGGTATTGAACTCCAACTGGAATGCATGTAGCTCGATGTTCCACTCGGCGACCCTTCCAACAAAGTTGGGGCTCCTGAGCACCCTCTCCAACGGGTAGGCCGAGACGACCTTCATGGGGTGGCCCTGGAAGTAGTGTCGTAACTTATGCGAGGCCACCAGGAGCGCGAGCAGGAGCTTCTGAGGCATGGGATAACGTGCCCTTGCGTCCCGTAGCACCGTGCTGACGAAGTACACTGGGTGCTTGACGAGGACCGGCGTGTTGGTGAGGCTTGCATCATGCGCAAGCTGGGGTGCCTCCTGAGGTGGTGGGACCTCTGGCGCCTGGTTTCTTGCGGGGATCTCTATGGTGTCATCCTGTCGAGCTTGGTCTTCTGTTGCTGCCGCTATGGCTCTTGTTGTGCCTTCCTGATCTTGCGTCATCTTAGATGGAGACATAGCCTGGCACGGCACACTCTTGGCCTGGTGCTCCTCTTGAACCGCCACTAGCGCAGCGCTGGTGGAGTATGGGGTGGCGGCAAGATAGAGTACCAAGGGCTCAAGAGGTTGTGGCGCCACCAATACCGGTGGGCTGGTCAGGTATCTCTTGAGGTCTTGGAAGGCTCGGTCGTCCTCCGGAGTCCACTTGAACGGGCCCTTCTTCTTCATCAGCTTGAAAAAGGGTAAGGCGCGCTCTCCCAGCTTGGAGATGAAGCGCCCCAATGTAGTCACCCGACCAGCCAGCTTCTGCATTTCCTTGAAGGTCTGCGGCAGACTCATGCCTTCAATGGCCTTGATCTTCTCCGGGTTCGCCTCGATCCCTCTGTGCGACACGAGGAATCCCAGCAGCTTGCCGGAAGGAACACCGAACACACACTTTTTTGGGTTAAGCCGCAGGTTTGATACGTCTCCAACGTATCTATAATTTTTGATTGCTCCATGCTATATTATCTACTATTTTGGACTATATTGGGCTTTATTTTCCACTTTTATATTATTTTTGGGACTAACCTATTAAACGAAGGCCCAGCCCAGAATTGTTGTTTTTTGCCTATTTCAGTGTTTCGAAGAAACGGAATATCAAACGGAGTCCAACCGGAATAAAATCTTCGGGAACGTGATTTTCTCACCGAACGTGATCCAGGAGACTTGGACCCTGCTCCAAGGAACAAAAGAGGCGGTGACGAGGGTGCCCCCCTAGGGCACGCCCCCTGCCTCGTGGGCCCCTCGTTGCTCCTCCTGCGTACTTCTTCCTCCTATATATACACATGTACCCCCAAACGATCAGAACAGGAGCCAAAAACCTAATTCCACCGCCGCAACTTTCTGTATCCACGAGATCCCATCTTGGGGCCTGTTCCGGAGCTCCGCCGGAAGAGGGCCGTCATCACGGAGGGCTTCTACATCATCATCCAAGCCCCTCCAATGAAGTGTGAGTATTTTACTTCAGACCTACGGGTCCATAGTTAGTAGCTAGATGGCTTCTTCTCTCTCTTTGAATCTCAATACAAAGTTCTCCCCCTCTCTTGTGGAGATCTATTCGATGTAATCTTCTTTTTGCGCTGTGTTTGTTGAGACCGATGAATTGTGGGTTTATGATCAAGTCTATCTATGAATAATATTTGAATCTTCTCTGAACTCTTTTATGTATGATTGGTTATCTTTGCAAGTCTCTTCGAATTATCCGTTTGGTTTGGCCAACTAGATTGGTAGTTCTTGCCATGGGAGAAGTGCTTAGCTTTGGGTTCGATCTTGCGGTGTCCTTACCTAGTGACAGAAGGGGCAGCAAGGCACATATTGTATTGTTTCCATCGAGGATAACAAGATGGGGTTTATTTCATATTGCATGAATTTATCTCTACATCATGTCATCTTGCTTAAGGCGTTACTCTGTTTTTAACTTAATACTCTAGATGCATGCTGGATAGCGGTCGATGAGTGGAGTAATAGTAGTAGATGCAGACTCGTTTCGATCTACTTGTCACGGACGTGATGCCTATATACATGATCATGCCTAGATATTCTCATAACTATGCTCAATTATGTCAATTGCTCAACAGTAATTTCTTCACCCACCGTAGAATACTTATGCTCTTGAGAGAAGCCACTAGTGAAACCTATGGCCCCCGGGTCTATTCTCATCATATCAATCTCCATTACTTTAATCTTGCTTTGCTTTTTATTTTGCTTTTACTTTTTACTTTGCATCTTTATACCAAAAATACCAAAAATATTATATCTATCAGATCTCACTCTCGTAAGTGACTGTGAAGGGATTGACAACCCCTAATCGCGTTGGTTGCGAGTAGCTATCGCTTTGTGCAGGTACGATGGACTTGAGCGTAGCCTCCTACTGGATTGATACCTTGGTTCTCAAAAACTGAGGGAAATACTTACGCTACTCTACTGCATCATCCCTTCCTCTTCGGGGAAAACCAACGCAAGCTCAAGACGTAGCAATTACTCCTTGTAGTTGATGCTAGTTGGTTTATTTGGTGGAAGATCATTTGTTCAGATCCTTTATGCATATTAATACCCCTCTGATTATGAACATGAATATGATTTGTGAGTAGTTACGTTTGTTCCTGAGGACGTGGGAGAAGTCTTGTTATAAGTAGTCATGTGAATTTGGTATTCGTTCGATATTTTGATGACATCTATGTTGTATCTCCTCTAGTGGTGTCATGTGAACATCGACTACATGACACTTCACCATTGGGAAGTAATAAGTAGATGATGGGTTGCTAGAGTGACAAAAGCTTAGACCCTAGTTTATGTGTTGCTTCGTAAGGCGCTGATTTGGATCCACATGTTTCATGTTATGGCTAGGTTTACCTTAATACTTCTTTCGTAGTTGCGGATGCTTGCAAGAGGGGTTAATCATAAGTGGGATGCTTGCCCAAGGAAATGTAGTACCCAAGCACCGGTCCACCCACATATCAAATTATCAAAGTATCGAACGTGAATCATATGAGCGTGATGAAAACTAGCTTGACGATAATTCCCATGTGTCCTCGGGAGCGCTTTCCTTTATATAAGAGTTTGTCCAGGCTTGTCCTTTTCTACAAAAAGGATTGTGCCATCTTATTGCACCTTATTTAGTTTTGTTAGTTGTTACCCGGTACAAATTACCTTATCACAAAACTATCTGTTACCGATAATTTCAGTGCTTGCAGAGAATACCTTACTGAAAACCGCTTGTCATTTCCTTCTGCTCCTCGTTGGGTTCGACACTCTTACTTATCGAAAGGACTACGATAGATCCCCCATACTTGTGGGTCATCAAGACTCTTTTCTGGCCCCGTTGCCGGGGAGTGAAGCACCTTTGGTAACTGGAATTTGGTAAAGAAAAATTTATATAGTGTGCTGAAATTTACTGTCACTTGTTACTATGGAAAGTAATCCTTTGAGGGGCTTGTTCGGGGTATCTTCACCCTGACCAGTAGAACAAAGAGTTGCTCCTCAACCTATTAAACCTATTGAAAATGTTTACTTTGAAATTCCTTCGGGTATCATAGAGAAACTGCTAGCTAATCCTTTTACAGGAGATGGAACATTGCATCCCGATTTGCACTTAATCTATGTGGATGAAGTTTGTGGATTATTTAAGCTTACAGGTATGCCTGAGGATGTTATCAAGAAGAAGGTCTTCCCTTTATCTTTGAAGGGAAAGGCATTGAAACGGTATAGGCTATGTGATGATATTGGGTCATGGAACTACAACCGATTGAAATTGGAATTTCATTAGAAGTTTTATCCTATACACTATTACCTCTTGAGCACTCCGTTGGTTTTCCCTTGAAGAGGAAAAGGTGATGCAGCAAAGTAGCATAAGTATTTCCCTCAGTTTTTGAGAACCAAGGTATCAATCCAGTAGGAGGCCACACGCAAGTCCCTCGTACCTACACAAACAAATAAGAACCTCGCAACCAACGCGATAAAGGGGTTGTCAATCCCTTCACGGTCACTTACGAGAGTGAGATCTGATAGAGATAATAATGATAAGATAAATATTTTTGGTATTTTTATGATATATATTTAAAGTAAAGATTGCAAAGTAAAAATAGATTGGAAACTTATATGATGGAAAATAGACCCGGGGGCCATAGGTTTCACTAGTGGCTTCTCTCAAGATAGCATAAGTATTACGGTGGGTGAACGAATTACTGTCGAGAAACTGATAGAAAAGCGAATAATTATCAGAATATCTAGGCATGATCATGTATATAGGCATCACGTCCGCGACAAGTAGACCAACTCCTGCCTACATCTACTACTATCACTCCACACATCGACCGCTATCCAGCATGCATCTAGAGTATTAAGTTCACAAGAACAGAGTAACGCCTTAGGTAAGATGACATGATGTAGAGGGATAAACTCAAGCAATGTGATATAAACCCCATATGTTTATCCTCAATGGAAACAATACAATACGTGTTGTTTCTCTTTCTGTCACTGGGATCGAGCACCGCAAGATTGAACCCAAAGCTAAGCACTTCTCCCATTGCAAGAAAGATCAATCTAGTAGGCCAAACCAAACTGATAATTCGAAGAGACTTTCAAAGATAACCAATCATGCATAAAAGATTTCAGACAAGAATCAAATATTGTTCATAGATAGACTTGATCATAAACCCACAATTCATCGAATCTCGACAAACACACCGCAAAAAGAGTTACATCGAATAGATCTCCAAGAAGATCGAGGAGAACTTTGTATTGAGATTCAAAGAGAGAGAAGAATCCATCTAGCTAATAACTACGGACCCGAAGGTCTAAATTAAACTACTCACACATCATCGGAGGGGCCATGGAGTTGATGTAGAGGCCCTTCGTGATCAATGCCCCCTTTGGCGGAGCTCCGAAAAAGGCCCCAAGATGGGATCTCTTGGGTACAGAAGGTTGCGGCGGTGGAAATAGGGTTTCGTGGTGCTCCTGGATGTTTTCGGGGTAGGTGAACATATATAGGAGGAAGAAGTAGGTCGGTTGAGCCATGAGGCGGAGGGTGCGCCTAGGGGGTAAGCACGCCCCCCTGCCTCGTGGACACCTCGTTCGTTTCTTGACGTCCACTCCAAGTCCTCTGGATCACGTTTGTTCCAAAAATCACGCTCCTGAAGGTTTCATTCCGTTTGGACTCCGTTTGATATTCCTTTTTTGTGAAACACTAAAATAGGAAAAAAACAGCAATTTGCACTGTGCCTTGGGTTAATAGGTTAGTCCCAAAAATAATATAAAACTGTAAAATAAAGCCCATTAACATCCAAAACAGATAATATAATAGCATGGAACAATCAAAATTATAGATACGTTGGAGACGTATCAAGCATCCCCAAGCTTAATTTCGGCTCGTCCTCGAGTAGGTAAATGATAAAAACAGAATTTTTGATGTGGAATGCTTTCTAGCATGTTCTTCAATGTATTTTTCTCTATTGTGGCATGAATGTTCACATCCGAAAGATTCAAGATAAAAGTTTATTGTTGACATAAAAATAGTAATACTCCAACTTTGCTAATCAACCAGTTATGTCTTATCAAAATAACATAGCCAAAGAAAACTTATCCCTAGAAAATCATATAGTTTGGCCATGCTTCATTTTCGTCACACAAAATGCTCCCATCATGCACAACCCCGATGACAAGCCAAGCAATTGTTTCATACTTAGCCTTCTCAAATTATTTCAACTTTTACGCAATATATGAGCGCGAGCCATGGACATAGCACTATGGGTGGAATAGAATATGATGATTGAGGTTGTGTGAGAAGACAAAAAGGGATAAAGTCTCACATTGATGCAGCTAATCAATGGCTATGGAGATGCCCACCGATTGATGTCAATGCAAGGAGTAGGGATTGCCATGCAACAGATGCACTAGAGCTATAAATATATTAAAGCTCATCAAAGAAACTAAGTGGGTGTGCATCCAGCTCGCTTGCTCACGAAGACCTAGGGAATTTGAGGAAGCCCATCATTGGAATATACAAGCCAAGTTCTATAATGAAAAATTCCCACTAGTATATGAAAGTGACAAAATAAGAGACTCTCTATCATGAAGAACATGGTGCTACTTTGAAGCACAAGTGTGGAAAAAGGATAGTAACATTGTCCCTTCCTCTTTTTCTCTCTTTTTTTATTTGGGCCTTCTTTTGTCCTTTTTTATGGCCCCCCTTTTAGTATTTTATTATTTTATTTTTCGTCCGGAGTCTCATCCAGACTTGTGGGGGAATCATAGTCTCCATCATCCTTTCCTCACATGGGACAATGCTTTAATGATGATCATCACACTTTTATTTACTTAAAACTCAAGAATTACAACTCGACACTTAGAACAAAATATGACTCTATGTGAATACCTCCGACGGTGTACCAGGATTGCGATGAATCAAGACTGACATGTATGAAAAATTGAGCATGGTGGATTTGCCACAAATATGATGTCAACTACATGATCATGCAAAGCAATATGACAATGATGATGTGTGTCATAATAAATGGAACGGTGGAAAGTTGCATGGCAATATATCTCGGAATGGCTCTGGAAATGCCATAATAGGTAGGTATGGTGGCTGTTTTGAGGAAGATATAAGGAGGCTTATGTGTGATAGAGCGTATCATATCACGGGGCTTGGATGCACTGGCGAAGTTTGCACCAACTCTCAAGGTGAGAAAGGGCAATGCATGGTACCAAAGAGGCTAGCAATGATGGAAGGGTGAAAGTGCGTATAATCCATGGACTCAGCATTAGTCATAAAGAACTCACATACTTATTGCAAAAATCTACAAGTCATTAAAACCAAGCACTATGCGCATGCTCCTAGGCGGATAGATTGGTAGGAAAAGACCATCGCTCGTCCCCGACCGCCACTCATAAGGAACACAATCAAAGAACACCCCATGCTTCAAATTTGTCACACAATGTTTAACATACGTGCATGCTACGGGACTTGCCAACTTCAACACAAGTATTCATCAATTTCACAATTACTCAACTAGCACACCTCTAATATTACCACCTTTATATCTCAAAACAACTATCAAGCATCCAACTTCTCTTAGCATTTAAAATTTATAACCAAAGTGAATTACCATGCTTTTCTAAAAGACTCTCAAAATGATATAATTGAAGCATGAGAGATCAATTATTTCTATAAAATAGAACCACCGCCATGCTCTAAAAGATATAAGCGAAGCACTAGAGCAAAAATTATCCAACTCAAAAGATATAAGTGAAGCACATAGAGTATTCTAATAAATTCCAATTCATATGTGTGTCTCCCAAAAGGTGTGTACAGCAAGGATGAATGTGGTAAACTAAAAAGCAAAGACTCAAATCATACAAGATGCTCCAAGCAAAAGACATATCATGTGGCGAATAAAAATATAGCTCCAAGTAAAGTTACCGATGGACGAAGACGAAAGAGGGGATGCCTTCCGGGGCATCCCCAAGCTTAGGCTTTTGGTTGTCCTTGGATTTTACCTTGGGGTGCCATGGGCATCCCCAATCTTAGGCTCTTGCCACTCCTTGTTCCATAATCCATCAAATCTTTACCCAAAACTTGAAAACTTCACAACACAAAACTTAAAAGAAAATCTCATGAGCTCCGTTATTAAAAGAAAACAAACCACCATTTCAAGGTATTGTAATGAAATCATTCTTTATTTCTAATGGTGTTAAACCTACTGTATTCCAACTTTTATATGGTTTATAAACTCTATTACTAGCCATAGATTCATCAAACTAAGCAAACAACACACGAAAAACAGAATCTATCAAAAATAGAACAGTCTGTAGTAATCTGTCGGTTTCGAATACTTCTGGAACCCCAAAAATTCTAAAATAAATTGCTGGACGTGAGCAATTTATCTATTAATCATCTGCAAAAATAATTAACTAAATAGCACTCTCCAATAAAAATGGCAGCAAATCTCGTGAGCGCTAAAGTTTCTGTTTTTTACAGCAAGATCACAAAGACTTTCCCCAAGTCTTCCCAAAGGTTCTACTTGGAAAAAACACTAATTAAAAGCATAAAAATACATCTAAACAGAGGCTAGATGATTTATTTATTGCTAAACAGAATCAAAAAGCAAGAAACAAAAATAAAATTGGGTTTCGTCCCAACAAGCGCTATCGTCTAACGCCCCTAGTCAGGCATTGATAATTTTAATGATGCTCACATGAAAGACAAGAATTGAAGCACAAAAGGAGCATCATAAATCATGTCGCAAACACATATAAGTCTAATACTTCCTATGCATAGGCATTTTATAAGCAATCAAATTATCATAGCAAGCAAAAATTAGCATATGCAAGGAAGAAGAAAGAGACGATAGCAATCTCAACATGACGAGAGGTAATTTAGTAACATGAAAATTTCTACAACTATATTTTCCTCTCTCATAATAATTACATGTAGGATCATAAGCAAATTCAACAATATAGCTATCACAAAACATATTCTTAACACGATCCACATGTATGCAAAATTGACACTCTTCCAAAATAGTGGGATTAACATTAACTAAAGTCATGACCTCTCCAAACCCACTTTTATCAAAAACTTCATAAGATTGAACAGTCTCCAAATATGTGGGATATAAAGTTGACACTCTTCCAAACCCACTTTCAATATTATTGCAAACATTATAATCAATCTCATATTCATCATGGGGCTTAAATAAATTTCCAAGATCATAAGAAGGATCACCCCAATCATGATCATTGCAACAAGTAGTAGACATAGCAAAAATAGCATCCCCAAGCTTAGGGTTTTGCATATTATAAGCACAATTGACATTAATGGAATTTATACTATCATCATTGCAATCATGCTTTCTATTCAAAGATCCATCGTGAATCACACCATAAAGTACATCATCACAATTTTCAGATTCACGAATTTCAAGCAAAACTTCATAAAGATAATCTAGTGCACAAAACTCACTAGCAATTGGTTCATCATAATTGGATCTCTTAAAAAGATTAGCAAATGGATGAGGATCCATAGATCTTAGGTTCTCCATTTAGCAATAAATAAACAACTATTCCAACCAAATGAGCAAAGGAGCCAAGTAAGACATCAAAGCAAATGGAAAGACGAACAGAAGAAGGGCGAATAAAACAACAAGGGTGAAGTGGGGGAGAGGAAAACGAGAGGCAAAGGGAAAATAATGTAATGCGAGGGATAAGAGTTTGTGATGTGTACTTGGTATGTCTTGACTTGTGCGTAGACTCCCCGGCAACGGCGCCAGAAATCCTTCTTGCTACCTCTTGAGCACTGCGTTGGTTTTCCCTTGAAGAGGAAAGGGTGATGCAGCAAAGTAGCGTAAGTATTTCCCTTAGTTTTTTAGAACCAAGGTATCAATCCAGTAGGAGGCCACACGCAAGTCCCTTGTACCTACACAAACAAATAAGAACCTTGCAACCAACGTGATAAAGGGGTTGTCAATCCCTTCACGGTCACTTACGAGAGTGAGATCTGATAGAGATAATAATGATAAGATAAATATTTTTGGTATTTTTATGATATATATTTAAAGTAAAGATTGCAAAGTATAGGAAACTTATATGATGGAAAATAGACCCGGGGGCCATAGGTTTCACTAGTGGCTTCTCTCAAGATAGCATAAGTATCACGGTGGGTGAACGAATTACTGACGAGCAATTGATAGAAAAGCGAATAATTATGAGGATATCTAGGCATGATCATGTATATAGGCATCACGTCCACGACAAGTAGACCGACTCCTGCCTGCATCTACTACTATTACTCCACACATCGACCGCTATCCAGCATGCATCTAGAGTATTAAGTTCATAAGAACAGAGTAGATGACATGATGTAGAGGGATAAACTCAAGCAAAATGATATAAACCCCATCTTTTTATCCTCGATGGAAACAATACAATACGTGTCGTTTCCCTTTCTGTCACTGGGATCGAGCACCACAAGATTGAACCCAAAGCTAAGCACTTCTCCCATTGCAAGAAAGATCAATCTAGCAGGCCAAACTAAACTGATAATTTGAAGAGACTTGCAAAGATAACCAATCATGCATAAAAGATTTCAGAGAAGAATCAAATATTGTTCATAGATAGACTTGATCATAAACCCACAATTCATCGGATCTCGACAAACACACCGCAAAAAGAGTTACGTCAAATAGATCTCCAAGAAGATCGAGGAGAACTTTGTATTGAGATTCAAAGAGGGAGAAGAAGCCATCTAGCTAATAACTATGGACCCGAAGGTCTGAAGTAAACTACTCACACATCATCGGAGGGGCCATGGAGTTGATGTAGAGGCCCTCCGTGATCAATGCCCCCTCCGGTGGAGCTCCAGAAAAGGCCCCAAGATGGGATCTCTTGGGTACATAAGGTTGCGGTGGTGGAAATAGGGTTTCGTGGTGCTCCTAGATGTTTTCGGGGTATGTGAACATATATATGAGGAAGAAGTAGGTCGGTTGAGCCAGGAGGGGCCCACGACGGGGAGGGCGCGCCCAGGGGGGTAGGCGCACCCCTTGCCTCGTGGACACCTCGTTCGTTTCTTGACGTCCACTCCAAGTCCTATGGATCACGTTTGTTCCAAAAATCACGCTCCCGAAGGTTTCATTCCGTCTGGACTCTGTGGGCGTTCTGGGAAACGGGGTCCCCAGACTTGCCTGCCTGCGGCCCACGGCGTGGCTAAGCCAACAGGCCGTACGGCCCATCTTCATCAACAAGGCATCCAAGACCCTCGCGAGGGGCCAAGCCTCGCGTGGCGGATGACGCAAGACCTCCTCTGTAGCGGCCTAGTCAGGCAGGCTCACGAGGTGCGGAGATATCAAGGCGGGGCAAACCTAATGAGGCTCTCGTGACGTGAGCCATGAAGATTGACACCACGCGGGCGCTAGGCGAGCGCCAGCGTGTGCAGCATCCTTGTTTCCTCTTTGGTGCTAAGGAAGCAGGTGCAGGCGAAGAGTACCGAGGCATCAGGCAAAGGTTACCATATCGGTGCAATGAGACCAAGACTGTCGGAGTAATGGGCCACGGGTAGGCCAACCCGAGCCCCAGAACCGTTCAAGACATCGGAGCAGGCTGCGCCCCTCAAGACCCCAGGACGAAGAGCCGCCTTCGAGAAGTCGACGGCAAGATGGCCGACTGCCCACTCACGGCTGAGTCCCAAGGACGACTTCAGGGAAAGCCGACTCCTGATTGGCGACTTCCAGAGAAGCCGGCTTTGGGGAGTCGGCCTGCGACTCCAACAAACCCCATGACCTCATCAAGAGGGACGGGGCAGGGGAGTGGCTACACTGAAGCCCACTCCCGCCCCTTACCAAAGGCAGGCATGGCCACAGCACGTCGTACCCCGGAAGATCTCCGTGCGGCGTGGCACTGTTGCCATGCCGGCCCTGACATCAGCACTGCAGGACCGAATCCTACACCCACGACGGCTTGTCTGTACGGCCCAGAGGCAGCGGGTCCCACCAGTCAGTGAGACCCCAGGAGACGGCAAGAGGACCACCAGTCGGACCCGTTGGGAGCCGGCCCCGGGGAGTCGGCCGAGCCCTCCCCCGGGGCCCACGCGCCATTAATCAAGATGTGATGGAGAGTGGCAATAGTGATCGCCCGCTGGGCGGCGGGGTTGTTGCCACGACCCCATGATCAAGCTCGCGTCATCAGAAGCACGGCTACAGTAATCAGCTGCCGGCAAGACCCGCCTGCGGCGGACGCGGCATGTCGGCTCCGTACCAGGCCAGTCGGCGGGGCCCACCAGTCGGCGGGGAAGACGGAGGCCAGAGGCGCTGACGGTTGGGCCCGCGTCCAGCCAGATTACCATTGTACCCCTGGGGGTAGGCCTATATAAACCCCCCAGGGCACCCATGCAAAGGGTTGGAACCCATTAGCTCTAGACCGGATCATATAGGAGGGAGAGAGCTATCCTTGCCTTCTCCTACCTCCAGAAAACAGCTCAAGGAGCAATCGTGTAAACACTTGGCCATAGTGATCATGCAGAGACCTCGCAGAGCAGCAGTAGGGGTATTATCTCCCCGGAGAGCCCTGAAGCTGGGTAAGATTCGCCGGCGTGCATGTCTTCGCCTCATCCCGTTTCCAGGCACCGGTGACGTTCTACTCGCCCCCACCATGATAAGCCATCCTTTGGCATATGTCGCACCCAACCCCCCGACATTTGGCGCCCACCGTGGGGCCTAGTGCACCGCCGTCCGGAGACCTATTCTGGATGGGAACCCTTTTCCTCCCTGGCGAGCGCAGCCAGCCAGGCACGCCAGACAGAGTTTGCGCCGATGCGCTGCGCGGCGTTGAGATCGCCTGCGCAGCCAGTTGCCTCGCCGAACTTGTCGGAAAGGTTCGCCTCTCCGACAAACCTGCATCCAACGCAGGCACGGGCGGCTCCGAGAGTCTCCTCGCGGGCCTCCTCGATCAACTCCACATTTCCGGCGAGCCTGCCGTAGACTTGGAGTCTGTAGGCTCCACCGACCCGATGTTGGTTGACTCCGACACCGCGTCGCTCGACGCGTTCCCCACTAATGTGGTGGTCTACGACGAACCTCTCCCTCGCGCGGAGAGCGACGGAAGCACCATCACCGAGGTGCTCGTCATCAGTCATGACGAACTCCTCGACGGAGGAGCGCACGACTCACTCGGCGCGGCGCTACAAGACCTAACTGCGCCCATTCAGGAAGACGCTGACGCAGAGACGTTGAGGCGCGCCGCCTTTAGCTCGTCGAAGGCGCGAAGAAGCTGGCCAGCATGAGAAGCTTGTCAAAAGCCTACCAGCGGGAGATGGATCGCGCCGTTGGCGGCTCACGGCCCCCGCAGGGCCCAGCCGCCTTGGCGCGGTCCAGCAGCGCGGCGTAGCCATCACCAACCTGTTTGGGGCCAGCCGCCCTGTGTATGCTACACCAGTGGAGAACATCCGAGCCGCCCAGGCAGCGGCGGACGAGCTGGACAATTTCGAGGGCGAAGAACGCCACCTGATGATGGAGCGAGTCCAGCGGCTCCTCGACGCGGCTGCCGTGCAGAACGAGGCCGGCTGCCGCACGGAGGCGCCGCAGCGGCAAAACGACGACCTTCGCCGAGATCAAGGGGCGACGTCTCGGACACAGACTGGCGGTGCTCAAGGAAGAAGAGACAAGGATCCGGCTGTCAACCACAGTCGGACTCACATTACCATAGAGCGCGACCGAGACGGCCGCCCGAGAGCAGTGGAATGACGGGACGACTGTCCGCCTCCTCCTCCTCCTTGCAAGGAGAGGCGAGTCTCCCTGCCGCCTATTGACCATCCGACTCTCGGCGATCGCCTTGGCCGCCGAGAGGGAGTCCGAGAGAATGACGCCCGCCACCGGATCGACCGTATTCACCGATCCCTAGCACTGGAAGAAGAAGACGAGTTGGGTCCGCCTTCTTTCGGACCCCGCATTCGAGACGAGCCCTTTACCAGAGGGTTCACGCTCCCAAGAGACACGCCCAAGTATGCCGGCTCCGTGAAGCCGGAAGACTGGCTGGTCGACTACTCCACGACTGTCAACATAGCAAACGCCAACAAGCCTGTCGCCGTAAAATACGTTCCGCTCATGCTCCAGGGCACGGCACGGACATGGCTGAACAGCCTGAAGCCCCGCAACATCAACAGCTGGGTCGACTTCACCGAAGCGTTCGTCCGCAACTTCACCAACACGTACAAGCGTCCTCCCAAGCCTCGTCAGCTCTCCTTGTGCGTGCAAGGTCCCGACGAGTCGACTCGCGACTACCTCACGTGTTGGGCCGAGCTTCGGAACTCCTGCGAGGGCGTGCACGAGGTGCAGGCCATCGAGTACTTCACGGCCGGGTGCAGAGAAGGCACCCTCCTCAAGCACAAGCTCCTCTACGACAAGCCAGAAACCCTCGACGAGCTGCTGATCATAGAGGACAAGTACGCCACGGCCGACTCCTCCATGAAGGCGGAGATTCAAGTCAACACAACTGGCAAAGTGGCCCCTCAAGCTCCAAGAACTCCGGCGGGAGACGCCAATCGGCGACAACAGCAGGGCGACCACAAGCGCAAGGCCCCGCTGCCGACTTCCAGCAGCCGGCAGGTCGCGACCATCGAAGCCCAGCAACCGGACGGGCAGCCTCTGCCCAAGCGACAGAAAGGCGGCAAGCCCAACTGGTTGCCGGACTTCTCCTACGAGAAGACTCTGGATGGACCTTGCAAGTTCCGTAGCGGCACGAAGCCGTCGAATCACACCACCCAGAAGTGCCACTGGCTCACCAGGATCGCCATGGCAGACGGCCTCCTGCCTCCTCCACCTGCTGGGCAGCCGCCTCCGCCCCAGCAGCCGGCTGTCAGGCCAGTTGGTGCAGTACAAGACGAATACCCTGAAGAACACGGAGCCTACGTGGTGTTTACCAGTATGGCCGATGATCGACGCAACAGGCGGCTGCAGCGACAAGAGGTGAATGCAGTAGCATCAGAGACGCCAGAGTTCATGCACTGGTCCGAGAAGCCCATCAGCTGGAGCAGGGCTGACCACCCAGAGGTGATGCCGAGTCCGGGCTCCTATGCCTTGGTCTTGGATGCCACCTTTGCTACGGATAGACAAGCCGCGTGTTTCTCGCGAGTTTTGATAGACAGAGGCAGTGGCATCAATATCTTGTACAAGGACACCATGGAGAAGTTAGGAGTCAAGCAAAGACAGCTTCAGAACAGCCGGACTGTGTTCCACGGCATTGTTCCTGGGCTTTCCTACTCACCAATCGGCAAGATTTTGATGGACGTCCTCTTCGGAGACAAAGATCACTTCCGCCGAGAGACGGTTTGGTTTGAGGTGGTGGACCTTGAGAGCCCATACCATGCGCTACTCGACCGACCCGCCTTGGCCAAGTTCATGGCGGTCCCCCACTACGCCTACCTCAAAATGAAGATGCCCAGTTCCAGGGGAATTCTGACTGTAGCTGGTGACTACCGGAAGTAGTCTGCCTATGCGGCTGAGAGCAGTCGGCTAGCCGAGTCCCTGGTGATCGCGGCCGAGAAGCGGCTCCTTGAGCGAGTTGTGGCGATGGCCGGCAAGCAGCCAGAGGTATCGCCCAACCCAAAGGAGTCGGAGGTTGAGGGTTCGTTCAAGCCGGCCAAAGAGACAAAAGAAGATACCCTTGGATCCGGAGCACCCAAAAAGTTACGCTGTCGTAGGTGCAAACCTCGACAGCAAATAGGAAGGCGAGCTCGTCGATTTCCTCCGTGAGAATCAGGACATCTTTGCATGGTCCCCCAAAGACATGCCAGGTGTACCGACGGAATTTGCCGGGCACAAGTTACATGTCTGATCTGATGCAAAGCCGGTCAGACAGCCCCTGCGCCGCCTATCAGAAGAGAAGAGAAGAGTTGTCGGAGAAGAGATAGCCCGACTCCTAACAACCGGCTTCATTATGGAAGTATTCTTTCCAGAATGGCTAGCAAATCCGGTCCTGGTACTGAAGAAGAACAAGCAGTGGCGAATGTGTATTGACTACACGAGCCTCAACAAGGCCTGCCCTAAGGACGCGTTTGCCCTACCAAGAATTGATCAGGTGATAGACTCCATAGCCGGATGCGAGCTATTGAGTTTTTTGGATGCATACTCAGGATATCACCAGATCAAGCTGAACCCGGCTGATAGATTGAAGACCGCCTTCATCACGCTGTTTTGAGCCTTATGCTACCTCACCGTGACGTTCGGCTTAAGGAATGCCGGTGCCACCTTTTAGCGTTGCATGCAGAAGTGCTTCCTCGAGCAGCTCGGCAGGAACGCCCATGTCTACATGGAAGACGTGGTGGTGAAGACGGAAAAGCATGGAACACTGCTGGAAGACCTTAAGGAGACCTTTGAGAACCTGCGTCGATTCCAGATCAAGCTCAATCCCGAGAAGTGTGTTTTCGGGGTACCAGCCGGCCAGCTCCTTGGCTTCCTGGTCTCTGAACGCGGCGTAGAGTGCAACCCTGTAAAGATCAAGGCCATTGAGAGAATGGAGGTACCCAGCCGACTGCTGGATGTGCAAAAGTTCACCGGCTGCTTGGCGTCCATCAGCCGATTCATCAGTCGGCTGGGCGAGAAAGCTCTTCCCTTATACCAACTCATGAAGAAGACCACTTTTTCGAGTGGAACCATAAGGCGGACGAAGCTTTTCTCCAGTTGAAGAAGATGCTGACTACTCTACCCGTCCCGGCGGCTCCGACTCCCAAGGAACCTATGCTCCTGTACATCGCCGCCACCAGTCGGGTAGTCAGCACGGTCAATGTAGTGGAACGCAAGGAGGAAGGCAAGGCACTACCTGTCCAAAGACCGGTATATTACCTGAGTGAAGTACTGTCGACCTCCAAGCAGAACTACCCCCACTACCAGAAGATGTGCTATGGCGTACACTTTACTGCCAAGAAATTGAAGCCTTACTTTCAAGAGCATCCGATCACCGTGGTCTGCACGGCCCCACTTGCCGAGATCATCGGAAGTCGGGATGCTTCTGGCCGAGTGGCCAAGTGGGACATAGAGCTGGCTCCCTACACCATCCACTACCAGCCCCACACCGCCTCAAGTCACAAGCACTGGCCGACTTCCTCGTTGACTGGGCCGAGACCCAGTACCTACCTCCAGCGCCTGACTCCACCCATTGGCGAATGCATTTCGACGGCTCCAAGATGCGCACCGGCTTGGGAGCTGGCGTCGTCCTCACCTCTCCTAAAGGCGACAAGCTCAAATACGCACTGCAAATCCATTTTGCCGCCTCCAACAACGTCGCCGAGTACGAGGCGCTCATTCACGGGCTCCGGCTTGCCAAAGATGTCAGGACCCCGACTCAATGCCACATCGATCTAGCATGTAACACCTCATATCACTTTGCGGCCTCACGCATGGTATCCCCACGGGTGTCGCCTTACCTTTGCCCGGGACCGTTTGCGCCTTTTGGCACACGTATATGACGGTGTCGCTAGCATCCATATGATAAGGAGCCCGGCTGACATGGCTAGTCGTAAACCCAAAGTGGCACTAACTTACAGGGACAGGCATCCATGACCCAGCATCGAACGTGTCGGTCATCAGCGAGTGAATCCAGGCCGTAGCACTGGGCTAACAGGACTCCGGTGAACCGGGCTGTAGCGGGCTAGCAGGACTCCGGTATTCATCGCGTGACATTTCCCCGAAGGGACAGACACAGGATCGAAGAAGGACACATGCCGGCCTGCCTAAGTGTTCCGGAGCAGTAGCAAGCTACCAGGGCTCAGTGGAAGCACTAGGAGACATTTCCCGGTAAGAGAGGCTACTAAGAATAAACAACTAGATAGTCAGATCCCACACATAGCAATACACATTACACGTACGCATAACATGCAAGTATGTGCTGTACAACATGGCATCACAGCATAACTCAACAATCATATAGATAAAGGCTCAGAAGAGCCATCATAGCATTTATTGCAAACAGGGGTCACAAAACCCATCATACAGAGCATACAAGCAACAAGCGGAAGCATTACATGTCTGGGTACGGACATCTACAAATGAAAAAGGCTGAAGAGCCTGACTATCTACAACATCCGATCAAGATCGTAGCTGAGGTACTAGCTACTAGTCGAAGTCCATGAGAACCCTAGTAAGACCGAAGTCTCCGCTGCAAAAACATAAATGAAGCAACATGAGTACAAAGGTACTCAGCAAGACTTACATCAGATCCTAGCATACATGCATTTGTATCAAGAGGGTACTGTGGGGTTTAGCTGCAGCAAGCCAGCTTTGACTCTGTGGCTATCCTGTTCTACAACTACCAGAAACTCTTGAGGTGAGACAACGTACACGAGTCCACTAATCACCACACAATACACTACTATGGATTCATCCCCGTCTCCCTACGAGAAGGCCATCCATAGCACTCACACTTGTCTTGAGCATTTTAGAGTATCCACTTCAAGTTGTCTATGTACCATGTAGGCATCCAAGAAGTCCATAACCGCGGACCCGGCTATTCGAATAGATCATGTTAACCCTGCAGGGGTGTACTTCTTCACACACGCTCTCGCCACTTACCGCCATGTACACGTCATGTATCTCGGCAACCTTCAAGCGGAAGCCTGGCGAGGGTGTCGGCCACGACCTGACTAACCACACAAGACTCTAGTCCAGGTTTATCGCCTATTCGGGTTCCATCCGTAAGGAGATCCGGCCGGGGTGTCGCTCACGGCCCCAAACGATGTGAGCAGGGTTCCCAAGCCCACCATCCGGGTGCCACTTGGTACACCGTGCCACGTGTGCCTAGTCTGTCCCAAACCCACCCTGCCGGGTGCCACTTGGTAGAAAAATAGCACTACCTACAAACACCAGAAACTAGTTGCGACTCCTGGACAGAGACCAAGTTGGTTAATAAGTCGAGAGGGGTCGAGTTACCGGAACCCAATGTGTGGTAGTATCGAGTCATTGGACAACATACATAGAACTCAGTGCTTAAGGACGGTTCCAGTGAGACAACCCACCATGTACTCCTACATGGCCTCTCACCGCTACCTTTACCAAATCGTGTTCACACACTTCACTCTCAGCATCAGAACATATCGTAACACTCCAATTCATTCCCAATGAACCAGACCTGACACAACTCTAAGCAATAGCAGGCATAGCATGGTAGGAACACAACAATGGCTTCAATTAACTCCTACACATGCTAGTGGGTTTCAACTATTTACTGTGGCAATGACAGGTCATGCAGAGGAATGGGTTCAACTACCGCAGCACAAAGTAGCAGATGAATCGTTGTTGTCCTAATGCAATAACTGAGAGCAGGAGCGAGAGAGTAGGGTTTTATCGAAATGAACAAGGGGGTTTGCTTGCCTGGTAAATCAACAGAGGAGGCACTGCTTCACAGACAGGTACTCTAGAACAGCTCCGGAGCAGGACCTATCGAGAAGGAACGGTGCCGGCAATCAATACACAAACATATGCAACAATATGATGCATGAACATGGCATGAAGATGTAATGTTGTTTGAGCTAATGCAACTAGTAATCATTTGGTTTGAAGTCCATTTGAACCAAAGGTTCAAATGCATCTCCAAATTAAGCTCCTATATATGCCATAATGTGTTTTCTCATATTCAGCATGTATAAGTTGGTTTGTCATGCATGAAACTAGTATAGATGGATAGATTGCATTTTTCTGATAATTTTTCATATATAAATTATTTAAATCTGAGCTACGGTTGAATTGTTATGAATTTTTTAAGTTTAAAACAATTTCTGGAATTTTCTGATTTAATATAAATCCAGAAATCATATTATTGCGCCAGCATGACGTCAGCACGACGTCAGCAGTCAACTACGGCAGATGGGGTCAAACCTGACGTGTGGGGCCCACACGTCAGTGACAGGGGGTTAGATAGGGGGTTAATTTAATCCTAATTAAAAGTTAGTGGCGCTGGGGCCCACTGTCAGTGTCAGGGGGGGTTAGTTAACGGTGATTAGCACTAAGCTAATCACCTGGCCGACGGGGCCCACGCGTCAGTAACCCTGGGGGGGTCAAACCCCAGGTCGAACAAGTCAAACCCGCCGGCGGTTAGTCGCCGGCGAGGTCCGCGGCGTACATGTGCCCCGGGTTTCCTCTGTGGTGCTCCAAATGGCGTGCGGCTAGGTGCGTTGGAAAGCTAGCTCGGTGGCGCGTCGGGCGGTGGCCGTGGCTGGGCCTGGGGTGGCCGGAGTCGACAGCGGCGAGCTCGGCTGCGGCCGCCAGAGTTCGGTCGTGCACGGAAACGCGGTTGGAGCTCGAAGGCGAGCGAAGCAAAGCGCTAGGGATGCTCTACGGGGCCTTACGAACTTGTTGGACTCGCCGGGGTGACCAAATGGTCACCGGAGCTGCGTCGACGGCGAGCTCGGCGACGGCGGAGGTTCGGCCGTGGTGGGGAACGGAGTTACGGCGCGGGAACGAGGGGGAGAAGAGAGGGGAACGGTGGCGGAGCTCACCGCGGTTGTAGCGGGCGTCGAAGCGGGCTCGGGGACGCACTGGAGACGGCGAATCGACGGCGATGGTGGTCGGAGCCCGAGGAGGAAGACGATGGCGACGGCGGCTCCACAGGGCGTCCGGCGTCTTGTGGCTTGACGGAGAGCTTCAGGGCGAGGGGGCGGAGCTCCTACGCGTGTCGGGGAGGCGAGGGGAGGCCAGTGGCGGCGGCTATGGCGAACGGCGGCGACCGACGCGTTCGGACACGGGAGA